>NC_028641.1:15083439-15169609 GCF_001406875.1 Solanum pennellii | reverse complement strand
TATATATGAACGCAATGGAATTTTGTGTCATCTTTAACCATGATGATTTTTACGAACGCAGCGGAATTTAGTATTATCTTTAGTGTATCACAAAATTTTAGTTTTCTACCTAACATATTTTAGATCATAAGATTCAATGGCATTTTGGTATATTCAACATAACTTAATTTAGAAGTATAATAGTAAAAAATCTTTTTTATTTTTTTAAATTTCATATCAAATCAAATTAGGTCATTTTTTTTCGAAATGAAGAATAATATGTGTTCCTTCTATAAAATCTTTTTGATAAGCAAAGAGTGGTCATACCAACTCATGTTTGACCAGTGCTTCACATTGCTTGACATTTTATTGCCCAAAGTGGTAGCTTATCTTCAACTGTATGTGTATTTATTTGTATTTGTCTTCAAAATATTTACTCGTATATATTTGTATTTTGTGTTTCTGTTGCCTGATTGTAATATTGCATTACTACAATTAGGGGTCGGAGCTAAGTAGGGTTCGTGGGTTTGGACGAACACAATAACTTTTTCGTAGACCCTTTGTACTAGAAATTAAGTAATAACTTGTGAACCTAACAAAACTTATTGACAACTCAATATTAAGGAAGGGAAAGGAAAATTTAAAACTCTCAAGACTTCTAATGTTGGCTCCGCCCTCTGAGTCTACAAAGGGATGCTTTTCATACGAATGTTCTATCACAAACAATTTAGATGAATACTTTGAATATTGATGATAAATTTTAGTTAATAATTGTACGATGTAGTATCAAGCTCGACTGATTGATCCGCAAATTTTGAATTTTTTTAAAGGAAGAACTGGTGTTTTGAGTCTTGTTTGGAACGCAAGATTTGAGTGAGGGATTTTACATCATTTACAATATAAAAGAAAAAACTCATTCATGATTTACTCTACTTAGTGTTTTTTAAACTCAGAAACGCAAAAAAAATACAATGAGTAAAAGGGATAGAAAACGCAAAGTGCAGCCGGGGGAATGTAAATAGTGAAACCACAGCTAAAATTGAGGCCTAATGTTAAATAGTTTATGAACATAATTACTCCCACTCTTGTAATTGTAGAGAACGTAAGGAGGTCTTCACAAGCACCTTCTTTACACTTTCAGAGCTTATTGGTATATTATGTAAGGATATTACTCTGCTCTACTTGATTCAATCGACACAAGTTAACTCAACTAATTGGCTACACTAACTACATCTCAACAGCCATCCATCCCTACACAAAATGGGATGGAATAACAGAAAGTGTGTTACAGAAATTTTACACACGACTAGAAAATGTACAGCACAAGAATATGTCATGGGACATAAGTTACAACTGTACAGCAACTAATCTTCTATCCGTTGTATCTCACCCATCATGATGCGATTGCTTGTAACCTTGAAACCAAGAAGAGCAGGATCAATTTGTCTTCCTTTCTTTCCTTTCTTCTTACCACTACGGGCATACTGTGTTGCATCCAATGCCTCTGATGCATGTGCCTCCTGAGCTGTTGCCTTCTTAACATTACTCTTAAGCATATCACTGAATGATGTCTCTGAAACATCAGCGTCACTACAAGATGCAGTTCGACGAAACCGCCCGTCTTTATTTACAGATGTCGCAGAACCAAGAACTTGATTTGCAGCATTACCTCCCGCTTCCTTCCTACCCCCTAGTGACAGAATTGATACAAATATAAGTAAGCAATTAGGATGGAGAGAATGAGTGTGGCCAGTGGTGCAAGGGGATTGACAATAACTCCTAAAAGACTTTTGAAACTTATGACTCAAAATAAGTTACAGACATTTATATGGCTAGAAATCATCCAACTCTAGGTAAAATGTAAAGTTTGAAGTAAAGTGTTACTAAAAATAGAAAGAATCATTACTTTTTGGACAGACCAAAAGAAATGTCATAAAATTCACATCTTCAAGGTGCAAAATAGCTAGCAAATAGAGTAATATCAAGACACAATCAGAAGACAGTGATAACAAAAAAGAGAAAGACATCCCACCTTCAGAAGCCATGCCATGTGAAGGATTTTTGCCTCTCGCTAGGCTATCAGAATTTATCTCCGATAAACCCTCCTGGGTTGAAGAAATGCGCGAGACAGGTGGACGCTTCGGCAAGATGTTATCTGTCCTTTTTGATGTCACAGCCATTCTAACCAAATAGAAACAAGATGCATATCAGGAAAGCAAAATCACAACATAATCTTCATTGAGCGAATGGAGCTAGTCCTATATACAAAATGGTAACTCTTCCATGACTTGCACAAAAAGAATTAACCATTGAAAAGAAGAAGTTGAGGAACAGAACTTTTAGAGCAAGAAGAGTAGCACCATGTAAAAATTAAAATCAGACATTTGCACAACACGGTTTTACAGGATTAAAACACAAGTACAAAAAATAATTCAATATATGACAGTGATTCGTCTAAACATACAGAATGGGAGAAAGTTTTCGAACATCCAAATTGGTGCCAAAACATCACTTTTCCTAAGACTTTGGTAATCACAGTGCCAGTCTTCTCGAGTTACAATGGGTGTAAGGTCTGCAGGGTAGAAAACTTGACAAACCTTCTCGAATTTTTAGAACAATACAACGAAATAGGGGAAGATCAGCAGTACTACACTGTTTTGTACTCCTCACAGTACCAGCTTAGTACTGATTTCGTAAAATTTACTTCCTCTGATAAAAACAAAAATACTCATATACGACGTAAGAATATCAGTAAAATGAAGATGGTAGGCAAGTAAAATATCATACATAACTAAAATGTTCGGTACTCTACAGAAAAAAAGTTTGTTAGTAAGCCAACCTTATAATTAGGGTACATTCTTTTTGTAATAGAATCTTGGCGATTAATTCTACACTCCAGGAATTACAACTAGTGATTTCCTATTTCAAAGAATTTTATATGAACAAAACTGTTGCAGCTACTGAAGCACAAACTTTACTTGATTTCCCGAACTAAACCATCAGAATGACATACATAAAAATAAGTCCTTTCCAGGAAGAAACAGATGATAACACATACCGTTCCTTGGGAATTTCCTCTATAGCCGAATCCCCTCTATCAATCTTGTCATTGTAGAAGTCTAGACTTCCACGTGAAGATGATTTGAAAACACTACAATCTGTCAAACAATAAAACTTCTTTTAATAAAAGGATATACGAGCACAGACAGACATACGTATTCAATGCAATACACAACATATGTATATTTATATGTGTCTGAGTGTATTTATAGAGAGAGAAAGAGAGAACCTCCAGTCCCGAGTGCAGTGTGCCTGCTAAGCAAATTAGTTGGCATTTCCCCTTCTACAGTCGTCAAACCAGCTTGCCTAACAATACTTTCGCGAGCCTCTAAATGTACCTACAGATACCCATCGTGACATGTAAGAATGTATGTTTATTGCCAACACATATAAGATGTATGTCTGGGATCTTGTAAATCACCTGAGAGGCATCACTGATGCTGGAAAAGACAGGTTGAGCTTCAGCTAAAGCTCCAGAATGAGATTTGAAGGGCAATCTCTCACAAGCATCAAGACTATCAGCAATCTCATTTACATGATCTCTCTGTGGTGGCAAATCTGAATTAGAACCATATGACCCAACAGTAAAAGCTTGGTTTAGACTCGTATCCTGGTCCAAAAGAGGGTTGAACGAACGGTTTGAAGCATTTGTCACAGAAAAGTGACCAGAGTGTAAGCCCCTCTCAAACAAAATCCCTCTGGTCATTTCTGCTTGCTCAGTTGACTGCTGGCCAGACTTTTGCTGGAGCAGTTCCATAAGTAATCGCTTTGAACTGTCATCATTAGCACCAGCTGACATCCACATACTTTGATCTTCAGAAGCCCTTTTGACATCAAAATCTCTTCTTTGCCTCTCACCTTTAAGATGTAGTTGCTGCATCCTAGTATCCATCCAATCAGCTGGTAACTGACCATTTCTTTCGGACCAATAATTTTCAATTGTATCAACATTTGGAGCATGAAATTGAAACGGAGGACGGTGAGAAGATTGCAAGTGGATGCCAGTCGAGAAAGCAGGCATATGACCAGCTGAGTGCATTCTTGAATTTGGATCTTGCATTTCTAAACCTGGTGCATGTACTAGAGGATTTACGGCATCCAAATTAACACCAGGACCACCACCAGGTACTGACATTGTCCGTTCCAAGGGCATAAATCCGGTGTCATAGAGACCCCGCTGAAGTCTATCCTGCATTGACAAATTCCTTTCCAGAACACTAACATGCTCTTCAGGAGGGGGTATCTGTTGCTGTTGGTAAATATCTAATGGACCAAATCCGGAATTTGCTCGACGAGCAACACCTGGATTTCTTAGATACTGACCAGTTTCATCAACAGGCCATACAGCACCGATCTGTCTATCTTCCTCCATTTCCAAACGTTGTCTTAACCTCTCATGAGCTTGTTCTTGTTGACGGACTTGTTGCTCTAAAGGGTGCAACTGTCCATGTTTTGCCCGTGATAAGAGCTCCATTAAATCATTTTGAGGCCCTTGATGTGGCATTTGACCAAACTTTGCTTGAATGAGATGCTCAATAGATGATTCAGCATGTCTCGGAGGAAGATGTGGACGCTGTTGCAGATCACTCAGAATTTGTTGCTTTATCAACACCTGCTCCAGAGCACTATTATGCCTAATAGCATCAAGACGTGATTGCGTGTGACTTTGATCCCGTACTTGACTCTGCAATAATTGTTCAAGAGCCAGCTGCCTAACATGGGACTGTTGTTCTTTCATTAGCATTTGCTGTTGATGGAACTGTTGCTGTTGCTGTTGCTGCAGCTGTTGAAGCTGTAACTGTCTCTGCTGTTGCAGCTGAAGCACCATAAAGTGTTCTAGATCCTGCCCAGCCTGACTCGCCAACTGTGGTTGGTGCATTAAGTTATGATTTGTTCCACGTTCCATCAAAGCTTCATTTAAGTTACTATTATGATGGGACATCAAATTATGAGGATGCTGCTGCTGAAGTTGTTGGGAAAACATCTTCTCTGCTAACTCAAACCGGCTCATTTCATGGTCCTGGTGCAATAAGCGGCTGGCATCCATAGCATCTTGATATAAGTTGGGTTCAGATCCAGCATTTCTTCTATAAGCATCAGTCCATGTCTCCGCAGCAGAGGTTGAGTCCATCTTGGCACCAAATGGCCCAACCCTTCCAGCACCAGGGTTTAGAACTTGATCCTGGCCAGTTCCTCTAAAAGGAACATCTGAGATAGGACCACTCTTTCCGGTAGTGCCTTCAAGCTCTGACCATAATAAACCAAGTGGATGCAATGTCTCTTCATGATTTGGAACTCCACCATCACATATTGCGCTTGGAGTTGCACGGTGGATATTTGAAGGATCAGTAAGACCAGTAGAAGTTTTTCCAATAGGATTACCGCTGCTTCCAGGTCTTCCTGGAAACACAATTTCTGCAAGAGAAAATGGAAACTTAAAGAATTGAATAGCAAAACAACAGATAAACGCCAAGCACATTAAATATCAATGATCATGATCTTGCTGGCCTATTTTCAGGAAAAGAAAGGCTACATTCTGACCTCCAAAGCGATAGGAAGTTATGTATTGACATAATCAATAAGGATCCAAGCTAAAAATGCTAACTCACCTTCATCTTGAGCACCAAAATCGTTATACTCTTCATTTTGTGAATATGGAGGTTTAAATTGACGAGCTGGATGATCAGGTACTGACTGAATATGATGCCCACCAAGGCCATCAAAATCAGATGGCTGCCAGCAGGAGCCATCAAAGGCAGCAGAACCAACCATCTCAGAAACAGAAGCTGAGCTACGTAAACCAGAATCCAACTTACCCTCTAGTACAGCAGATGGTTCTGCCTGGGAAAGATTGGTGTTACCAAAATGTTCATGTTCAAATTTCAAATGCGGCATTACATCACCAAGTTCAAAGAAAGGTGAATCTTCAGGGGCATCTTCCAAGCGAACTAGTAAGTCCATACCAAAAAATCCCTGATCAAACCATGAAATGATGTCAGCTCCGAGAAATGGCCCCTGGATTTCGCCCTGAGGATCACGATAGTACAAACTCAACTCCTCTGGTGGAATACCCCTTCCTAGAAGGTTGTTCCAATAGATTTCAGAAGAGGACTTCAAAAATACAGAATTAGAATCATCAGACACCTTCAAACTTCCATCAAAAGCAAAATGTTGATTGTTCTCACATATAGGTGTCCTGGTTATTCCGGAATCTGGTAAGCTCTGCACAGACATATCAGATTGGGACCCACTAATGTATTTAAAGCAGTCACTATTATCAGTTCTCTTCCTGGTCAACAAACTTCCATCTACAGTGACATCTTCAGAAAGATTCTCTCTCTGTCCTTCATGATTATCTCCTCCTGAATCACAAACAAGTTCCTTCGTCAGAAGTCAACAGGAAAATCAACCTTGATGAGAAGAGCTGATTTAAATAGAGGTAATACTTTACTCACCATCAAACTTGACCTGGACACTGTTCTCATAAACAAAGCTATAGATATTGGCTTCTTCAACACCTATTGAAGTTTTCAGCAACCTATCAACCATCTCTTCAGTGACATCAGCGGAGGGAGCACCCATTTTTGTATTGTTGGGCTCTGTATCCCCTGTTTCTGGAAGATACAAAAACAAATTCAGAGAGAATCTCTTATCCTACTTCAAAAAGACAACGGATAGGATGGGAGTAGCAGTCAGTACCGCATCCAGACATGGCGTTAGAGAAACAATTACCTGTGACATTATCCATTGATTGACCCTTTCTAAAGGAATTGTTAGAAACACCACCACCAGTAATTTTACCCTTCCATATATCATTGAGAACAGCCTATAATAAGATTGATCAAGCAATCTAGTATCAAATATTTTTTTAAAACTTAGAAAACCTACCAAGTCTGAACAAACGAAGTAATAGATGTAGCTCACCTCCTCCTCAGCATCAGGAACAACAAAAGCTAATGGTTCAATAGCAATTACTTGAGTAACTGGGGGAGCTTCTTCCATATTTTCAGGCATGCTACAGAGAGATGAGCCAAGCTTTTGCCTGCGGTATATGTCAAGAGCTTTCCCCCTTGGATAACTGAATATGCCAGTCGAGATTCCTGATTTTCCAGGAACAGAATTCTCAAATGGTGAAGCACCAATTGCACCCCCAGAGGAAGGTCTTATAATAGTCCCAGTAGACCTCCCACGACCCAAGTTAAATCCCACATTTGACCCCTCTACTTTTCCTCTCTCCTGTCCAAAACCTGGAGCAGCTCGATAGGAACTTGGAGCTGCAGAGTTGCCCTCCATTTTATAGCGTGGACGCCACTTGTCACGAGAATCTGACTCCCGTTCTGAGACAGTACGGTTGGCCACAAATGTTTGGCCATCATTATGAACATCTTCCTTATCTACATCTATCCTTTTCTCAGTGCGATTTTCTTTTTCCTTGTCATCAGGACCCCACCTAGAAGACCACTTGTTATCACGCCTTGTATCAACCCCAGAATTACGGTTATTAACATCATGCTCAGCACGGCGATCGGTTTTCCTTCGTTCTCTCCGACCAAGCAAGCCAGTTTCCCTCTCTTCCTCACGCCACCGGCGACTGCTCTCAGTCTCCATTGTCGTTCTTCTCCAATCCTTCTTGTCCTCAGGTACATCTGTACGCCAAGCGTCCTTCTGACTTGAATCAACAGAACTTCCAAGTGACAGAGAGCTTGGTGGACGTGGTTCCTATGATGAATAGAACAAAGTAGAAAACATTTTACTAGAAAATTCAAGCAGTATATTAGAAATATGGGCACCTGGCACTTTGAAATATATATATATAGAGAGAGAGAGAGAAGAATGGAAATCCAAATCTCAAAAAGATTACAGGCAAATAAAACAAAATTTTCTTCAGTTCTGCTTAACGTTGCAACAGAAATCGGAAACAGACACTTCAAGAATTTCATACGTAGAAAGTCTAGGAGGAAATAATGCTACGACGTGACCGAACTCAGTTGAAGTTTAAAGGGAAAGTGTTTTTGGGGTGTTTCAAGGTATCTTTTGTTGTTTAGATCAATAAGAGGAGCTTGGACCGACAGTGACTTTTCTGAATCTCAGTTTTAAGACGTAGAACTTTGTGAAGCCACAAGTAAATGGACAACGTTCATGACAGAAGTATTCCTATGTGGTAAATACCATATAAAGTCACGAGCTTAATGAACAAAAACCTTTGTTACACTCTTCTACTCCAATTGCTTAGTGTGTGAAATTTTCCGTCTTAAGCAGACCACACACACTTAGTCAACACATATGGGTACTACAATATCAAAATCAATTACTTTGTTATGTCTAATATGGTTTTGGTACCAACACCGACAAGATTTCACGAAGACTGTCTAAATCAACAATAGAACACTTCATTCTTAAGGGTTCCCACTCTATATATATATATACTTAGAAAGGCGAATCTCCGGATGTAACATACTATTTCCTTTTTAGTTTCATACAGAAAGCAAGTAAAAAGTCTCAATCATGTACGAGAATAAAAACAATTTTAAAGTTGACAATGACTTCATATGATGTTGTAACTGCACATCCATATCTGGACTGATCGGAACAGAATTTCTTGTCAAATTGCAAACCGTCTATCAAGTATTCCAAATAGCAAAATGCACGGCACAAAAGCAGATGTTAGGGTCCAAAAAAACTAAGGAGAATTCTACTTGGAATAATCCATTGTCTGAAAAGTAAGCAAACTGACCATCTTTGTGTCGCTTGGTTTAACATAAAGCCACTGCGGAGACAAAGGAATGCTGCTGTCCACCATTGGTTGATCTAAAGGAGAATTACAAGAGAATGTAAAAAGTACATATCAGAAGATCCAGAGTCGGGATGTAACCAATCATAATTAAAAAAAGATATATACCTTTGGAAATATCAAGCTGGCCCATGAAAGGCTTGTTGTCATCATTACCTGCAAGCAAGCAAGCAGATGTTTAGTAAATAAATAAGAAAATCAACTACTGGTAGATCCAAACACTAGAAGAAGATGATATTTTAGTGAGAAAAATCAACAACTTGGTAGTGATAAATAAATGTTTGAATTAAGATTGACAGTGTATTTTGAGTTTGCAATAGAACAATTGGAATCGAGAGATGGCTGATCTGAAGCCCTAGAATTGAAATAAGCCCTAAAGTAATTGTAAATCAAAATTAAACGAAATATAGAGCACCTTTGGAGTGATCAGAAGTCTTAGAGGAAAGAAGATCGTCAGGAAGATCAAGATTTCCTTCTGCCATGGCCTTGTCGAGAAAGAGGATCGATACAGAAAAATGAATCGGAGAAAAAGGGGGAGAGTGAAATGGAAGAGTCAGATGAGAGTGAATGTGGATTTGAAGACCGAAGCACAAGACAGAGAGAGTTTTAGGGTTCCGAGATGACAACTGTTGCAGAGAGATGCGCGAGTCGGGAACAGGTGACGGAGAAGAAAAGGCTGAGGGTTTGGGTGGTCACTAGAGCCAAATCATCTTCTCGAAAACCAAAAATTAAATAAAAGGAATTTTTATCCTTTTTTAACTCTATTTTTATTTTATCCTTACCACAATATACATTCACTATTTTTTTTATCTTATCATACAAGTAATTATGTGCGGCTACCACACTTAATTATGTGCGGCTACCACACTTATACGATACATGAACACCTAAAAACTCCTACAAATAGAAATAATTTATTATAAAAGAACTTACTAAGATTAGTATAAAAAGAAGGAAAATTGAGAAAGTAATATATTTTAATATGTATATCATTCTTTGTAAATATAATGGCTATTTATAGTCAAAAGATAAGTTATAAATGTACTTGACTATTTTAATTGGTGAAGTGAAGGTGGCCCTCTAATGGGTTAGTACCACATGGCATGAATTTACACTTACTACAAGTGATGTAATTCCACAAATTGTTGGGGCCATATGGCATCCATAATTCTTTACAACACTCTCCCTTTGATGTTCATGTGAAAAAAAAAGAAAATATTCATAGATATACATAATTCGCATTGTTTGTTGCCTCATTAAAAACTTTTTTTATAAAATCTAGTGGGACAAAACCTAGACTAAGGAAAAAAGAGTGCAGCTCGTATTTTACCCCCCTGATAAAAACCACGATTCAGATAGTTAAGTCTTCGCATTCCAATTTTGTGAACCATCTTCTCAAGAGTTGATGTCGGTAAAGATTTGGTAAATAGATCTGCTGGATTTTCACTTGAACAAATTTGTTGCACATCAATATCACCATTCTTCTGGAGATCATGTGTGAAGAATAATTTTGGTGAAATGTGTTTCGTTCTATATCCTTTTATGAAGCCTCCTCTTAATTGAGATATGCATGCAGCATTATCTTCAAAGAGCACTGTGGATATCTTGACATCACACTTCAAACCACATCTTTCTTTGATAAAATGTATTACTGATCTTACTAATAGACATTCTCTACTTGCTTCATTAATGACTATTATCTCAGCATGATTCACTATTCCAATGTCTTAGTGTAGGGGAAGAACTATATCTTGCTAACAAATTAACAGAAAATGCTATGTCATGTCTCGTAGCATAAGCAAGATACATAAGTGCCCCAATTGCACTAAGATAAGGTACTTCTGGACCAAGAGGTTCCTCATTCTCTTCTTGAGGTCGGAATGGATCTTTACTCACTTCAAGTGATCGGACAACCATTGGAGTACTTAATGGATGTGCTTTGTCCATGTAAAATCGTTTCAAGATTTTCTCAGTATAGGCAGATTGATGGACGAAGACCCCGTCTACTAAATGTTCTGTTTGTAGTCCAAGACAAATTTTTGTCTTTCCATGGTCTTCCATCTCAAATTCTTTCTTTAGATATTCAATTGCCTTTTGGACTTCTTCTGGAGTTCCAATGAGATTAATGTCATCAACATAAACAGCAAGAATAATAAATCCCAATGTTGTTTTCTTAATAAATATACAAGGATAAATGACATCGTTTATATAACCTTGTTTTATCAAGTACTCACTGAGGCGATTATACCACATGCACCCTGATTATGATGACTTTTTGTAATCTGATTGAATATATTTCTCGAGATTTTGAACTATATGCTTTAGTCATTTTAAGTCCTTCCAAAACTTTCATATAAATTTCATTATCAAGTGAACCGTAAAGGTAAGCTGTAACCACATCCATTAGATGAATTTCAAGATTTTCATGTACAGCTAAACCATGAGATATCGAAAAGTTATTGCATCCATAACAGGTGAATATGTTTCTTCATATCGACACCGGGTCGTTGAGGGAATCCTTGAGCAACAAGGCGTGCCTTGTATCTTACAGTCTCATTTCTCTCTTTTTTTTTCGTACAAAGACCCATTTATAGCCAATTGATTTAACATCACTAGGCGTTTGGACAACTGGTCCAAAAACCTCACGCTTAGCAAGTGAATTTAATTCTGATTGAATTACATCTTGTCATTTTGGTCAATCACATCTTTGTCGACATTCTTCGACAGATAGAGGTTCAAGATCCTCATTTTCTTGCATAATGTTAAGTGCAACATCATATGCGAAAACATTATCCATTATGATTTTTGATCGATCTAAACTTATCCCATCACCTGTAGAACTTATTGAGAGTTCTTCATTCACTTGAGTCTCGGGTTCACTGATCTCTTTAGGAATATCAAGGATTAATCAGATCTTGAATTTCTTCGTGAGATTCTTTTGTAGTGTCATTTTTTGTACTTCATTTTCTAGGATTTCTATCTTTTGAACCCAATGGTCTACCACGCATCAGGCGTATTTGTGATTCAGAAGCAATGACACTTGTAGATGGTCCTTTTGGGACGTCGATTCGGATAGGCACATTTACTGCAGTATGTGACTTTGTTATCCTTTTTGAATCAGTAAATGCGTCTGCATTTGATTTGCTATGTTTTGCAAATGGATTATCTTCTGGACCTCTTATTCACAGACAGGGGAGCGTGGATCAAAATGAGATAATGATGAAACTTTCCATGCAATTTCACTTTTAAGTTTCTTTTTCTCTCCCCCTAATTGCGAAAAATTTGTTTCATCAAATTGACAATCTGCAAATCTTGCAGTGAATAAATCTCCCGTCAATGGCTCAAGGTAGCGACTCATGGAGGGTGAATCAAATCCAACATATATGCCTAACCTTCTTTGAGGGCCCATCATGGTGCGATGAAGTGGTGCTACAGGCACATATACAGCACATTCAAAAATTCAAAGATGAGCAATAATATTTGGTTCGTGGCTAAATACCAATTGTGATGGGGAGTATTTATTATAATGAGTCGGTCTGATACGAACAAGTGATGATGCATGTAAGATAGCATAACCCCAAACTGTAGTAGGAAACTCACTTTTCATAAGTAGAGGTCTTGCTATCAATTATAAGCGCTTAATAAATGACTAGCAAGACCATTTTGAGTATGAACAAGAGTTACAGGATGTTCAACTTTTATCCCTACCGATACACAATAAGCATCAAAAGCTTGGGATGTGAATTCGCCAGCATTATCAAGGCGAATTGTCTTAATGGGATAATCTGGAAATTGCGCTCTTAATCGTATCATTTGTGCCAATAATTTTGCAAATGTCAGGTTGTGAGATAATAAGAGGCACACATGAGACCATCTTGAAGATGCGTCTATTAGGACCATAAAGTATCTAAACGACCCACTAGATGGGTGAATAGGTCCACTAATATCCCCATGTATTCGTTCCAAAAATTGAAGGGATTCAATGTTAACCTTTATTGGTGATGACCTAGTAATCAATTTGCCTTGGCAACAAGCAACACATGAAAACTCATCATTTGTAAGAATCTTTAGGTTCTTTAATGAATGTCCATTTGAGTTTTCAATCATTCGTCTCATCATTATTGATCCAGGATGACCTATTTGTTCATGCCAAAGCACAAAAGTATTTAAGTCAATAAACTTCTGGTTTACGATAGAGTGTACTTCAATTGTACTTATTTTTATGTAATATAGGCCAGATGATAAAGTTGATAATTTCTCCAACACATATTTCTGGTCTGAGACAATCTTGATAATACCAAGGTATTCAACATTCATTTCATTTATTGTCTCAACATGATATCCATTTCGGCGAATATCTTTGAAACTTAACAGGTTTCTTGGGGATTTAAAAGAGAAAAAATGCATCTTCTATAACAAGTTTTGTCCCCTTAGGCAGAAATATAGTAGCTCTTCCGGAGCCTTCTATTAAGTTTGAATTACAAAAAATTGTAGTAACATTTGCCTTTCTTCTAAGCAAGTAGGAGAAGTATTTATCATCTTCGAATATGGCGTGCGTTGTTCCACTATCAATTACACAAATATCTTCATCATTGATCATTGAGGTATCTATATACTCTTCA
This sequence comes from Solanum pennellii, assembly GCF_001406875.1. Classification (NCBI taxonomy): domain Eukaryota; kingdom Viridiplantae; phylum Streptophyta; class Magnoliopsida; order Solanales; family Solanaceae; genus Solanum; species Solanum pennellii. The sequence continues at coordinate 15,156,157 of NC_028641.1, read as the reverse complement.
AGATAAAATATATAAACGAAGTAAACATTATAATATCATTACTAAACAAAAACATTACACAACCTTTTAGTTATTTACAAGTCTAGAAAAACATATTCATACAAACGGCAAAAATGAAATATATTTACATTATCACAGACCCATCACCTATCAGGTTATCTATCTTTCCTTTGGGATTCTAAAAGAAATCGGCTACATCTAGATGCATGGGTTCAACAGTATCTTCCGAGATAAAGTTGGCTTCTGCGTTATTTTTTACCTCCTTCAGGGAAGCTTGATATAGCTCAACCAAGTGTTTTGGCGTACGACAGGTACGTGACCAATGTCCTTTTCCTCCACATCGATAACATTTGTTGTCTGAATTTTTCTTCTGCACTGCGTCATATTTTTCATCTTTCTTGTTACACTGCTGGTGTTGAAGGTTATTATTTAGTGCAAAATGATCACCATGATTGAAATTTCTTCCTCGACCATGGCCACGGCCAAGACTGGGACCACGACCTTTTTCACGCTTAGATTGGTGAAAATTTGCCGTATTTACTTCAGGAAATGGCATAGAGCCAGTAGGTCGGCTTTCATGATTTTTCATCAATAAGTCATTATGTTGTTCAGCAACAAGGAGATGTGAAATTTATTCTGAATATTTTTTAAATCTCATTTCTCAGTATTGCTGCTGCAGGAGCATACTCGAGGCAGGGAAAGCGGAAAATGTTTTCTCCAGCATATCATGGTCAGTGATATTTTCTCCACATAATTTTAATTGCGAGATAATTTTAAACAGGGAAGAGTTATACTCATTGATAGATTTAAAATATTGAAGTCTCAAGTGGATCCAGTCATAACGTGCCTGTGGAAGGATGACCAACTTCAGGTGGTCATATCTATCTTTTAAATTGTTCCACAACACTAGAGGATCCTTAACAGTGAGATATTCCATTTTCAAACCCTCATCAAGGTGATGACAGAGAAATATCATCGCCTTATCACGGTTTTGATTCGATGCTTGATTATTTTCTTGGATGGTGTCTGCTAGACCTATCACATCAAGATGAATTTCTCGATATATCTAGAGCAAGAAATTCAAGTTTAGAGAGATTAGACATTATTTAAGAAAAGAAAATTTATACCTCCAAGGCTTTTAAAGTCTTTCCTTGAACTGGCAGAGACTCGTGCTGATAACGTGTTATAAAAGAACTTACTAAGATTAGTATAAAAAGAAGGAAAATTAAGGAAGTAATATATTTCAATATGTATATCATTCTTTGTAAATGTAGTGGCTATTTATAGCCAAAAGATGAGTTGCAAATGTACGACTTGACTATTTTCATTGGTCAAGTGATGGTGGCCCTCCAATGGGTTAGTACCACATGGCATGAGCCTTGGATTTACACTTACTACAAGTTATGTAATTCCACAAATTGTTGGGGGCCACATGACATCCATAATTCTTTACAACATAATTATTAATATCATAACATTGTATAATAGTAAAATTATTGGGGGATATGAACTCCCCAATCATGCGACTATATGAATATTTAAAATTTGACTACTATTGTTGTACATGTATATGCGTTTGATGATCCTAAGTAAAATTATTGTGAGGCACTGGTATGTCCAATGTAAGGTTAGTCATTCCGTGATATTTTTATTACTAGCGTGTTTGAAATATTGATGTCATCTGATACTCATGTCCATCTTATTTGACTAGGTGTACAACGAAAGATCTTTTTGAAACTTCAGAGAAAAAAAGGTAGGTGTTCTTATTTCCATTTCAAGAAGGTTTTACAGACTTAAAATGTCCGTTAACACACAATTATCCAACGACTTGAAAATTTGTGACTAACTTTGGAAAATTATTTAAAGGAAAAGAGATGTATAGTTATTTAGAAAATATAATAATTTAAGACACCTGAAATAATTTAAAGAGAAAGTTTTTTCAAAAATGACTAAGTAAGAAAGACAATAAATCATTTTGGGCCTAGCCCAATTTTGTTGTATCATTATGAATATAATCACCATATACTTGTTGAATATAATATATATTAGACGTGTATTGGTTGTATACAACACTTGTTCATGTATATTAGCTTTTGTTTGCGTTGTATATCAGTTTTTGTTTTTCCATACAAACACGAGGCCGACTCGATAAAGAAAATTTAGTCTCCATGACTCAACTCAAAAATGTAAAGGAAAATAAAAGTCTTACCAGATAAAATATTAACATATAATACAACTAATATAAACAACAAAAATACATTGAAAGTACCTATTTTAAAAGAGTTATTGAAAGAGAGCAATGATAATTCGAGCCATAATGAAGTAACATGAAACCTCGTAACATGCATATACATAAAAAATAATGGAAAGAGAGCAAAATTGGTCGTCATCATCTTGAATCTAAAACACATGAAACAACACACACTTCAAAACAGTAATTTAACTATGTACTCTTAAAAGTTAAAACAATCAAGCGACGAAAGTTTTAACACAATAGCAACTTAAACATATATTTTCACTTTAAAGAGATTGAAATAATATTCAAGTTATGACAACGAAGAACTGGTCACATTGTTACGTACTTGGAACTAAAAAAAGAACATATACATTTCCTAATTAACAAAGAACCAATTAATAGTGATAGAGAAAGCAAATAAGAAACCTTCATAGCAGCATTGTTATGAAGCTTAGGTGACTTAAATTAATCATACTATTACTTAGAGAACAATCGAGTAAACATAATAAGATTGGGGCAATCAAGAGACGAAGAGGGAACTAGAGGAGGGCAAACAAACAATATCAAATAAAAAATATCTTTTAGTTATTGAATGAACCAATTTCGCACTTCAAAAAGGTATTTTCACATCATAATTACAAATAACAAATCAAAATGAGCATGTTCTTATTACTTCTAATATGGATAAAAGTTTTACTAAGCTATACATTGAATTTTAAATTAAAAGCAACTTATCGCCAAGACATGAAAGTTGAACCAGTAAAAATAAATAATACTCATGTCTGTCGATATTCACCAAATAAATCATTTTATAATCATAGCGAAAGATTAAAAAAATACTAGGAATAAATGAAGTAAGTTTTAATTTTACTAACCCTATACAATTTACTATTTTCATGGTTTACTAACCCTATACAATTTACTTTTTTTTATAGGTGCAGGTCAGAGAGCAGATTGAAGATTCATTGCAGCGGTTTGGACATCAGCGTTCTCCGACCATTTGGAAGGTCCTCTTGATTTGAGGATGCTACAGTTTTAGTCTAGCCTAGTAGTAGACATAGCTAGTAGATGTTGTCCCTAGCATTTCTTTCATACTTTTATTTAGAAGCTTTGTAATAAGACCGTGTTTGGCTAACTTAATTATGATATATTCATCTTCTCTTTCGAATTAATTCTTTATGATAGATGGTTGTTTTTTAATTTGAGCTTAGTATATGATGGAATTATGTAATAACTATTTGAAGTCTATGTATACTTCATAAATTTAAAAAGTTCTAAATTTTCTGCTAAAATTAACCATATGAATGTGATGAATTCAAGAAGAGGCTTGTCTGTGACCTCTGAGAGGTTAACGACGCTGGTTGCTATTCGAATTCTAGAATCCTAGTTGTGACCAACTTTGTATCAGAGCATGAGGTTAAATTACCTAGGAACTAAAGCTCAAAACAACCACGTTACGTAGTTTCTAACTTATGGTTGTGAAGCGCACCACAATCATGACTTAAGAGACTACGTGATGATAAAACACTTCCCTCCTTCTACTCTTTATTGTGCCGTCTAGAGATTTGACATTTTGTGTCATTTTAGAATCTAACTTCCTTTTTGTATGTGCATGAACACAAGAAAAAACGAAGGCAGGAGAGTTGGAGAAGCAGTTGTTGGGGGAAACCAAGCTCCTTCTTAAGCCCCACCTTTTACAGTGTGCGGTAAGTGTGGTTGTTTACATGGAGGTGACTGCAGGTTAGGTTCTAATGCCTGCTATGGGTGTTAATGAAGAGGAGAAAGTTGTCCATAGCAGTTTTAATCATGTTGAAGTAACTTTCAAAATCACCCTCTTTGTGTTTAATGATGTGTAGTGTCATTCGGGGACGAATGTTCCTAATGGGGGGGATAATGTAACATTTCAGAAAATTACATGTCTAGTAAACAGCCAATAGGTCGTTAAGAATGCGTATTGGGGGGTACATAGGCGTCACAATGCCCAATATTGAAAAATATTGGGCATTGTATAGAAAATTGGCTAAGGAATGTTAGCCAATTTCTATATATACCCAAATAAGCATAACATGATCCAAGCTTGTTTAGAATTGTACCTGCAATGAAGACCCTAGGCTAAAATTATAAATTTCATCATGTATTGATTCTCAACATAAATCATTAGGTACTAGACATCCAAGTGTCAAGCGTAGCACCATAGCACATAACCATTTAAAATGATCATGTAATTTAAGTAGTGCCCAAGGACATAGTGAGGGTCCTTAGGACAATAAGTAAACATTCCCAAATGAGCCATCAAGAATAATTAGTTCGTAAAGTACAACAAACCATGTGCAAGCACATGGGCAACACATGTGGGAATCGGCCAAAGGAGGGGACCACCCTAACCGAATTCGGTTAGGATAGTTAAGGGCCAGCATGTGCGGACGGGTCCATCCATGTAGGGCCTAACTACCTAACCAACTCTAAGCTCTAACTAGCTGTCCTAACTAGCTACTAACCTAGGACTAACCGAAATGGACCCACTAGTGCACCCGACAACCTAGGACTAAACCGGGTTGACACCTAGTAACTAGTTAAAGAGACAACCTAGCACCTAACCTAGGATGGTCCAAAAGGTTGGTTATGGTCCTAACAACTTAGGGATACTTTAGTAATTACCCTAGGTTACTTAATTAATTAATTTAAAAGGACAAAACCAAAATCACAAAGCAATTTCCAGATTTCGGTTAAGACAAGAAAAAAAAACAACCTAGTACCTAACCTAGGATGGTCCAAAGAGTTAGTTATGGTTATAACGACTTAAGGGTACTTTAGTAATTATTTTAGGTCATCTAATTAATTAAATTTACAATTTAATTAATTAGTTTAAATGGTCAAAGCTAAATCCTTACACTAACCTAATGTAATTCAAGAAACATCCTACTACTTACCTATATAGTTCTAAAGAGTTGATTATGGTTCCACTGACTTAGGGGTACTTTAGTAATACACTAGATCCCTAAATTAATTAAATTACGGATTTAATTAATGAATATAAAGTCAAAATTTAACCATAGTCAACACCAAATTCCATATTTTGGGTCAAGTCAACATGTTTAGTCAACTTAGGAGGGGCGTTTTGGTAATTAAGTAATTAGTTTATTAAATTAACTTATTAAACCTTACTTGAATGAGTAAATATCAGTTCCTAAGACTTAGAGTCACGTTCAATCACTAAGAGTTTCACAAAACGCGAAACAGTAAACAACAAAGCAAAAACGAAAAAGTTGCATAAGACGTTCTTAGGCGATTTCAAGGGTTCTTCAAGGTTTCGTTCAACTTGGTCTTCGTAGATTGAGTTCTACTTAAGGTATGAGTTTATCTCCTGGAATTCTTTCTCCAAGAGTACTTTCCATCGTCTTAATCCATGAGATCTTGAAACTAGGGCTGTTTTCCCAAAGCTCTCGTCGAGCTTTCCTTTTCCCTAGTATCCTTGTTATGATTTCTATGTTTTATAGATCAGTCTTGATCATGTTGTTGGTATGTGGTGCTGGCTAATCTTAATGTATAGGGTTCTTGATTGTTAAATGTCGAATGAACTATGAATTGAACTTGTATGATTCTAAGGGTTTCTTACGTGAATTAAAGAACGATGTATTGTTAAGTTATGTCCAAAAATGTGTAAGTGTTGATGTGTCTTGATGCATACCTACTGTTAATGAGACTTTATGAAGATGTTATATTCATCAAATATTAATATGATACTATCCAAGATGTTTAGAAACGTTATGCTTAAAGTCATGAACTAGGATTGGCTTAAAAGATCTCCATGAAATCACAATGTCAATTGCCAATATCAATACCAATGAAGTTTCAGCAAATAATGGGCAAAGCCAAATAAGATTGGCTTATAATGACTTCTTTTATGATGCCAAATAAAGGGAGTAGAGACATAATAGCAACTCAAAATTTCATAACTTCCCTAACATGAAAATGATGAAATAAGTGGCATAGCAAATAGAGACTGGCTTATGAAGTATTAATGAATACTTGATGTAATGAATGACTTGTTGTAAGGATAGTCAAATCATGTCCAATGAAGTTTACAATAAGAAAAAGGCATAACTAATAATGAATCCTTATGTTATGAAAATGATAAAGCCAAATAAATTGGCCTATAATGACTTTATATAATTGGCAAAGGATATTAGAAAAATAAGATTGGCTTATAATGACTTCTTATATTAGGCCAATTATACAATAATAGGAATAGTCACTAAAGATTGGTTTATGAAGATTTCATGCTCCAAATTGTAGTTAAATCATTTCTTTAATCTCTTGAATTACTTACTTGATTCATTGTGGGTATGGGACTAAAATGAATCATTGCACTTGTAAGTAAAACATAGGACCAAAGGAATTATTAAACTACACAACAACAAGAAGAAAAATACTGAAAAATAAACTAAGTATACAAAGAGAAGCTCTCGGGTTCAAGAAAATCAAAATCTCAAATCTTCGCCTGAGTTGTTTAAAAATTATGTTGATGATACTAATGTCTTGTAATCATATATAAAATGAGTTGTATTCTTTGAATGCATTAAAATGCATCATATTCATTCCACATTTCACAACTAACGATTTAGGAAAGTCTAGTGATTATACTTTCCAGAAATGACGTGTTGTTTAGGAAGAGCTTTCCTTGATCATGCATAGCCTTATGTGTATGTGTGCATACACCCATACTTAGTACAAGTGGTGTACTAACCCTATACTATTTACTATTTTTATAGTTGCAGGTCCAAGAGCATATTGAAGATTTATTGCAGCGGTTTGGACATCAGCTTTCTCCAGACCATTTGGTAGGTCCTCTTGATTTTGAGGATGCTACAGTTTTAGTCTAGCCTAGTAGTAGACATAGCTAGTGGATGTTGTCCCTAGCGTTTCTTTCATACTTTCATTTCGAAGCTTTGTAATAAGGCTGTGTTTAGGAAAGTTAATTATGATATATCCATCTTCTCTTTCGAATTGATTCTTTATGATCGATATTTGTTCTTTACTTTGAGCTTGGTATATGATGTAACTATGTAATAACTATATGAAGTCTATGTATACTTCATAAATTTAAAAAGTTTAAAATTTTCTGCAAAAATTAACCATATGAATGTGATGAATTCAAGAAGAGGCTTGTCTGTGACCTCTGAGAGGTCAACAACGCCGGTTGCAATTCGGATTCCAGAATCCGGGTTCTGACAATCTTAGGAAAACGTTTGAACAAATTCAGTGGTAAGTTCATGAATCTCGAGGACTCCACCCTTTAAGGGAATGACAACATCCACAAGGAGTTGGAGGCACGTAGTCACGCAGAGTATGGGATGATGGAAATCATCACTTCCTTGTAGTGTCGACTCATGGATGCATTAAGCAGGATTGAAACTATAAAGGCTGAGATGGTAGCGCTCAAGGGAAGATTGGAAGCTGGAGGATCTACGTCACCTAATGGAAATAGGGAGGTCAAGATTGTGGTTTTGAAGTAACCGATGTTCAAAGGCGTCTGTAACGCGCAAGAGGTGGATAATTTCATGTAGCATTTCAAGAATTACTTCAAGTGCAAAAAAGATCAACATTGATATGTTGTAGTTGTCAAAGATGGTCATGTTATGGTGATGGTGTTAAGTGTCTATGTAACATCTCGCAATTTGAAATAGCTAGAAAGAAGCTAATAAACAGAAATACTCATTTTTGGAAAGGGAAAAGAGTCAAATATACCCCTAAACTATTCGAAAAGGTCTAGATATACCCCCGTTTAAATTTTGGCTCAGTCATTCTCTCGATGTCCAACTTTTGACCCAAATATGCCCTTATGGGTGTTAATTGGTATGTTGGACATATCTAACTCATTTTTCATTTCATTAAATGCCTCATGGAATTGTCATATCATTTTGACCTTACCACATGGTATTTATATGAAAATGGAAAGGAATTTGGACCCATAAACACCTAATCTGACCCATAAATCAACCCCCTTTTAAATAAACTATTAGACACGTTTTTAACAATTTTGTTTAATTTTTTATTTTTTCGTTAAATCCCAAAAATGAGTAATTGATTAATAAAAAATAGGAAAAATATGAAGAAAAAAATTAACGCCAAAAATTCACAAATAAATATAGTAACTTTAAGTCCAACAATTTTAATAATTTTTTGTAAATTCTTTTTGGTAAATCTCAAAATGAGTAATTGATTGATAAAAAATATGAAAAGTATGAAGAAAATATAAAAGTAACGCCAAAAGTTCACAAATAAATACAGTAACCTTTAATCTACAATTTTTTTAAATTTTTATTTTTTTCAACAAATCCCGAAAATGAGTAATTTATTAATAAAAAAAGGAACAATATGAAAAAAAATATAAAATTTACGTCAAAATTCACAAATAAACATAGTAACCTTAAATTCAATATCAACATTTTTTTAAAATTTTTATTTTTTCAGTTTATCTCGAAAATGAATAATTGATTAATAGAAAATATGACAATATGAAAAAACTATAAAATTAACGCCAAAAAATCACAAATAAATATAGTAACCTTAAATTCAACAGTTTCAACAACTTTTTTATTTTTTATTTTTTCTTATTTCCTATTTTTATTGATGAATTACTCATTTATAGAATTTACCAAAAAAAATAAAAATTAAACAATTTTTGTTGAAATTGTTGAATTTAAGGTTACTATATTTATTTGTAAATTTTTTGCGTAAGTTTTATATTTTTTTTCATATTTTTATTCATAAAGTAATTATTTTCGGGATTTGCCAAAAAATGTTGAAATTGTTGAATTTAAGGTTACTATATTTATTTTTGAAATTTTGGCGTTAATTTTAATTTTTACATATTTTTTTATTAATCAAGTACTCATTTTTGGGATTTATCGAAAAAAATAAAAATTTAAAAAAAGTGTTAAAGTTGTTGAATTTAAGGTTACTATAATTCTTTGTGAATTTTGGTGTTAATTTTAAATTTTTTTCCATATTTTTCCTTTTTTTATTAATCAATACGACTTTTTGAAATTTATCAAAAAAATAAAAATTAAACAAAATTGTTGAAAATGTGTCGGATTGTTTATTTAAAAGGGGGTTGATTTATGGGTCGGATTAGGTGTTTATGTATCTGAACTTTTAGGGGCATAAGTGATCTCTTTCCAGTTTCATATAAATGTCATATGATAAGGTCAAAATGACATGGCAATTCCATGTGGCATTTTAAAAATACAAAGAATGAGTTGGATATGTCTAGCAAATCCACTAACGCCTATAAGGGCATATCTGGGCTAAAATTTGGACGATGAGGGCATGTGTGAGCCAAACATTAAACGGAAGGTATATCTAGACCTTTTCTAATAATATAGGGACGTATTCGAACTTTTTCCCTTTTGGAAATAATAAAAAATTTGAAATTTGCTTAAGTTAGAAAAAAGTGAGTTTTGGTCAATCTCAAACGACCATAAATTCTAGCTCAGGATGAGCTAGGAGCACTTCCAAATATGGTCGGATATCTGTTGGAATGATCTTTGCAATGCGGACGAGTTTTCACGATTCAAAGTTAGTATGATTAAATTATGCCTTTTGGAAGTTGGGATGTTAGAATAAGGAAAGTCCAATCCGGATTTTTTAAGGGTAGTTTGATCTTTTCCTTATTCTTTTATTTTAATCCGTTTTGGGTAATTAATTAGGAGTCTAAGCTAAATAAGATCAGTTTACACTTTTACCAAAAGAGTTAGGGTTTTGAGAGAAAACAAAAGAAGAGGAGAAAAGAGAAGGAAGGAGAAGAACACTCAAGATTCGTCAAGATCGTCGAGTTTAATTTGTGGATTTCGTCGGGAGTGATCCCTACAAGGTATGTGAGCTTCCATAGTGTTGGGTTCATTCACCCATACACCAATCATTATCTATTCAGCGTAATTTCATTCTTGAAAGTTAAGGATTTAAGTTCTTGATGTGTTTTTAAAAAGTGTTCTTGAATCTTCTTTATCGATTAAGTTTTGATGTTAAGATTCTACTTGGGTCAACTTTAGACGACCATATCTCTTTGAATATTAAGAGTTACGTGAGCCATTACCTATTCAATAAATTAAATCTACTTTTCAACACCACCAATTTTGCGTCAATCCAATTTCAAAGTAAAAAGTTATGACTATTTTAGTAAATCTATACAGTGTTGTTCTGAATAAGCGACGAGAAAACATTTAAAAGGGTTGTTTTTATTTTTTTGCCTCCAAGAAAACCCTAAATGAATTTTTTTGACTAATAAAAGGTTCAAAACAATCAGATTTTTATCTTTACTAATGAAAATCATAATTCTTGCCATAGAGATTTCAAGAAACTAATTCAAGAATCTCAAAGAAGGTTTTCTTGATCATTTACCTTCAATTTAGGGTTTCAAGGTTTCCATTCAGGTTCTTATCCAAATTTCTTAAGGAACCTTGTTCTTCCTATCTAAAATCATTCCTAAACATCACGAGATCTTTCCAATCACTAATTATGATCCTTGAATCCATAATTCAATTAAAGAAAAGTCAAGAGTCGAGTCAAGAAGTGAAAAGTCAAGTCAAGAAGTCAAAAGTTAAGTCAAGATAAGTTCTTTAAATTTTCAAAAGTCTTTTACAAGCGTTTTAACTTTGTTTTAAGACTTGAGTTTTGAGTTCAGTAAAGAGTAAAGTTAAAGTTCAGTTCTTCAAAAGTATGTAGGGACTATGTATTCCCAAAGAGTTGAAAATGTTTTCACATTTAAACAAGTAAGGAACTTTGATTTCCAAAAAAGCCTTTGAGTTAGTTTTTTTAGCAAAGAACCTTTGAGCTAGTTTTTCTGGAAAGAACCTTTGGGCTAGTTTTACAGTAAAGAGACTTTGTGATAGTTTTCAATTAAAGAGTAAATGCTTTCACAATTAAGTAATAGAGGAAACTCAAATTTCCAAGAGAGCCTTTGAGCTAAGTTTTTGAACACTAATCTCAAATCACAGAATAATTATGTTATTAAAACATAAGAGTCAGTATATTTTTAGAGTAGCATTGAGCAACGAGTTGGGGACGAACATGAGTTCAGATAACTCGCGTCTCCATAAATCATGTAGCCACCATGGGTAGAAGAGGATCATACTTTTTAGATGAATCCTTTTTGCATAGACTAGTAGATCCATTAGGCAGTTAAGGTTATATACCTTTGGCCGGGTATAGGATGCATTGGCAGCATGAGGTAGATCGTTGTATCATTATTATAGCTCTTATGTGATGTTTTTCGGTTAGAGAAAATCCCACAACTGTATTTTTATATACATATTACAGAGTTTATATTGTATCTTTGCCTACATAAAGATTTATCATTGTATTTCTAAATACAGAGAGTAGAAAATCATGTTTTAAAGCTTTTCTTTATACTGCAGTTATTCACGCTGCTTTATATTGAAATTAGTTAAGTTTATTTGAGTTAAGTAAAGCCTAGATAAGTGTTTCTTTCAGACTTTTTTCAAAACTATGTTATGTTTAGCATTCCAACTCGCATACTCGTACATTCAATCTATTGATGTTATTTGGCCTGCAACGTGTTATGACGCAGACGAAGGTAAGCAGGATCAGCAAGCAACACATATTGATCTAGTGAGCACTCTAGAGTCAGTTGGTGAGCTTCATCGCATTCTGGGGAACTTTTTTTTTATTTCTTTTAGTTATTATATTAGTTTATTAGGATGTCGTGGGGTTTGTCCTGACATACTTCTCAGTTGTTTTAGAGGCTTCATAGATAGTCAGTCAAATGTTAATTCATTCGTCATTATTTTATATTGGCTTATATTCAAATTTGAGTTGCTACTTTCGCTAAGTTAAATGTTTTTTTAAAACATTATGAGTTAAGTTGAGAAAATTAAGTTATTTAGCATTTGAATCCTTTTATTTATGCATAAAGTCTTCCGCTAAGTAAGTAAGCCAAGTCAAGGGCTCTCTCGGGGCTAGCAATGGTTTTAGAGTGCCAGTCACGCCTAGGGTGTAGGCTCAGGGCGTGACAGTCTGAGACAATAAATGGACTTTGCACCATCAACATTTGGGAGCAATTCCTAGTGGTGTTCAAGAAGGTTTTCTTTCCTAACAACGTAATCTATGAGGCCAAACAAAAGTTTAGGGAGTTGAAGCAGACAAGTAGCATACACGAGAGTATATGAAGGAGTTTACCACCCTCACGTTTTAAATTCCAAACCTCATGATAAAAATATGTTATTCCACTTCATGTAAGGCTTCAAAATTGGGCCAGAACATAGTTGGAACTCCGACAGGTCAAAACTATCGATGAAGCCATTATGCAAGCCGAAGCTTTGACAAACCTTAGGCATGACAAGCCCGATCAAGCCAAATGAAAGGAGGTGAAAGGTATTCATGACCAATGTGCAGGAGATCGTGGAGAAATCGAGATGTAGCAGCCACGTCCCACGAATAATAACACCTAAAAATTTGATGGCAAGAAGTCGGGACATCAAAGTGATACAGAAAGAAAAGTAGAGACTACAAAGAGAAATGATTGCTACGTACATATGGGATGGGTCACATAGTTATACAAGATGCCCTGAAATAAAGAACCTCGATGTCATATTACGAAAATGGAAGGAGAAAGATGAACGAGAACTAAGGAAAAGTTCAAACATAACATATTGGGCTTGATTGGACTATTCAGAGCCATCGCAAAGCAATCATAGCGGTTGAATAATACAACACACAGTATGTAGACATCATGATCGATAGATGACCCGCTTGAACCATGGTCAACACATGTGTGGAGGCCAACATCATGACCAAGACCACAACAATAAAGTTGGGATTGAGTCACAATCCAAGTAACGCCTACCTCAAGACAGTCAAAACAGCGACTCCTATGTGTGGATTCTCTGATGGAGTAAGCATCAAGATAAAAGAGTGGTAAGGAAAGACAAATTTTATTGTCGCGCCTTTGGATATCTCTGATATCATTCTTGGTGTAAGTTCTTCCTGAAGTATCACATGTTGATCGAGCATTACCTTCAATTACATTTGGTCATGGAGAAAGAAGGATCACGTATGACGCCTCTAGCCAAGGTGTCGAAGATGGAAGAACAAGCCTAGTTATCAGCTATGCAGTTCGTGACAGGCCTTAAGAAGAAGGATTTGACAAATATAGCCTCCATTTTTGGTGTAACTAAAGATAATAGTGCTAAAGGGACTTTGTCGCCATGTATAGAGGTTCTAGAAGGGAACATAGACGTGATGTCCGTAGAGTTACATAGAGCCATTGATCAAGTCAATGTGCTACTGGTCGCGCTTGTAGAAAAGACAAGATCTGATTCATGCGATATCAATGCATCACGGTTGTCGCAACATCAAGTGGGGAAGAGTGTCATCCCATGCCACATCATAATTCCACTTAGGCACCACGTGGCATAAAGTTGTCCACGTGGAAGTCCTTGGTGGAATATTTTAGAGAAATATAGAAATTTACCATGGAGGGTTATAGAATTACAGTGAAAGTCCTTGAAATTTTTAGAGTGTAGAAAATTCTAGAAGAGGGACTAACTTGTAAATAAGTAGGGACTTGTGTAGTAATTTTTATTTACAGTTTAGCCCCTAAAATTATAGTATAAATAAAGGGTCTCTCATTTGTGAATCAAACAACATTCTTCCAAGTAATACAAAGCCTTCTTTAAAAAACTCTCTCTGTATTCATCATTCTCTTAGAGATCTAAGTTTGACAGGACTTACTTGAATTTATAAGATCCTGAGTAAGTTGTCAAGTGTTGCATGAAACATTAGTCGAAGTCTGTCCATGAGAACTGGCTAACAAGTCCATTATTCCTTCATGTCCTAATTCTAAGCAATTCAGCCTTTTAAGACACTTTGTTTTGGTCTTAACCCAATTTTTTTTGTATAATTATGTATATTATCACTATATACATGTTGTATATTTTGTATATTGATTGTATACATTCCATGTTCCTGTATATTAGCTTTTGTTTGCCTTGTAAATCACTTTTTGTTTTCCCATAAAAACATGATGACGACTCGATAAAGAAAATTAAGTCTCCATAACTCAACTCGGGAAGCAAAGAAAAAAAGACCAATAGACATCGCATGCGAACAAGGTGATATAGATCAACATATAATTCAACTCAAATAAAAAAAAGAAATAATTTAAGATATATTTAAAGCACTATGAAGAACAAGAAGTTTTGAAGTTTAAGGTTTATGTGTCGCTAATGTAGCAGTTGTCGAGCATTTGACAAACTCACACCATGAAGAAAAGCAAGAATATAAACTCCTAGAGCTGATGGAGAATAGCGAAAGAAAGGGAAATTTTAAAAGAATAATTGAAAGAGACCAATGATCATTCTATATATATATTAATTGTACTGGATTAAATTCATAAAAATTAGAATTCACTCCATGTTCATTTGGGTTTTAAAAATAAATAAATTCATTTTATTAAATTCAAATGGAAGGTCCATTTCACCTTGAAGCCCCAAAATCATGCCACATGTCACAGTGACTAGGTATCCAAGACCAATTAGACGACGCCACGTGTTCAAATCAGGTGGAAATCCCAATCAAGTGCAAGGGCCACTCATAACATGTCAAGTGTCAAAATGACATCCTTTGGAAATTCATATTCTACCTTGCCCATCCCCTACAACTATAAATAGGATATGAACATAACATTCCAAAGGCATCAATAAAACTCTTCAACAAGCATTCTGCTATTGGAGAAATATACAACACAAACTACATAGCTCTTGAAGGAGTAATCAACGGTGTTCTTTTCGAAGATCGAGTTGAAACGACAAAGCGATTTTCGACGTCCATTATGATAAACAACATCTTAAGGAGGTTTACATCATCCAACAATTTGAGAAGTACGTTACTGAAGACCCTCAAATCTTGGAGAATCTTAGGATAGAAAATCAAGAGAACAACAGAATTACACTCACAACGATTCATTAATAAGAATCCCATATTTTCTATTATTTATTTTGGTTCCAGTTAATTTTTAGCTCTTAAGGAACTTCGTTGCAAACAAATTTGGCACGCCCAGTGGGACCTATTTTGCTCTTCATCTTTTTCTCTTGCAAACTAGAAACTACAAAGACAACTACTGCAATGGCTTTTAGAAAGAGTAGTGATTTTTCACACAAGGACTTTACTAATGTTGTATCTACTGATCTCTGTCATGTTGGCCTGGTTACTCAACGAAATTTCAAGAACAGTGGGTTGGATGGGTCTACATACTTCACTTCTTTAGAAACGATGAAAAATAATAACTTTAATACGAGGGGCAAAACTGCAACACGTGGGGGAAATCTTCATCCGTGTTCTTTGGAGAATTTTCTCAAATAGGCTACAAGTTTGGTTAATTTGAAGATTCAATGGATTCTTCAAATTCAATGAATGTCAATGCTTTGATAGTTGACTCAACTGACATGGACGAGACATTTGCGATGATTAAGCAAACCACTGAGGCTTTGAAGAAATTCGTTGATGTCAAAAATCTTTATATTGCTCAACTTATGAACCAGTTAGAGGCCTTCACACCTGGAGAGTCAAGTCATGTTTCCACTTGTCCATCTGGTTTTGATCAACGAAATAAGGACGTTGAGGAATCTCTAGCAAAGTCAAAATTTCAAAAGAAAAATTAATCTACTTCAGTTGTAGCACAGTCTAACAATTGCAAGACATGATAACGAACACTATTAGGGCTCAATATGACAAAACATCATAATGTTCCTTGTATTACTCCAAGCCATATACCAGACGGATTGATTGTCTATCAATGTCAACAAACTATCTACCACTAAATTTACAACAATATAATGGCAAGGAGAACCCAAGACAAAATATTGCTCACTTTGTTGAAATTTATAGCATGGTGACCTTTTGGTAAATCAGTTTGTTCATTCGCTGAAATGGAATGCATTCAACTGGTATATTGAGATGGAACACGAGTCAGTCGATAGTTGGGAGGAACTCGAGAAGGAATTCCTCGATCGTTTGCACAATACTTGCCAAACCATAAGTATGATAGAGTTGACTGACACTAAGCAAAGAAAGGATAAGCATGTGGTGGGTTACATCAATCTTTGGAAATCATTGAGTTTGGATTGCAAAGATCGTCCTTTTGAAATATCTTATTTGGAAATGTGCATTAAGGGTATGCATTGGGGACTTCTATACATACTACAAGGAATCAAACAACGAACTTTTGAGTAACTTGCTATACGAGTGCATGGAATGGAGTTGAGCATCACAAGTCATGGAAATGCATCTCCTTTTGTTGATCTGACAAAAGAAAAGGAGGAGTTCAGAAAAGGTATGACCTAAAATACCTAAACTAAGGAATCTATGGTGGTGAAAGAAACTTCTATAAAGGTCATCAGCAAGAGTGAACTAAAAAAGGAGGAAGCCCCAGAGAATATCCAAGGGAGGAGAGGCAACACCCAACCTTAAAGGAGTTAGAGGCAAAGGTCTACCAATTTCCGAATTTAGATGTACCTATGATTCTTAATGAATTGCTAGATAAGAAAGTTATTGATATTTACGAATCAAAGAGGCCTGACGAAATCAATAAGGTTGGTGATCCTAGATACTGCAGGTTTCATCGTGTCCTTGGCCACCTAGCGAGTAAATGCTTTATCTTGAAGGAGAAAATCATGATGTTAGTAAGTGAAGGAAAAATCATCATTGGCTAGTATGAAACAACGGAGGTAAATCATGCTAGTGTAGCACTAAATTGACAGAAGTGCTAAAGGTCCACTTTCTTGCATTTTTGAATTTTAACACCTGTTAAAGTTGACTTTCCAAGAAAAAACCCTGAAGGTTCACTAGACATAGACAACAATGAAGTTATAGTTGGACTCTAGTTACTCAAGGAGTGGATGCATCAAGAGTACTTGGGACACGACTTCCTAAGCCAAGAGCAACAAGGAGTGATGTGAATCAACTACAACTATCAAAAAGCGTCAAGCCTTGTACTAGCCAAAAATCCCATTTCATTTGATGAATTCTTTGTTTTAAAATTCTTTTGTGGTAGTTAAATTGGTGTAAAACATGTTATTTCTAGCAAAGGTGAAGTAAAGGAAACAAAGGTGAGCATAATCCACCAATAACACAAGAACATCAAACTGATGAAAAAGTTGCCCCATATGTGCTGCAATTGCCTTCATGGGTGATGACTTGTTGTTAGGGTCTAAGCTACATAATAGGCCTTTGTTTGTTGTAGGGTCTATTCTAGAACAACATATCAATCACATTCTAATTGATGGTGGTTCGACATTCAATATTATGCCAAAAGTTGTTTTGAAAAAACTCGAGATCTCTGTCGATTCTGAAAGCAACCTAACGACCCAAGGTTTCAATCAAGGAGGACAACGATCCATACGGAATATTCGTGTAGGATTGTCCATTAGCAATGCAAAATCAAACACTTTGATTCATGTCATAAATGCCAAAACATCATACAATTTGTTGCTCGGGCGTTCTTGCATTCATAAAAATGGAGTGGTGTCATCTACTTTACATCAATGCATGAAGTATATGAAAAATGGTGAAGTAGTAAAAATTGATGCGTACGTCAATCCTTTCATTGAGACTGAGTCATATTTTGCAGATGCAAAATTCTATCTAAAGAGAAAATATGAAGGAACGTGTAGAAGCCGACTCAATTGATCTCGAAGATAGTAAAATTCACTGACCCGCTATTAAGATATCTAAGAAGAGAACAAAAGATATTTCCATTAAGCTCTCACAATCTAATAGAGACATGCAAACCAATATTGATAATGAGCAACCAAATTTTTGCTACATTCAACGTGAGCATCGAAAAAAGGGACAATCACTGCTAGAGGAATGTACTTATCAAGTTCACCCATCGAGGAAAGAATTGAGACAGACAATATTCCATGATTTGAAAGAGAAATGACTGTCCCAGTTGCACAAGTCCCATCTTTCAATTTGAAGCCTTCCACAGAAAATACCCAAGTCGGTCACATAAAAGGTATCTTTGATCAAAAGGTCTTCACAGTATTTTAAAAATAAGGTTACAACTTCTCAAATCTAGCAAAGTTAGGAGACTCAAGGAGGAAGTCACTAGTGAAAAGATACATGGGCTTACAAAGTCTCAAATGCAGTTGAGAAAACAAGGATATTATGCCGCCACTCCTAAGTTTGAGTTAGTATTCAGCTTGCCGGACCCTTTTCAAATTTAATTAAGGAAGGGGAAAGAAATAAACTTATCCTACTACATCACTATAGAAAATACAAAGGAATCTAAGGAGGGAAAATCACCAAGATGGAGTTTGGTGTTTTAACGCATTGGAAGATTGACACTGTATGTCTCTGCATTTGAAAGGTTGGGCCGCAAGGATGAAAAGGATCCTCTAAACCAGAGGACGAATATGCCACCACCTCAAAGACTTCTTTATTTCATCCCATGGGAACCAAAAAAAATCATTATCCAAAAGTAGGTTGTTGAATCATGAAAAGCAAGATTCTTGTGATGTAACTAATGACAAAGAGATTCATAGTGTTTTCCTATCACATATGAAGAGAAAGGTTGTATTGTCAATCACCACCGATGGTTCTTTGAAGGTGAAAAGAAGCACTATTGTTGTCACAAACCAGTTTCATGGAGAAACTAAAAATGATAAAGATGAAGCCATCACAGTCTTTGTGAAAAGTCAGATGGAAGATTCAAACTTGACACAATCATCTTATCATATAACAGTGGATAAAAGGTCCAGAATCGATCATAATTTGATGGTGTCCTAGAGGCTCCCCCTCAACTGGAGGATGGCATACAATTTACCATTGATGACCTCAAGGAACTAAATCTAGGCACCCTGGAAAAGATCCACGTCCAATCTTCATTAGTGCACTTCTTACACCAGAAGAAGAGAGGAAATACTTCAAGTTATTGGTTGAGTTCAAAGACGGTTTTGCTTGGTCATACAAAAAAAATATCAAGCCTTAGTCCCTGGATAGTTATTCATCATTTGGGGATAAAAATGGGACACATCCTATAAAGTAGTCACATCGAGTGTTTCTCCCTGAGTTGGTAACAGAAATTGAAATAAAAGTCAACGAGCTTATCGAAGATAGATTTATCCGAGAACTAAAGTACGCATTGCGGATCTGAAACATCGTACCTGTCAAAAAGAAGAATGGTCAAATACGTGTCGATGCTGATTTCGACATTTGAACTAGGCATGTCCAAAAGATTACTTCCCTCTGCCAATCATTGAGCTCATAGTTGATGCTATAACTAGCATTAATCTTTGTCATTTATGGATGGGTCTTTTGGATATAATCAAATTGGAATGTCTCCCAAAGTGAAGAATACACTGCATTTCGAACTCCGAAAGGGATTTATTGTTACAAAGTGATGCCCTTTTGTCTAAGGAATATTGAGGCCACCTATCAACGTGCAATGCAAAAAATATTTGATGACATACTTCATAGAAGGGTGGATGTTACGTCGATGACTAAGTGGTAAAGATGAAGAAAATGGGACACCATCATGAAGACCTTCAAATTGTTTTTGGAAGGTTAAGAAAATTTGACTTGAAGATGAATCCACATAAATGCACATTTAGGATTACCTCAGGAAAGTTTATTGGCTTTATTGTGCGTCATTGTAGAACTGAAATTAATCCCACAAATATTGATGTCATTCAAAAAAATGTTTGAGCCAAAGAACTTGAGAGAACTCCGTAGTGTATAAGGAGATTTAGTTTTCATTCGGAGATTCATTTCTAACCTGGCTAGACAATGTCAACTTTTCAACCTTTTAATTAAGAAAGATGCTCCTTTTTACTGGGACTAATCAGGTCAAAATGCCATTGAAAACATCAAAAGATACATGATGAATTCATATGTATTAGGGGCATCAATTCTAGGAAAGCCATTGATACTATACATTGCATCAGTAGAGTGATCACCTGGGGAACTTCTTGCTCAAAAGAGTGAAGCTAAGAAGTAACAAAAATTATACCATCTAAGTCGAACCTTGATGTGAATTGAGTCGAATTATACACCCATTGAGAAGATGTACTTAGCATTGCTTTCTGTTATAAAAAATTGAGGAGTTATTTTGAAGCGTACATTATCAAGCTAATTTCTCGAGCTGATCGATTGAAGTTCGTAATGACTCGACCAATTCTCTCAAGACGTCTAGCAAGATGGTCTATATTGTTTAATCAATATGAGATCATATACACACCTCAAAATGTTGTGAAGGGGCAAAAACTTGCTAATTTCCTTGTTGATCACCCTTTTCCAGGAAAATGGGGAACTTCATATGAGTTTCCTAATGAAGATGCATTTTTACTAAAGAGTTGTCAGCATGTGCAATGTTTTTTTGATGGATCTTCACGTCGAGATGGTACAGGGGCGGGAGTCGTATTGATATCACCGGAACGACTAATATCACCATTTTCATTTGTTTTAGGTGAAACATGTTCCAACAACGCTGCAGAGTACCAAGTTTTGATTGTAGGACTTGAAATGACATCAGATATGAAGATTTCTCAATTGATCATCAATCAACTCTTTGGGAATAATGAGGTAAAAAAGAAAGAACTTTTGTCATATCACCAATATTCTACTTTTTTACTTTAAAGGTTTATTAAGTGTTCTTGAATCACGTTCCAAGAGAAGAAAATCGCATGGCAAATGCTTTGGCTAACTTGGCCTCGGAGAAAATAAGACAACAAAGGTGTGCATATGTCATTGATGGGTTATTCCTAGTTGTCTTGATCTTCAAATCAATGAAAGTCTCTATATATCTTTTGAAGTGATTGAAAAAGAAGGTTGGAGAAAACCGTTGACTGAGTATACTGAACATGGAAGGCTGCCTGAGGATCCACGAGTAAGTGCAATCATTAAGATAAGGGCAACACAATTCAACTTTCACGAGGAAATACTGTTTCGTCGTTCCTATGAGGGACTATTCTTGTGGTGTCTTGACAAAGAAAAAGCTCAACGAACAATGGAGGAGGCACATTTTGTCACATGTGGAGCACACCAATCAGATCTAAACTTCATTTTCACATCAAGAGGATGGGTTACTATTGACCAACAATGGTGATGGGTTGCTTAGAGCATGTCAATTCTATGCTAACTACATCCATCAATATTCGAAGGCTCTGCATCCAACGGTAGCCTCATGACCTTTCAATGCATGGGGACTTGATGTTGTTGGACCTCTTCCAAAGTCGTCAAAAGGACAAATGTATATCTTGGCTGCCACTAACTATTTCTCTAGATGGGCTAAAGATGGTCCATTAAAAGAGGTGAATAAGGAAATGTTGATTTTATCAAACCACACATAATTTTTAGATATGAAATACAAAGATTTATAGTTATTAATAATGGAACACCCTTTAACAATAAAATCATGAGTTTGTGCGAGAAGTTCAATTTTAAACAATATATGTCTTCAATGTACAATGCATCTGCCAATGGTCTTGCCGAAGCTTTTAACAAGACGCTTGGTAACAATATGAATAAAGTAGTTGCAAACAATAAAAGGGATTAGCATGAGAAAATTGGTGAAGCTTAGTGGGAAAATCGTACAACCTTTAGAACGGTTACGGAAGCGACTCTATTTTCATTGGAGTATGTCGTAGAAGCAGTCCTTCCGTTGGAGAAGCAAATTCCATCATTACGAATATCAATCCACGAGAGACTTACAACTTAAGGTAACACTCAGCTTCATTTAGGAGAGTTGGATGCACTGGATGAGAAGATATTGGAAGCACATTTAAGTTTGGAATGTTATCAAGATCGACTTGCAAGAGCATTCAACAAGAAGGTGTGACCTCGATCATTTCAAGTGGGAGACTTAGTCTTAACAGTCCGGAGACCCATAATTCTCAACAAACGCATCATTGACAATTTTACATCAAAATAGGATGGGTTGTATGTTGTAAAGGAAGTATATTCAAGTGGTGCATATAATATTGTAGACCAAGACAGTGTAAAAGTTGGTCCAATCAACGCCAAGTTTCTGAAGCAATATTCCCATGAAGGTTTCCTACGCCCCTTAAGGTATGAGCATAAACTGCATGTTACTCTTGGCCCGCAAGGGTATAAATTGTGTACGGTAAAAAGAAGTAATCATCTTGAATTACGATATGACTTGATTGTCTACACCGAGGTACATATGTGCTTGGAATAATCACTCTAAGCTCAGTCAAATGAGGAAAAAAAAGGTTTGGTGGGATCATCATACTATCTCTTTAAATTTAAAGTAGCTAGTGCATGAGTTCATATGCATAAAAAATGAGGAAATGAGAAGATTGTTGGAGCCTATTACGCAACATGAAAATCAGCTCGTAATTCAGACATTTCTTCCCTAACTTGTGAATTTTCTACCATGGCCACTCAAAGCTATAAAAAAATAATCATCATATATTGGAGTTGATCTGATCATTTAAAATCCCTATTAGGGGAATTCATAAAGATCTAGATCATCATTGCTATGCATATTGAAATTCTTAAATCCCTCTTCGCAATAAAAAAAAGAAGCTCGTAATATTGAGACTCCTACACCAAGTGACAAATCTTCTACTATAATAGTTCAAAGTTGCATATCAAACATGCTAAATGTATAAGTCAACATTGGGTATTAATCTGATCAATTCAAAAAAAATTTGATTTTAATTATTGATATGCGATAGGTTGATAAATTCATTAGCATTGGATCAAGGGACTTGCGATTCTACTTAAGGTTTTTGCTTACGGTAGAGATAATTTTATGTAAAATTCACCGATGCTTCAGTAAGTTACTCAAAATTAGGGGCAACTTTACCTACAATATCAAATCGAGATACCCTTCGGATCAGAACTCTATGTTGAAATGGTATAGCCATAAAGATCATGATGTGAGCACTCCAAGTTCAAGAGACACTTTTTTGTTATTGTCAAGAGCACACAAAGTTGAGGGAATGACATTATGGCATATAGTCAACTTGAAAATTTTATTCTCATCAATTTGGAATGAATTTTGTTGAAAATTCTATAAATAGTATTTTGCTTGATGCGCTCGCCACAATGAAATAAGAAGCTCATAGTTTTACCACTCTTACAACAAATTTTAAATTTCACACCGAAAATGTGCTCCTCACAGTGAAACAAGAATCACATAGTTTCAGAATTCAAGGTAACTTTGAATATACATCTATATAAATTAGGAGATCTTTTGACCACCGATTTTTAGACATGTTGTATTTTTATAATTTATGATATCAACGAAACAAGAATCGCATTATTTCGAGGCTCTTATGCCTAGTTATTGATTTTCTCCCAAAGTTGTACAAAGTTGAAGATTTTAGCGAGGTAGAATTTGAGTTGACTTTAAAAATATAGTTGTGCTAATCTGGAAAGCTTTTGGACGTGATTTTTACATATTTTATACTTCTATGAGTTACTCTTCCAAGGAAAAAGGATTGCATCATTTCAAGGCTCCTAGCGTAGTCATTGATTTTCTCCCAAAGTTGCTCAAAGGTGAAGAATTGAGCAAGGCAGAATTTGAGTTGACTTTAAAATTATGTCTGTACTAATTTGGAGATCTGTTGACATAATTTTTACATGTATTATATTTTTATGAGTTATTCTCCCAATGAAAGTCGATCAAGGAAACATTCGAGCTAACATTGAATTAGTAGGCGTACTAACCTAGAAATCTTTCAGTCATGAGTTTCACATATATTGTATTTGTGTGAGTTATGTTTCTAATGAAATGACACACTTGTCATTTGAGTGTTCCTACTACAAGTTACTCAATTTCAAATATAGCTGAAATCTTGGAGAAAGTTGTGTGGCATGTAAAGTAAGTTACAAAGTACACGACAAGCACCTGAATTTGAGAATTAAAAGAAAATATGTATGAAGAAAAAAAAACCCTTTTATTTATTCAAGAAGGATTGTCACTACATCAGAACAATGTTCTAAAAATAACACAATAGAACAAGAAAATGAGAGAGAAAGTCCTTATGCAGGATAAAAGACTTAGAAAAATTCTTATGGCTAAAGATTTGATGACGACTCGTCTCGGCATCCTTTTTAGCTTAGCTCGTTCTTTTATTTCTGTTTCTTACAAGGGAATTATTTTCTCGATGGCATAAATTTCATCTTCATGGTTAGTGATAGTGTCTTGATTTTGAGACAACTTTTTTTGTTATCCTAAATAACTGAGTTGGTTTTCTTCTTCTTTGAAGCCCACGATTTTAACTCTTTTTCAGCTCTTGTAATGACTTTTTGAAGCTCTTTCAAGTGTTGGTCTATATTGACTTTCTCCTCATTTGCGGTATGAAGACATTGTTGCACAGTAGAAAGCAACTCCTGATGAGAATCCCTTGTTATCTTTCGAGAAGTGGAAAACCTCGCAGCATCATGATCTCTATATTTCTTAAAAGATCTTCAAGCAGAAACTTTAAAGGAGAAAGGTTGATGATGTTAAGTTCTCGAATACCTTTAAGAATCAAGGCAATATATGCCTTTAACTCTTTGAGGTTTTTTCGAAGATTTAACAGAGAATTGAGTGATACACTCACATATGGTACACCACATTCCAAAAATAGAGGATAATTTGAACTGCAAATAGCCTTTTGTGGTTCAAAATTAGAGGCAATCACCAGCTAAGGGTGGAATGAATCCTTGGAGATATTTGAACATCCAATTTGATGTGCTCCAATCTCTACATTAGTAGTTGAGACATTTTGAGAAGTTTCAACCTTTCCAGAAAAAAAGGGACCATCATCTTTGTTAATTGAACATCATTTGCAACTTGACTATTAACTTCAACAAGAGGGAGGTGATAACTCTTCGCCACTTTGAGAGAGTTTGATCTTTTGACACAAACACTAATGTCAATACCATAGAGTGAAATAGATGTTTTTAATGTGATGCTACAAGATGGTGCAATGCCAAGTGACTTTACAACATCTTTGTCCGATGAGCAGGAAGGTTTCTTCCATTTAAGAGTTACGTCGATCACCTCTTCATCAGTGATGTTGGCAACCTTAGGAGTCTGTAAAATACCCTTAACACTGTTATCCACATGTGTAGCCTTGACTTTCAAACTTTTAGACTTGGAAGCAACTCTGACAGATTGCGGAGGGATATTTGGTTGTCACCTTGGACTTTGAAGAGATGAAGCTTTTCTTGAAGTTGTTCTCCTTTGGTTAAAGAAGTATCATCCTTTTTCGGACCTGTCAAAATCATATGGGTACTTCGTCTCAGCAAAATCTCTCGATTGGATGGCCACCAATCTAAATACTCATGAGTCATTAAAGACCTCTTATTGGATGGACGCATTGGTATGATGATCTTCGAAGAGCTTCCAAGATGAGTACATGAATCCCATAGTTGCACCAAGGCTATCAGGGAAACATCATAATGGTGCTTTACGAGTACACTAGGAACATCTTGACAATATTTAAATTGTTGACAGAATCGGTGAGAGCTATAAGGCTCAATAATTAGTTCATCATCCGACCTCAAAGTGACAAAACTTGAATGAAGACCAATAAGGAAATCGCTCCAGGAAGTGGATAATTTTCCACTATCATCAATATGCAACTCATTTTCTTGTAGCATGGCCAAATTGTGGAGGTTACACATATTCACTTGTGAAAGTCAACAAGGTCAAAATATTTCGCCATCTTTCTCTAGAAATCTACCATATTCGCACCTCATTGAAGGTGGGTAACATGAAAGTAGGTATCGTAATACTCATCTATCCATCCATATACATAACAAAGGGAAAGTAATGTGTTGCAAGCACCCAAGTTTGAAGAAGTAGATGTATCCCTGAAGCCGCAATAGATGCTCGCTAGGACCGAAACCGCCAAAGAAAATATTTCTTAATGAGCCATCAAGCTCGCAACTTTGAAGACACTAGCACAAATACAATCAAATTTCTTGTTAGGAAGAACAAACTTGCAAAGCCAACATATGAGCAAAGCCTCCAGATAAAAAATCTCATCTCTGAAATATTCTTCGACGCCTCGCACGACAAAAGGAGCATTATTTTCTTTGGTTCGAGGCAAAAAGCTCATGTTAATATTTACAGAAGGATCATAATTCATTTTTGGTTTTGTATCATTCTTAGACATCCTTGGTAAAGGCTCGACATATTTTCTCGACCCTCTAAAGTAAAACTTTGTCTATTCTCAAAAGGAGACTTCATCGATGGCACCTTTGGTAATTCGTAGAATTCCAAAAACAAGAAGGAACAACTTCTTAGGAGAAAATAATTCTCTTGATCATCTACATATGTCAACTCCTTAATCGAGGGTATAACATCATCATAAAAAGAACCATGAACAGGAAGACCTTTAATGGTTCTCAAATCCCATGAAAATAGATAAATCTCCCACGAAGGTAGAGACCGTGTTGGTGGATGGATGCCAATTTTGCAACATGGAGAACATTTTCGTTGTGGTCGTATATGAACATTGAACCAAAAATAGCATCATAAGTCTTAATGTTATCCAAAGTCTACTTCCAGTGGGCAAGCACATCCTCTACCCATTCCCAGTAACCAGAGGTATAGAGAACCTCACCAAACCCAAAAGAAGGAACAAACCAACTACTAAGATGTTCATCACGACAAGGATGGATGGCAACAACAACATTTTGATAAGTAGACGACCTCAAAAGGAGAACTTTTAAAGTTGTGACATTGCCGGAGAAATTGTCTGTAACATCCTTCGTTTCTGTTGACGACCACTTTGGGAGATGATGAGAAATGTCCATCATCTTTCTAACAAGTGGGAAGGTGCCGATCACCGAAGGATGAACTTTCAAGCTGAGAACTTTGGCGCAAGAATGTTGCTTGTTTTCCATGATTTCAAGGAAAGGGTGTGACACATCTCGGTCACTAAAGTCCATTGTCACTGCTGAAAATCAAGATTGCACAACATGGCTTTGAATAAAAAGAGGTTACGTTGGTGACAACACAATTGGAGTCATCGAAATCTGGCCATCAGAAATGAGTTCAACCTTGAAAATTAAAATTGTAGCAATTAAAAAGGAATTTGGATATAAATATTTTGTCGTAGTCCACGTTTCTAGTTTTAGGAAAATCAAACGTCTTTCCATTTATATTTCTACAATTAGAAATAAATTTTACTCTACGGTTGCGCAAATCTATCAATCAGAAACGGGTTCAGCCTTGAAGATCAAAACTATAGCAACTAAAGAGGAATTTGTCTGTAAATATTTTATAAATCGTAGTTCCATATTCTAGTTTAAGAAAAACCAAATGGCTTGCGATTTTGATTTTTCTACAATTAGAAATGAATTTTATACTACGAACACGCAAATTTGTTAATCAGAAGAAAATTCACCATTGAAGGTAAAAATTGTAGCAATGGAATAAAAGTTTGACTAGAATCTTTTTTCTATGTTATAGCCCCATATTATTAGTTTCGGATAAATCAAATGGCTTGCGATTTTGATTTTTATACAATTAGATATGAACTTTATACTACAAGCGGCAAAGTTGAACTATCAAAATGGGTTACTGCTAAACAAGATTCTTAGTTACCCGAGAAAGTAGCAAGAGTACTTTGCTTGAAGTTTCTTATGAGATATGAGGGAGGCTACGTCTTTCAATTTGATAAAAAACAAGCGATGATGCAACTGAACATTTAATACACTCGGATAACTTATTTTTTGCAGCGCCTAAAATTTTGTGTGATAAAATTCTCTATGCATTGGAGAGGATTATATAGGAATTCTTGTGAAAGAGTTTTAATCCTTACAAAAGGCATAATAAGGTGAAGCTGGAAGAAAAAATTTGATTTGGATTGAGATATTCGCTGTCCATTTTTAAGTCACATCAATATGTAAGGATGAACCAAAGATTTAAGGAAAGAAGAATATCTTCATTGACTCGGATAAAAGGAAAGTTGATATTCTTTTTATTTGATTCAAAATCCAATCAATCTTCTTGTTTTTTTTCACACCTTACAAAGAAGATCGCACGAAAAAATAATGTTATTACTCACTAGATCCATCTATTTGAATCAATAGAGGGACCACGTGGTCGTCGAGCAAGAATGACTTTTTTAAAAAAAAATTGAGATCACTACAAACAAATCATTTGTAGTGACCTAGTTAGAATGTGACGACAAGAAACAAATACTCTTGAAGTCTCAACAACACTTTCATGAAGCCTACACGTTAACAAGTCTTAAAAAAGGAAAACACATTCATGAATACTTCAACTCTCGTCGTCAAATTTGGCAAGCCTACACATTGACAAGTCTCAAAAAAATAAAAACACATTCATGAATACGTCAAGGCTTGTCGCCAAACTTCGACAACCTACACGTCGACAAGTCTCAAAGTAAGGGACATTTGTGGACACATAAATTGTATTGGATTAAATTCATACGAAATTTTAATTAAATCCATGTTCATTTGGGCTTCACAAATAAATAAGTTCATCTTATTAAATTCAAATCTAAGGTCCATTTCACCTTGAATCCCAAAAGTCATGCCACATGTCATGACTAGGCATCCAAGACCCTTAAGGCGGCACCACATGTCAAAATGAGGTGGTAGTCCCAATCAAGTGCAAGAATCGATCACAACCTGTCAAGTGTCAAAATAACATCCTTTAGTCAATCATATACAACCTTGTTCATCCCCTACAACTATATATAGGGGATGAACATAACATTTTAGGTCATCAAGAAAACTCTTCAACAAGCATTCTGCAATTGGCGAAAGTTGCAACATAAACTAAATAGCTCTTCAAAGGAGTGATCAACGGTGTTCTTCCCGTAGATCGACTTGAAACGACATAGCACTTTCCGACGTTTCCGTAGATCAACAACATCTCATGAAGGTCTACATTATCCAACAATTCGAGAAGTACGCTATTGAAGGCCCTCAACAATTCGAGAAGTACGCTATTGAAGGCCCTCAACTCTTGGAGAAGCCTAGGAGAGAGAATCAAAAGAACAACATAATTGTACTCACAATGATTCATTAATAAAAATCACACATTTTCTATTATTTATTTTGCTTGTAGTTAATTTTCAACGCTTAAGGAAATTATTGTGAACACATTCGAGACATAATGAAATAACTTGACAACTGGTAACATGCATATACATAAAAAAAAGGGGAAAAAGAGCAAAATTGGTCATTATCATATATTTAAGTAACTAAAAGACATGGAGTTAACACACACATGGAAGCAAGCAAATGCGTACACACACTGAAATATTCCAAATATTTTATATTTATGGACTTAACAAACCACAATATCCTTAAAGAAGAGTATCTTCACATAAAAATTTAGATAACAAACTAAAAAGTGTTGTGACGAAAAAATGAAAACGAAAATCTAACAATAAAGAACACCAAGTTTAACATGGAAAAACCCTTCAAACCGAAGGTAACCACCACGGGATCGACAAAAACCGAACTGCTTCACTATACCAATAAGAGGGTTACAAATATTCTTCTAATGGCTACACAACAAGTGCCAAAAGAGAACAAACAATAGCTACACCAACAAAAGATAAATAGAAAGAAATACCATCCAAATTCAGCTTCTGTTCGAGACCTAAAACAAGATCTTGCTAACCTCTGAATACGATCTCCAACATTTAAATCAACTACCAAGATGTCAAGAACACTCAGTCCAAATTTCAGCCCGATCCAACGGTTAGTTAATTGGGAAACACGATTTGAATGTTGCTGGTCGGAGAAAAAGACTGCAGCAAAAGAATCCTTTTCCTTCTCTCTTTTCTCTTGTTGAAAGCTCTCTCCAAAAACCTCTCTTATGTTCTAATGTCTTTCAAAGACAATATCAATGAGCAATTAATTATTCTCTCAAGACCATTCTCTATTTATAGAGTTGTGCTTTTTCTTACAAAGCCAAAACCAACTACAAATAGGATTACAATTCCAATCCTTTTCCTAATAAAATTGGAAACCAAATAAAGAGAATAATTTCAATTCTTTTCCAAGTAGGATTAGGCCATGGACCTTTGGCTGGAACATGGGCAATAGCCCAACAAACTCCCCCTCCAGCCAAGGGGCCAAATGGACTTTAAGTGAAGTAACTTTTGACAGGCTTCCTGCCTGCCACACTTCTACAAAACTCATGATTGTCTACGATGAGTTCTTTCCACTTATCTCTATGAGTATCTAACATGACTTCATCATAACCTTAAGGTTCTCCGATGTCAGTCAAGAGGATATATTCGTTAGGAGAATAACGTGTTGAGCTTCGCTTTTCTCTAGTAGATCTTTTACAAGAGGTTTCTGGATCATTCGAAGTGGTTATCTCAATATGAGTTGGTTCATTATCAACCACAACATCATAAGTAGGAACATTTATATGTTCTACACTCGTGATTATTATCTAGATCATTACCTTGGGTTCTCTCATGTGCAGAGGATGAATCAATAATAGGAATCGGATCAACATCAACTAAGCTCGCATCAGTATGAGAATCTAGTTTCTCAGTCTTGTCAATATCTTTAATAGTTTGATCTTCAAAGAACACAACATCACGACTTCTAATGAGTTTCTTATCAATTGGATCACAAAAGCAATATCCAAACTCATATTGACCATAACCAATGAAGATGCATTGCTTAGTTTTAACATCCAATTTCGAACTCTTATCTTTTGGAACATGCACACAAGCTTTACACCCGAACACTTTCAATTGATCATAAGAAACATCCTTATCAAACCAAACTTGGAACATCACCATCCAAAGCAACAAGGAGACATTGATAACATAAGCAACAATGTTAAGTGTTTTAGCCCAAAAAGAATTTGGAAGTTTAGCCTCTGAAAGCACACATCTAACTCTCTCAACTAAAGTTCTATTCATCCTCTCTGCCGAACTATTTAATTGAGGAGTATTTAGAGGAGTCTTTTGATGACGAATTCCTTGCGATTTGCAGTAGTTATCAAAGGGACCAATATACTCACCACCATTATCAGTGCGAATACATTTTAATTTCTTTCCCGTTTGTCTCTCAGATAAGGCTTGAAATTGTTTAAACACATCAAGCACTTGATCTTTGGATTTTAAAGGATATACCCAAATCTTGCGAGAATGATCATCAATGAAAGTAGCAAAGTAAAGTGCACCACCTTTTTACTTCACTTTGAAAGGACCACACAAATCTGAGTGTACTAACTCCAATAGCTCAGACTTTCTTGAAGGAGGATGACTATGAAAAGAAACTCTTTTCTGTTTCCCTGCGAATAATGAACACATCTTTTCACCTTTGTTTGTTTCATACCAGCAAGCAAATTCTTCTTAGCCAAACAGGTGACCCCTTTCTCGCTCATATGACTAAGCCTCTTGTGTCATAATTCTAATAAAGTCTCGCTCTCCACCAAATTTATAGAGTCACCAAGAATCGATCCTTGTGTCACGTATAAATTTGAATGTTTTCTTCCTCGAGCAAAAATCAGTGAGCCTTTGGTGAGCTTCCATTGGCCATAGCACAAGTCATTATGATAGCCATCATCATCTAGTTGTCCTACAAAGATCAAATTTAAGGGAATGTCTGGAGCATGCTTGACATTCTGAAGGACCAACTTTGAACTGGTATTGGTTTTCAAACAAACAGTTCCAACACCAAACACCTTAACCTCACAAGCATTACCCATCTTTAACACCGCAGAGTTAACAGAAGTATAAGATGAAAAGAAGTCTTTTCTTGGTGTGACATGTGATGTGGCTCCAGAATCTACTATCCAACTTGTATCTTGAGATACAAAATTGATGACGTCTTTATCACAAGCGAAGAGAAGGTCATCTTGGACATCAGCAACAACATTTTTTTCATTGTTTTCTTCCTTCTTCCCTTCTTTAAGATCTTGCTTCAATTGTTTACAAATTCTTTTAATATGTCTTTTATTTCCACAATGATAACATATAATATTTGAATTCTTGAATTTTGACTTGCTTCTACTTTTATCTCTACTCCTCGGATCTCTTGTCTTATGTCTCCCTCGATCTTCTGTAGATAGAACATCTTAATGTGAAGATGTGTCTTGAGATTTTCTTATAACCTCTTCATTCAACACACCACTCTTTGCATATTCCATAATCACTTTTTCACCAGTGGTAGAATTTGTTAAAGAAACACGAATAGTTTCCCAAGAATTCGGTAGAGTATTAAGAAGCCAAAAACCTTGTATTTCATTATCAAAATTAACACCCATTCCTGATAGCTGATCAAGAATACCTTGAAAATCATTTATATGATCAAGAATATGACTGTCCTCCTTGTATATAAAGGTCATCAATTGCTTTAACAAGAATAACTTGTTATTGCCAGTTTTTGAAGCGTAAAGCGTCTCCAATTTTTCCCACAATGTTCTAGCATGTGTCTCATTCACAATATGGTTGCAAACATTATATTTAACACATTGTCTTATATATCCACATATTTGTTGGTGCTCTAATTCCCAACTTTTATCGGTCACATTCTCGGGTTTATGAGCAGAAAAAAATTAGAAGATGCATCTTTTTCACGAACAATAGATCTTTCATCTTGCTTTTCCATATGTTGTAGTTTCTTACGTTTAGACATACCATATTGCTCATATTTCCCTTCATATATATAGCCTTAGCTCTGATACCATTTGTTGTGACGAAAAACTGAAAACGAAAATCTAACAATACAGAACACCAAGTTTAACGTGAAAAAACCCTTCAAATCGAAGGTAACCACCACGGGATCAATAAGATCCGAATTGTTTCACTATACCAATAAGAGGGTTACAAATATTCTTCTAATGGCTACACAACAAATGCCAAAAAAAGAACAAACAATAGCTACACCAACAAAGATAAATAGAAAAAAATATCAGCCAAATCCAGCTTCTGTTCGGGACCCAAAACAGGACTTTTCTGACCTCCGAATCCGATCTCCACCGTTCAAATCAACCACTAAGATGTCAGGTACACTCAGTCTAAATTTCAGCCCGATCCAACGGTTAGTTAATCGGAAAATACGATTTGTATGTTGCTGGTTGAAGAAAAAGACTGCAGCAAAAGAATCATTTTCCTTCTCTCTTTTCTCTTGTTGAAAGCTCTCTCAAAAAACCTCTCTTATGTTCTAATTTATTTCAAAGACAATATCAATGAGCAATTAATTATTCTCTCAATACCATCCTCTATTTATAGAGTTGTGCTTTTTCTTACAAAGCCAAACCTACTACAAATAGGATTACAATTGGAAAAGAATTGGAAACCAAATAAAGAGAATAATTTCAATCATTTTCTAGTAGGATTAGGACATGAGACTTTGGCTGGAACAAGGACAATAGCCCAATAAAAAGACCATGCTCTTATTACTTCTAGTATTGATAAAAGCTTAACTAAGTTGTATATTGAATTTTAAACTAGTAGCAACTTATCACTAAGGCATGAAAATTGAACCAATGAGATAAAATGATATTCATTACTATCTAATATGCAACAAATAAATAATTTTATAATCATAAAGAAAGATTCTTTTATTTTTTTAAAAATAGGGATAAAGTGAGTAGGTTTTAGTTCTACATTGAGAATAAAAGGTTGATAGTATCAAATATCGATACCATTATTTTAGGTGAAGCAAATAACTATGTTGAAACATAAATTTCCCAAGCCCATAATTCTTAATAGAAAACTTAGAACAAATATGCGTACTACGAATCTTAATAAATTAAAAGATGGTAATTCTTTGTTACCACTATAAGGATCACTCATGATAGTCAAAAACAGTGAAGGAATCAACCTAAACAACCAACATGTTTAGCATTTCTAAAAGAAAAAATCAAACAAATATGGAGCTATTTCAGAAAACTAGTAAAAAATAAGATATGCTAATATGATAAGAATACATTCACTATCTTTTATGATGAGTGACTCGAGTACGATGTGAGCTTATAAACGAGAAATTGTGGGTATTTGATGGGGTACCACATCAATACGATACACAACACCTAGAGACCTTTGCATATAGACATGATTAAAGACCATTTATCATGTGTATGTATATATGAGATTGATGAATTATATAGCTTGTAAAGTAGTGAGATTAGTAGGGGGGTCTGATCTCCCCGATCATGTGACTATTTGATTATTTAGAGTTGTCTTCCATTATTGTATATGTTCTACATGTATATGTGTTTAATGATCCAAAGTAAAATTATTATGAGATATCGGTATGTCGAAAGTAAGGTTAGTGATCTTTAAAATTTTATTATTGGCATGTTAAATACGGATTTCATGCGATATGACTGTCCATTTGATTTGACCAGGTGTATGTTTCTCTTTCTTTCTTGGTTGTCTCTTTATACATAACTAGTATACATCCCCGCACATTGCATGGTGACTTCTTGATAATTTTGAATTCAACTATTATAAAAAGACATTGTAAAGTTTATGATAGAATGTTAGTATTTAGCACATTCATAGGTTATAATAGAATACTTGTAAAAACAAATCAATATATAAGTTTAGTTCATTATTTGAATTTGACATAATGATTTTTAGCATAATTTCATTTATTTATTAAATTAGTTAAATTCATAATACTCTGCACAATCTATATCATCATCTTGTTAGAAGAATAAAGATATAACAAAATTCAATCGCAAAATAAAATAAAATATAACTGACAAAATTCTATGATTATAATGATGCTAAGCATAAAACAAATTTAGTTACTTGATTATCAAAGTAAGTACTATATGTCTTCTTAAAGCATGATAAGTAGACATGCATCTTCATTCTTTTGCTAATCTATTTGGATTAACTTTTAAAGTTAGATTTTTTTTTATGATCGTGGTATTTAGATCAACTTTCGTATAACTTGATAAAGTATTTTTAAAAAAATTTAAAAAATATATTTGATGAAAAATAATCATATATGTTTTAGGGGGGGGGGGGTACGTCCGTGCCAAAAGATCGAGTAATATAAGTCAATAAAGTCTTATAAAAAAGGGGCAAGTCATTATGCACATAAGATTATCTACTGCAAAATGATAAGATCTTAAAGGAACAATTCTTATTCTTAAATATGTTAAGTATTTCTAAAATGCCAATATTATATATAAATTTTTTAATTTTATGGTAATATAATATAATCAATATCTTTGCATTGATATGATATAGAATGTATTTTTGAATAGTTTAAGACTTGCAATACAATTTCTTACAAAGTATCCATGAAAAAAATTAAAATTTGGATAATTATTGACATAAATATTGATAAGAATTTAGCAAAAAACTTTCTTAACGTGGCTCATTTGACGACTCAGTACATGGATGTCACGAATCTATTGGCATAGAATATGGAATATTTTCTACTTAAGCTGGTTGTGCAAACTTTATTTGTTCATATAGGCAGTGTGATTTTGGGATCTTTTGTTTGCTCCTCAAGGTAGTCAGAGCCAACCAGTTTTTCATTAAACGGGAATGATAGTCTTCAACTGCACAAAAGTTAAACCTTCCGAAGACGTTAATATGAACCTTCAAACCCTCTTTAAAGACTTTCAATCGATTTACTGTTTCAATCTTTTGAAAATAAGGTTTCTTGATTTTCCTAAAATTAAGTGGCGACTCTAAAACAAATTTAAAGCAGTGTTAAACAAAGAAGTATTTTTTCCTAAATAAAATATCTGTCACGCCCAGAGCCGACACCCTGCGCGTGGCCGCACTCGAAGACCATTGCTGGCCTCGAGCGGACCCTTGGCCTGACTTAGTTAACTCAAGAAGACAACAATCAATGAGATAATGATAAAAGAACTAAACTACATTGAATAATAAGATAACTTGAATGTTTTAAAGATTTAAACATTCAACTTGACTTATATGGCAGCCCAAGTCTTTAACATAAGAATGATAATGCAAAGACCACCGAACTACTAACATCTGACTGTCTATCAGCGACGCCTCCTAAAACTGAGATGGATGTCGGGACAGACCCCACAACATCATAATAAAGAAAGTACTGAAAAACAAAATAATAAAAGGAGTCCTCTGGTGTGCAAAGAGGTTCACCAACTGACTCTGGAGTGCTCAACTGGATCAACGGTGTGCCGAATTCCGATCCTCGTTACCTGTGTCTATATCATGATACGATGCAGGACAACTGGTATCAATACATTGAATTGTACGAGTATGCGAGTTGGAAGCTAAACAACATAGGCTAGAAAGAATATGAAAGAAATTGAAGAACTTACCTGGCTCAACTCAACTCAACATAACTGACTCATTTCAATATAAATCAATTTAAATGCAAGTGCAATATAAAGAAAAGTTATTTGAAAACATGTTGTAAACTCTAAATGTATACAAAGATACAAATAACTGTGAGATGTATGTAAAAATACAAATAAACTTATGTATATATATAAAAATACATTTAACTTTTGTGGGAGTTTCTCTAACCGACAACCATCACTTAAGAGTTAGAGTGATGATACAACATTTTGCCTCACGCTGCCAGGGTCATCCTACACCTTGCCATCGATATAGGACCTGAACTACCTAATGGATCCACTAGTCTATGCTAAAAAGCACTGAAGGAGTCATCTAAAAAGTATGATCATTTTCTACCCATAGTGACTACATGGTTTATGGGGGCTGGGAAATATTTGAAGTCTCCCTCATATCAGCTCAATACTACTCCCAAAAATATCATTATATTAGCACTTATTTTTTAAAACATACTTCTGTGATTTGAGATTAGTGCTCAAAACATAGCTCATAGGGTATCTTGGAAATCTCAGTTTCCTTGCTTGCGTTATTTCAAAAGCTATTACTCTTTTCTGAAAACTAGTTGAAGGCACTTTGAAAATCTCATTTTCCCTTCTTTTAAATGTGAAAGCATTTTTATACTTCATTGGAAATACTTAGTTCCCATATACTGTTTTGAAGAAAAGACTTCACCTTACTCTGAACTGAACTCAAACTTAAGTCTTAAAACGACACTAAAATATTTTTGAAAGACTGAAACTTGAAATGAACTTCTTGTTCTTATCTTTACTTTATACTCAACCTGATCTTTTAGGTCTTAAAATAAGTTTAAAAGCATTTGCAAAATACTTCTTGAAACGACTATTAGAACTTTCTAAATGTGGCTCTAAACTTTCCTTGAATTTGAAGTTATGTATTCAAGGTTGCAATTCATGTTTCTGGATGAATTCTATAAGATTCAAAGTCATTTAGAGTGTTAGAATCATTAGAAAGCGCTAAAGCACTTTAGAAAAGGTTAAACAGACTAAATTACGAAAATAGGGTGAAAAACGTCGATTTGGGCGCACCGCGCCAGGTCTCAAGTTCAGAGGCCCCACTCTGGCGCACTATAGGCGCGCCGCCCCAGTCCCCTGGCGCAGATGAAGGGCACCTAGCCTGGCCCTGCCCAGGTGACGCCTGACGAATTTGTATCTCGTTTTTCTGACCATAAATCGTCATAATTCGATTTTTTTTCTCAAATTCACTTTAGATCTATGTACCATATATACAAGGATCTAACCAAAAATACTCAAGAAACAACACTTTCTACCTTAAGAAATTCATAAAATTTGACTCATGTTCAAGAACGAAAGCAATTCAAGAACAACATTCAAGAACAATCAAAATCTTAATCTTTGTGTAATAAAAATACACTGAATCAAACATGCTTGTCACGTGGGTGAAAGAATAGACCCGCACACTTTTTAAGGGATCACCCTCGACGAAATCCTCAAGTTAATTCAATGATCTTGGCGAATGTTGCCCTCTTTTTTCTTCTCTTTTCCTTTCTCCAAGCCTTAGCGTGAATTCTCTTTTTCCTAAACCGAATAAAGTCTTGTTTTACCCTAATTTAATCCCTAAAACGAATTAACTAAATTAGCTAAGGAAAATACGACTTTGCCTTTTCCAAATCGGGATTGAACTTTCCTCAATCCAACAGCTCAACTTTCGAAAGGCATAACTCACTCAATATCGAAATTGTGCAAACTCGACGACATTGAAAATATTATTCTAAGGGATTTCCAACCATATTTGGAACTACTCCTAAATCATCATGAGTTAGGAGTTATGGTCGTTTTAAAATTATCAAAACTGACTTTCCTAACTTAGACAATTTTTCCAATTTCCCCATACTTTTCAAAAATCAATATTTTCAGATTTTAAACTCTAATCTAGTTGTGAGGTGTTACAATATTGATTTGCTTTGCCTAAAGTCATAGTATTTATATTTAATACTATCAAGTTTCTATCTCAATGTTAGAATTAAAACTTACTCCATTTATTCCTAGTATTTTTTAATCTATCTCTATGATTATAAAATAATTTATTTAGTGAATATAGACAGTCGTATTATTTGCTTTTATAGGATCAACTTTCACGTCTTGGTGATAAGTTGCTATTAATATAAAATTCAATGTATAGCTTAGTAAAACTTTTATCCATATTAGAAGTAATAAGAACATGCTCATTTTGATTTGTTATTTCTAATTATGACGTGAAAATACCTTTTTGGAGTACAATGATTTGTTAATTCAATAGCTAAAAGATATTTTTTATTTGATATTGTTTGTTTGCCCTCCTCTAGTTTCCTCTTCGTCTCTTGATTGTCTCAGTCTTATTATTTTCACTTGATTGTTCTTTAAGAAATAATATGATTAATTTAAGTCACCTAAGCTTCATTACAATGCCACTATGAAGGTTTCTTATTTGCTTTCTCTATCACTCTTAATTGGTTCTCTGTTAATTAGGAAATGTATATGTTCTTTTTTTTAGTTCCAAGTACGTAAGAATGTGACCAGTTCTTCGGTGTCATAACTTGAATATTATTTAAATCTCTTTAAAGTGAAAATATATGTTTAAGCTGCTATTGTGTTAAAACTTCCATGGCTTGATTGTTTTAACTTTTAAGAGTACTTAGTTAAATTACTGTTTTGAAGTGTGTATTGTTTCATGTGTTTTAGATTCAAGATGATGACGACCAATTTTGCTCTCTTTCCTTTATTTTTTTTACATATATGCTTGTTATGAGTTGCCATGTTACTTCATTATGGCTCGAATGATCATTGCTCTCTTTCAATAACTCTTTCAAAATAGGTACTTTCAATGTCTTTTTATTATTTTTGTTGTTTATTTTAGTTGTATTATATGTTAATTTTTTATCCTTTTATTTGCATGTGATGTTTATTCGAGTCTCTGGTAAGACTATTATTTTTCTTTACATTTTTGAGTTGAGTCATGGAGACTTAATTTGTCTTATCGAGTCGACCTCGTGTTTGTATGGAAAAACAAAAACTGATATACAATGCAAACAAAAGCTAATATACATGCATAAGTGTTGTATACAACCAATATACGTCTAATATATACTCCATCCGTTTCAAAAAGAATGTCCATATTTCCTCTTTAGTTTTGTTTCAAAAAGAATGACTTCTTTTCTTTTTTGGCAACACTTTAACTTTAACTTTTCACATGACATGTTTAAGACCTCAAGATTAAGTACATTTTGGTAAATTTGATATAACTTTAATTTATAACCACAATATTAAAAAGTCTTTTTTCTTTTCTTAAACTTCATTCCAAGTCAAACTAGGTCATCCTTTTTTAAACGGAGGGAGTATTATATACAACAAGTATATAGTGATTATATTCATAATGATACGACAAAATTGGGCTAGGCCCAAAATAATTTATTGTCTTTCTTACTTAGTCATTTTTGACAAAACTTTCTCTTTAAATTATTTCAGGTGTCTTAAATTATTATATTTTCTAAATAACTATAAATCTCTTTTCCTTTAAATAATTTTTCCAAAATTAGTCACAAAAATTTCAAGTCGTTGGATAATTGCGTGTTAACGGACATTTCAAGTGTGTAAAACCTTCTTGAAATGGAAATAAGAATCCCTACCTTTTTTTTGAAGTTTCAAAAAGATTTTTCGTTTTACACGTAATCAAATAAGATGGACATGAGTATCAGATGACATCAATATCTCAAACACCCTAGTAATAAAAATATCACGGAATGACTAACCTTACATTAGACATATCAATGCCTCACAATAATTTTACTTAAGATCATCAAACGTATATACATGTATAATAATAATAGTCAAATTTTAAACATTCATATAGTCGCATGATCGAGGAGTTCATATCCCCCAATAATTTTACTGCTATACAATGTTATGATATTGATAATTATTTCTATTTGTAAGAGTTTTTAGGTGTTCATGTATCGTATAAGTGTGCAAGCCGCACATAATTACTTGTATGATGAGATAAAAGAAATAGTGAATGTATATTGTGGCAAGGATAAAATAAAAATAGAGTTAAAAAAGGATAAAAATTCCTTTTATTTAATTTTTGGTTTTCGAGAAGATGATTTGGCTCTAGTGACCACCCAAACCCTCAGCCTTTTCTTTCTCCGTCACCTGTTCCCGACTCGCGCATCTCTCTGCAACAGTTGTCATCTCGGAACCCTAAAACTCTCTCTGGCTTGTGCTTCGGTCTTCAAATCCACATTCACTCTCATCTGACTCTTCCATTTCACTCTCCCCCTTTTTCTCCGATTCATTTTTCTGTATCGATCCTCTTTCTCGACAAGGCCATGGCAGAAGGAAATCTTGATCTTCCTGACGATCTTCTTTCCTCTAAGACTTCTGATCACTCCAAAGGTGCTCTATATTTCGTTTAATTTTGATTTACAATTACTTTAGGGCTTATTTCAATTCTAGGGCTTCAGATCAGCCATCTCTCGATTCCAATTGTTCTATTGCAAACTCAAAATACACTGTCAATCTTAATTCAAACATTTATTTATCACTACCAAGTTGTTGATTTTTCTCACTAAAATATCATCTTCT
Organism: Solanum pennellii; assembly: GCF_001406875.1. Lineage (NCBI taxonomy): Eukaryota > Viridiplantae > Streptophyta > Magnoliopsida > Solanales > Solanaceae > Solanum > Solanum pennellii. The sequence goes on along the minus strand of NC_028641.1, from coordinate 15,115,010 downwards.
TCTAGTGTTTGGATCTACCAGTAGTTGATTTTCTTATTTATTTACTAAACATCTGCTTGCTTGCTTGCAGGTAATGATGACAACAAGCCTTTCATGGGCCAGCTTGATATTTCCAAAGGTATATATCTTTTTTTAATTATGATTGGTTACATCCCGACTCTGGATCTTCTGATATGTACTTTTTACATTCTCTTGTAATTCTCCTTTAGATCAACCAATGGTGGACAGCAGCATTCCTTTGTCTCCGCAGTGGCTTTATGTTAAACCAAGCGACACAAAGATGGTCAGTTTGCTTACTTTTCAGACAATGGATTATTCCAAGTAGAATTCTCCTTAGTTTTTTTGGACCCTAACATCTGCTTTTGTGCCGTGCATTTTGCTATTTGGAATACTTGATAGACGGTTTGCAATTTGACAAGAAATTCTGTTCCGATCAGTCCAGATATGGATGTGCAGTTACAACATCATATGAAGTCATTGTCAACTTTAAAATTGTTTTTATTCTCGTACATGATTGAGACTTTTTACTTGCTTTCTGTATGAAACTAAAAAGGAAATAGTATGTTACATCCGGAGATTCGCCTTTCTAAGTATATATATATATAGAGTGGGAACCCTTAAGAATGAAGTGTTCTATTGTTGATTTAGACAGTCTTCGTGAAATCTTGTCGGTGTTGGTACCAAAACCATATTAGACATAACAAAGTAATTGATTTTGATATTGTAGTACCCATATGTGTTGACTAAGTGTGTGTGGTCTGCTTAAGACGGAAAATTTCACACACTAAGCAATTGGAGTAGAAGAGTGTAACAAAGGTTTTTGTTCATTAAGCTCGTGACTTTATATGGTATTTACCACATAGGAATACTTCTGTCATGAACGTTGTCCATTTACTTGTGGCTTCACAAAGTTCTACGTCTTAAAACTGAGATTCAGAAAAGTCACTGTCGGTCCAAGCTCCTCTTATTGATCTAAACAACAAAAGATACCTTGAAACACCCCAAAAACACTTTCCCTTTAAACTTCAACTGAGTTCGGTCACGTCGTAGCATTATTTCCTCCTAGACTTTCTACGTATGAAATTCTTGAAGTGTCTGTTTCCGATTTCTGTTGCAACGTTAAGCAGAACTGAAGAAAATTTTGTTTTATTTGCCTGTAATCTTTTTGAGATTTGGATTTCCATTCTTCTCTCTCTCTCTCTATATATATATATTTCAAAGTGCCAGGTGCCCATATTTCTAATATACTGCTTGAATTTTCTAGTAAAATGTTTTCTACTTTGTTCTATTCATCATAGGAACCACGTCCACCAAGCTCTCTGTCACTTGGAAGTTCTGTTGATTCAAGTCAGAAGGACGCTTGGCGTACAGATGTACCTGAGGACAAGAAGGATTGGAGAAGAACGACAATGGAGACTGAGAGCAGTCGCCGGTGGCGTGAGGAAGAGAGGGAAACTGGCTTGCTTGGTCGGAGAGAACGAAGGAAAACCGATCGCCGTGCTGAGCATGATGTTAATAACCGTAATTCTGGGGTTGATACAAGGCGTGATAACAAGTGGTCTTCTAGGTGGGGTCCTGATGACAAGGAAAAAGAAAATCGCACTGAGAAAAGGATAGATGTAGATAAGGAAGATGTTCATAATGATGGCCAAACATTTGTGGCCAACCGTACTGTCTCAGAACGGGAGTCAGATTCTCGTGACAAGTGGCGTCCACGCTATAAAATGGAGGGCAACTCTGCAGCTCCAAGTTCCTATCGAGCTGCTCCAGGTTTTGGACAGGAGAGAGGAAAAATAGAAGGGTCAAATGTGGGATTTAACTTGGGTCGTGGGAGGTCTACTGGGACTATAATAAGACCTTCCTCTGGGGGTGCAATTGGTGCTTCACCATTTGAGAATTCTGTTCCTGGAAAATCAGGAATCTCGACTGGCATATTCAGTTATCCAAGGGGGAAAGCTCTTGACATATACCGCAGGCAAAAGCTTGGCTCATCTCTTTGTAGCATGCCTGAAAATATGGAAGAAGCTCCCCCAGTTACTCAAGTAATTGCTATTGAACCATTAGCTTTTGTTGTTCCTGATGCTGAGGAGGAGGTGAGCTACATCTATTACTTCGTTTGTTTAGACTTGGTAGGTTTTCTAAGTTTTAAAAAAATATTTGATACCAGATTGCTTGATCAATCTTATTATAGGCTGTTCTCAATGATGTATGGAAGGGTAAAATTACTGGTGGTGGTGTTTCTAACAATTCCTTTAGAAAGGGTCAATCAATGGATAATGTCACAGGTAATTGTTTCTCTAACGCCATGTCTGGATGCGGTACTGACTGCTACTCCCATCCTATCCGTTGTCTTTTTGAAGTAGGATAAGAGATTTCTCTCTGAACTTGTTTTTGTATCTTCCAGAAACAGGGGATACAGAGCCCAACAATACTAAAATAGGTGCTCCCTCCGCTGATGTCACTGAAGAGACAGTTGATGGGTTGCTGAAAACTTCAATACGTGTTGAAGAAGCCAATACCTATAGCTTTGTTTACGAGAACGGTGTCAGGGTCAAGTTTGATGGTGAGTATAGTATTACCTCTATTTAAATCAGCTCTTCTCATCAAGGTTGATTTTCCTGTTGGCTTCTGACAAAGGAACTTGTTTGTGATTCAGGAGGAGATAATCATGAAGGACAGAAAGACAATCATTCTGAAGTTATCGCCGCAGATGGAAGTTTGTTGACCAGGAAGAGAGCTGATAATAGTGACTGCTTCAAATACATTAGTGGGTCCCAATTTGATATTTCTATGCAGAGCTTACCAGATTCCGGAGTAACCAAGACACCTATCTTTGAGAACAATCAACATGTTGCTTTTGATGGCAGTTTAAAGGTGTCTGATGATTCAAATTCTGCATTTGTGAAGTCCTCTTCTGAAATCTATTGGAACAACCTTCTAGGAAGGGGTATTCCACCAGAGGAGTTGAGTTTGTACTATCGTGATCCTCAGGGCGAAATCCAGGGGCCATTTCTTGGAGCTGACATCATTTCATGGTTTGATCAGGGATTTTTTGGTATGGACTTGCTAGTTCGCTTGGAAGATGCCCCTGAAGATTCACCTTTCTTTGAACTTTGTGATGTAATGCCGCATTTGAAATTTGAACATGAGCATGTTGGTAACACCAATCTTTCCCAGGCAGAACCATCTGCTGTACTAGAGGGGAAGTTGGATCCTGATTTACGTAGCTCAGCTTCTGTTTCTGAGATGGTTGGATATGCTGCCTTTGATGGTTCGAGCTGGCCGCCATCTGATTTTGATGGCATTGGTGGACATCGTGTTCAGTCAATACCTGATCATCCAGCTCGTCAATTTAAACCTGCATATTTACATAGTGAAGACTTTAACAATTTTGTTGCTCAAGATGAAGGTGAGCTAGCATTTTTAGCTTGGATCATTATTGTTTATCTGAGGTGGGAATCTAGCCTCTTTCCCTGCATATAGGCCATCAAGGTCATGGCCATTGATATTTAACGTGGTTGGCCTTTATCTGTTATTTTGCTATTGAATTCTTTAACTTTCCGTCTTCATTGCAGAAATTGTGTTTCCGGGAAGACCTGGAAGTGTTGGCAATGCTATTGGAAAAACTTCCACAGGCCTTACTGATCCTTCAAAGATCCACCGTGCAACTCCAAGCGCAATATGTGAGGGTGGAGTTCCAGATCACGAAGAGACATTGCACCCACTTGGTTTATTATGGTCAGAGCTTGAAGGGACTGCAGGAAAAAATGGTCCTATCTCTGACGTTCCTTTTAGAGGAAGTGGCCAGGATCAAGTTCTAAACTCTGGTGCTGCAAGGGTTGGGCCATTTGGTGCCAAGACGGACTCAACCTCCGCTCTGGAGACGTGGACTGATGCTTATAGAAGAAATGCTGGATCTGAACTCAACAGATATCATGATGCTATGGATGCCAGCCGCTTGTTGCACCAGGACCATGAATTGAACCGGTTTGAGTTGGCAGACAAGATGTTTCCCCAACAACTTCAGCAACAGCGTCCTCATAATTTGATATCCTCTCATAATAGTCACTTAAATGAAGCTATGATGGAACGTGGCACAAATCATAATTCAATACACCAACCACAGTTAGCGAGTCAGACTGGGCAGGATCTGGAACACTTCATGGCGCTTCAGCTGCAACAGCAGAGACAGTTGCAGCTTCAACAACTGCAGCAACAGCAACAGTTCCATCAACAGCAAATGCTAATGAAAGAACAAGAGTCTCATGCTAGGCAGCTGGTTCTTGAACAATTATTGCAGAGACAAGTACATGATCCAAGTCACACACAATCACGTCTTGATGCTATTAGGCATAGCAGTGCTCTGGAGCAGGTGTTGATAGAGCAACAAATTCTGAGTGAACTGCAACAGCGTCCACATCTTCCACCAAGACATGCTGAACCATCTATTGAGCATCTCATTCAAGCAAAGTTTGGTCAAATACCACATCAAGGGCCTCAAAATGATTTAATGGAGCTCCTATCACGGGCAAAACATGGACAATTGCACCCTTTGGAGCATCAAGCCCTTCAACAAGAACAAGCACATGAGAGGTTAAGACAGCGATTGGAAATGGAGGAAGACAGACAGATTGGTGCTGTCTGGCCTGCTGATGAAACTGGTCAGTATCTAAGAAATTCAGGTGTTGCTCGTCGAGCAAACTCTGGATTTGGTTCATTAGATATTTATCAACAGCAACAGATGCCCCCTGCAGAAGAGCATGTTAGTCATCTGCAAAGGAATTTGTCAATGCAGGATAGAATTCAGCGGGGTCTCTATGACACTGGATTTCTGCCTTTGGAACGGACGATGTCAGTACCTGGTGGTGGTCCTGGTGTTAATTTGGATGCCATAAATCCTCTAGTGCGCGCACAAGGTTTAGAAATGCAAGATCCAAATTCAAGAATGCACTCAGCTGGTCATATGCCTGGTTTCTCGTCTGGCATCCACTTGCAATCTCCTCACCGTCCTCTATTTTCAAGTCAATTTCATGCTCCAAATGTAGATACAATTGAAAATCATTGGTCCGAAAGAAATGGTCAGTTACCAGCTGATTGGATGGAAACTAGGCTGCAGCAACTACATCTCAATGGTGAGAGGCATAGAAGGGATTTTGATGTCAAGAGGGCTTCTGAAGATCAAAGTATGTGGATGTCAGCTGGTGCTAATGATGATGACAGTTCAAAGCGATTACTTATGGAACTGCTCCAGCAAAAATCTGGTCAGCAGTCAACTGAGCAAGCAGAAATTACCAGAGGGATTTTGTTTGAAAGGGGCTTTCACTCTGGTCACTTTTCTACGACAAATGCTTCAAACCGTTCATTCAACCCTCTTTTGGACCAGGATACAAGTCTAAACCAAGCTTTCTCTGTTGGGTCATATGGTTCTAATTCAGGTTTTCCACCACAGAGAGATCATGTAAATGAGATTGCCGGTAGTCTTGATGCTTGTGAGAGATTGCCCTTCCAATCTCATTCTGGAGCTTTTGCTGAACCTGAACCTGTCTTTTCCAGCATCAATGACGCCTCTCAGGTAATTTACAAGATCCCACACCTTCATCTTATATGTGTTGGCAATGAAGATACACTCTTACATGTCACTATGGTTATCTGTAGGTACATTTGGAGGCTCGCGAAAGTATCGTTAGGCAAGCTGGTGTGGCGACTGTAGAAGGGGAAATGCCAATTAACTTGCTCAGCAGGCACACTTCACTTGGGACTGGAGGTTACTCTCTCTCTCTATATATATACACAATTACACAGACGTATATTATACATATACACAAGTTGTGTACTATATTGTATGCTTATATATGTGTGTCTGTGCTTGTGTATTGTCTTATTAAAAGAAAGTTTTATTGTTTGACAGATTATAATGTTTTCAAATCATCTTCAGGTGGAAGTCTCGACTCCTACAATGACAAGAATGATAGAAGGGATTCAGCTACGGAGGAAATTTTTAAGGAACGGTATGTGCTATCTCTGTTTCTTCCTCAAAAGGACTTAACTTTATGTATGTCATTCTGATGGGTGTAGTTGGTGGTTTGTGAAATCAAGTAAAGTTTGTGCATTAGTTGCTACAACAATTTTATTCATATAAAATTCTTTGAAAGATCCTGGAGTGTAGAATTTACTGCCAAGATTCTATTACAAAAAGAATGTAGTCTAGTTATAGAAGTAGGTTGGCTTAGTAAGAAACTTTTTTACTTTAGAGCACTGAACTTTTTAGTTATGATATTTCACTTGCCTACATTATTTTACTGATAATTATACGTCGTATATGATTAGTTTTTCTTTTTATGATAAAGTGAAATATCAATGGTTTAGCGTCGTTTCTTCAGGAAAATGCTCATTCACAAGGAAAATTATGTCTTAGAGCCTTGATGATGACACTGAACCGCACATTAAGCAAGCTAAAGTGCTAAATGTGTTCTGAGCCTCGCTTCAGGGCTTCAGCGTGCCTTTTGATAACACCGAGTTGTGTTTTAATCTTGTATAGCTGTGTTATGCAAATATGTCTCTGATTGTAACTTTTACATGGTGCTACTTCTTCCTTGCTCGAAAAAGTTTTGTTCCTCATCTGTTTCCTTTCAATGGGTTAATATTTTCTTTAATCAGTGTTTTTTTCTGTACAAGTCAGGGAAGAGTTTTACTTACTATCCTGTATATGGGACTTGCTCCTTCCCACTATGAAGATTATGTTGTGATTTTGCTTTCCTGATATGCATCTGAATTTTGTTTCTATTTGGGTAGGGTGGTTGTGACATCAAAAAGGTCGGATAACATCTTGCCGAAGTACCCACCTGTATTGCTCGTTTCTTCAACCCAGGAGGGTCTATCGGAGATAGCTTCTGATGGCCTTGTGAGAGGCAAAAATTCTTCAGATGCCATGGCTTCTGAAGGTAGGATGTCTTTTTCCTTTTTATTGCTATTGCTGTTTACTGATTGTCTTGATATTACTATATTGCTAAATATTTTGCCCTTTGAAGATGTGAGAGATATACTATTCCCTATGTCCCAATTTATGTGGTACTCCTCCTTTTTGGTCTGTCCAAAATTATTTTTTCTATTTTTAGTAGCACTTCACTTTGAACTTTCCATTTTACCCTTAATGAGATGATTTCTAGCCACACAAATATTTATGACTTATTTTGAATCACAAGTTTAGAGTCTTCATTTCCTCCTTGAACTCCTTGCCTGGTTGTTACATAAATTGGGATGGAGGGAGTAGTTAGTTTGTCTGCTATTCCTTTGTGGCTTGTGTTGTAAGAGTTAATTGCCAATCCCCTTGCACCACACTCATTCTCTCCATCCTAATTGCTAACCCATCCTTGTATGATTTCTGTCAGTAGGGGGTAGGAGGGAAGTGGGAGGTAATGCAGCAAATCAAGTTCCCCGTGCTATGACGTCTGAAAAGAAAGATGGGCGTTTTCGACGAACTGCATCTTGTAGTGATGCTGATGTCTCAGAGACATCATTCAGTGATATGCTTAAGAGTAATGTTAAGAAGGCAACAGCTCAGGAGGCACATGCATCAGAGGCATTGGATGCAACACAGTATGCCCGTAGTGGTAAGAAGAAAGGAAAGAAAGGAAGACAAATTGATCCTGCTCTTCTTGGTTTCAAGGTTACAAGCAATCGCATCATGATGGGTGAGATACAACGGATAGAAGATTAGTGCTGTACAGTTGTAACTTGTGTCCCAATGACGATTCTTGTGCTGTACATTTTCGTGTCATCTGTAAAATTTCCATACCACATTTTCTTTTACTCCATCCTATTTTGTGTAGGGGTGGCTTTGAGATATAGTTAGGTTAGTGTTAGTTAGTGTAGACAATTAGTTGTGTGGATTGAATTTTTATAGATAAAAAAACCCAATCAGGTAGAGTAGAGGAACATCCTAACAGAATATTTTCCTTTAGCCAATGAGATAAGGGCAAAAGAATATACCAATAAGTTCTGAAGGAGTAAACTACTTTTAGAAAAAAGGGCACAAGGACCCCCATCCCTCCCTTTTTTTCTTTTTCTTTTCTTTGGTTCTCTCTCTTTTCTTTTTTCTAAAAAATCTCTTTTGCCTTTAGATTCATGGAAATTTTGCCAGCGTAATTTATTCTATTTCTAAAATTTAATTTTTCATTGTATTAACATCAGAAGAATAACAACTTAGTGAGGAAGTTTATTTATGAAAAAGAAACATTTTATAGCTTGAATTTCACAAAAAAAAATCGTATAAATAGTGTCAAAATTTATATAGTTATTGTAAGGATTATTAATACACTTTTCATTATAACTTCTTGTTGGAGAATATTTGATATATGAAACTTAAACAAAGAACAAGTTAGTTTTATACCCTTTTTCATATTTTATATTACACATCTTTTAAAAAATTACATTAAGAAATTATTTTGCAACTTTAAAAGTTGTTTAGACGTCCAAAAATAATTAACAGTTAAGTAAATGAGAAAAATTAGTTTGAGAATACGGAAAAGGGTCATATTTGTCCTTGTACTCATACAAAAGGGTTATATTTATCTTTAGTTATACTTCTTTGATATATTTGCTCTTACCATCCAACTTTGGGCACATATTTGCCCTTGAAAAGTTAAGTATTATACCACTACTTTTAGTATTACATGTATCCTAATGAATGGATATTTTTAATAGAATTAAAATTTACTTTCTATTTAATATTTACCTTACCCACTTATATAAAACCTGCCCACCCAATTTGTAAACCCATTAACCCTAACCCAGTAGCTATCCTTGAAGCATAATACGACATAATTTCTTTTGCATTTTAAATTTCCATCGAGAAGGTTTGATCTATTTGAAGCATCACATGTATCAATTGGGTGGCATATATTAACTATCTTCGACTACACTAATGGTCTAGAAGAAGTTGATAACAATAAGAAAAGGGTTTTAGAAGTTTGTTTGCAAGAAATAAATAATTTTGGTAGAAAATATCGACATACTATTAAGTATTGATTGTTGTACAACTATCATGATTCGTGATGAATAAACAGTAGTAGTAGTAACAAACTAGTTTGAACTTTCTTTCTTCAAAGTAAGAAGTTTCAATTTTCTTTCTACACAAACTACTTCCACTAATGCCATGATTGGTTACTAGAGTTCCTTCTTTGCATCGTGAACAAAATTATAAATACTACTGTAAACACTAGTGATTTCATATGATTGGTTACTAGTGTTTCCCTGCGGCCAAGCCTGCCAGTGAGACCAACACCAACTGTATAATGCTTTGACTTAGTGTTCATCTATGGTTGATAGGAATTCCATGTGAATTGAACGGTAATTTCGAAAGGATAGCTACGGGATTAGGGTTATCGGACTTTCAAATTGGGTGGGTTGGGTAAATGTTAAATAGAAAGTAAATTTTAATTATATTAAAAAAAATATATATGTAAGCGTCACGTAGGATAATAAAAGTGGTGACATAATACTTAACTGTCCAAGGGCAAATATGTGCCCAAAGTTAGATGGTAAAGACAAATATATCAAAAAAATAGAACTAAGGATAAATATAACCTTTTTATAAGAGTACAACGGCAAATATGACCCTTTTCCGTTGAGAAAATTGCCAAATGTCCTACTAATTTATTACATGATTTTCAATTACATAAGTAAACTTCATGGGGTCTATTACCTCCCGAACTATTTAAAATCAAAATTATTGTATCCCTAGAAAGCCATAACCACATTCATGTTGATGGGTGAAACTCATGCGTTTTGACATTTGGAAATTCCATTAAAAAAGTTTTCAACTTTTTTATTATTCTTTACTCTTTTCTTCTATTTTTTCACCATCTATCCAAACCCAAAAATACTTTCACCATTTTTTCTATTACTATAAACACCAAAGATCTACCAATCACTATGATCTTGAAAAGAGAAGGTCAACATTGATTTTGATCCGTATTTATCATCCCGTCCACTACTTGATTAGTGTTAAGATAATTTTGATGAATGCATATGTCAAATTTTTCAAATTGGAGTTAATGAATACATAATAATGGAGGAAAGTTGAATGTGGTTTCATCGAAAATTCAAATTCTTCATTGGTTTGGACTAAAATTACAAATTTGGATCTTAGAAGAACCAAAATAAGAATTTGCCAACCGAATAACGTTGTGGGTTGACCATGTACAAGGGTGATTAACAACTCCAACAACATCGATAAAGAGTTGATTATCAAAAATTCTAAATTCCATACACAAATTAGAATCAAGAAGAATACAAAAATTCTATGGTATATCCGGTGAAGATAGCAATGGAGGCAACGAAATAAAAATGACGGGAGATGGACAAATCTGGTCACAAAGAAAGAAGAGATTACTATGAAGAAGAAAGAAAAGAAAAAAGATATATATATACAAAAAAGTTTTAATATTTTTTCGGTGTTCACTCTCTTAGGGAGAGTGAGATAGACTCACTTCGCTACGTAAGCATTTAGAGAGATTGTTGGAGGGGCATTTGATTATTTTCTTAATAAATTTTAAATAACAATTTTGTTTGTCCTCGAAACAGTATATTTGAATTGAAAAAACTGCAACGAAAGGGAGAAACGAAAATCAAGATAATAAATGAAGAAAAATAAATTTAAATTTTATCTTTTCATGAAGCAAAATTATTTCTTTGAAGATTTATTTTTAGATTAGAAGAGCTAAGATTTGAGATTGAATCAAATAGAAGATAAGAAATTAGGTTGCAATTTCATAACTTGAGCAGATTTTGGGTTGATTTGAGGTGAGGGAGGAGAAAATTAAGGTTCCTTTGAAGGTGAAAATTGGGTGGGTGGGTTAGGATATTACAGTTGAAGGGAGAAAGTGGATTTAATGAAGTATATTTTTAAAAAGGTTAAAGGGTAAAGTTAGATGATTAACGCGCCCAACAAAGATGTTTCAACACGTGCATACCGCTAGTTATGGAAGGATCGAAAAAAATCACTTCAGAGATATAAAAAAAGGTATTTAAGTGTCTTTATAATTTAAGTGCTAAAAATAAATTTTCTTGTTAAATTTAAATTCTTTTAATGCATTTTCTCTCAATTAATTTATGTGGCACACATGTACAAAACACGTCACTATACTAATATTTTCATAAGTCATACTTATTCAAAATAATATAAATTCTCCCACCAATTAAGTGCTATTAATTAGGACCGCATATTGATCGATTCGATTTTGAATTTATCGATTTGTAATTAATGCTAAATTGTTATGGAACGAGTGATCGTTGTCAGTTCAGTTAACGAGTTAATCGTTAACAGTTTATACAATTTTTATTGAAAATTATGAATGGACTAATCAGTAATTAACCGAATGCAGTAGCTAGTAGTTGCTTATGAATTTTTTCGTATTAGTCATTACTACATAAAACACTTAATAAAACTCCATATTAACCTGAACAGAGATGTCAATATTGTCCAAACTAGAAAACTTAAAGAATTTCTCATAACAACCAAGCCAATTTTGATATGAACTATAAAGAAAAACCATTACAACACTGCTAACGAAAATTAATTACAACACTGTTCACGAAAATCATTGATGATCATCGACCATTACTAATAAAAACTTCTTCATTGCAGATTGTAGTATTGCAATTGCAGGCATATCTCACTGTCTCACACACTTGTAATGAGAAGATAAAAATAAAGACTTAAAGTAAGGGAACCAACCTTTTGAACCTACACTTAGAGAATGTTATGTAAAATAACTCACCAACGTGGGAGCAGTGATAGTGAATCAATTAATAATGTCGCATCTATGAAATATTATTATGAAATTTGAGTATCAACTATAAAGTCACTGTAAAGAGTCTAAATACTAAAACATAAACCCTTAAGGCTAAAAGTATCAAATTTTACGTAACAATAGGAATAAATTTAACCCAATAATATAATTACAATGAGAGATAAATTTAACCAATAAACTTCAAGTTTATTAACCGTTCACCCTTTGATCGTTATAAAAAACATCCTAGAAATGTCAAAACAATAACATAAAATAAAAAATAAAAATCAGTTATAAGGTATGTTTGCCAGTACAAACATTGGGCTTAAAGGTGCGATAGAACCATTCAAACAGTTGAGGGCACACAGTTTTAACGAACAAAAGCACCCAAATATCTTTTGGCTCTGTAATATGTCGTTCTTTTCGACATATTGCACTCACTATTGATTTTGCAGAATCACTGCAACTCATAACTGGAAGAAGAGTCCCATCCTGCAAACATAAATAATTACATTAGTAAATTTGGACGCGACAGGTCATGATCCAATTCAAATTCTATTTTAATATCTCAAATTTTAATCCAATCTCTAATTATGAATGACACACACATTAACAAGGTTATTTTTTCCTCATTAATTATTATTATTATTAGAAAGTTGATAACATAATTAGAGGTGATCTTACACTAAATTTGTGTGAGTCAATTTGCATGACACCATCCTTCAAGTGTTTTCCTCCCATTATTTCAGAGTCGATGTAACCTATCGTTGCAATAGTAATTGAGATTTCTGGAGCCAATTCCACTCTCACAGTCTCATAAAAGCTTATTAGTGCTGCTTTACTCGCCTGTAAAATCACAATTAATTAAATTATATCATATATATTATGGAATAAGGCATAAGTATCTCCTGGACTATGATCGGAATCCCAGAAATATATCTTAACAAAACTAAAGTCCTATTACTTCTCTGAACCCTTTTTTGGCTTACATGACATCGATCCAAACATCTCCCACGTGTCTCAACTATATATGTCACGTAAGTGAAAAGGTGTATAAAATTACAAAACAAATTAAATGAGTTCAAGAGAATAATAGATCTTTAATTAGTTTATATATAAGATATATAGAACGTCTCTGAGATTTTGATCATAGAATAGTTGTGCCTTATAGGAATAAAATAAAGAGAAAATGAATTAGGTATAAAATTAAAATTATTACAGCATAGAAACTAAAAGAGGGTGGTTGCACAATTGCCACGGATGAAGAATTGACAAACACTTTGCCTCTTGTCTTCTTAAGATGAGGAATTGCAAAATATGTTGGGTAAACAGACCCCCAAAAGTTGATCTCCTACAAATATTCAGAGTTTATATAAAGTAATAATAATAATAAAAAAAAAGATGTTTGTAAGTACAAATCATCAATATTTCGAATCACAAACTAAAACCTTTAAATGACCGTTTAGTAATAAAGGAGGTACGGTTGTAGAGATATTCATGATATTTGCCTAAAAAAAAGCATCTATATATATACTGTATCGGTTTGACCTTTTATAAGGGAAACACCTAAATTTCGTGTGGATAATGTGTTAAATTTATTATCTTTATATCAACTAAAAAGTAGTTCTACCTAATACTATTAATTCTTTAAAGTTACGCAATATAATAAGTGAAAACGCCTAAATTTGTCGTAAAGTATTATTTTGATTTTTAAAATATTAACAATTTTAAAAATATCTCTCTATTTCACTAAATAAATTTAGATACATAACCGATCTGTAACATGACATAATAAGTGATCTTAAATTCTCGTGGGAGTATGAGATTCTTAATAGAAAGCTGAGAAAAGTGTTGAAAACACTTCTAAACTTAGCAGAAAAATTATCTAGAGATGTATTTCACTCATGTTACAGATCAAAATATATTTAAATACGATTAATCAAGTAAATAAATATTTTAAAGTTTGTCAATAATTAAAGGATAAAACTAATAACTCACTATATATATGCATTACCATAAGAGGTGTTAACATGGCAGATGTATTTCACTCATGTTACAGATCAAAATACATTTAAATACGATTAATCAAGTAAATAAATATTTTAAAGTTTGTCAATAATTAAAGGATAAAACTAATAACTCACTATATATATGCATTACCATAAGAGGTGTTAACATGGCAATGTCCGTGACTTCATTGATAGAGCACAAAGAGGTGATTCCAGCATTGTTGACGAGATGATCCACTGCATGTAATTAGCCTCTTTTTTGCATGAGTAAATACTTTATTTATTATGACAAAATAAATTAAGAGTTCATTAATAGTTCGATCCAAAAAAATGTATATATTTAGTGTTAATTTTTCCACCCAAAATATGTTCCAATGTTTACTTAATCGGTCAAAATTGTTTAATTGGTAATAAACATATTATTTTTTTTCTTTTTAACATACTCTTTTTCTAATAAAAAGTTATTTTAATTTCAAATAATCATTTTCTCATCTTTTTTTCTTATTATTCTAACTTTATCAATTAAAATAGAGGATAACCTCATATAGACCTCGTAATATAGGTTAGTCATATGAGATCATAAAATTCATCATAAATTTTCATCTAGATAACGATAGAGGAATCATACTTTGCTTACGTCGGCCAAAATGTTGGACAGTTTGATCTACAAATCGTTTGCAGTCTTGGACTTTGGATACAATAGATATGACATCTGGAGACCCTAAACTCTTTGCCTTCTCAGCTACTTTTCAAAAGTTATTTCTCTCTTCTCGCTACGATTGCTAATGAACAACCTCTTCTTGCATATTCATAAGCCAATTCCTATTAAATTTACCAATATTCTACATCATTAAAAGGATTGTTTCGACAAATTCAGGGCCTAAAGACAAATAACAAGTTTATATACAAGTGATGTGTTAATTATGATTTTTATTTGTTATTGGATATAAACCATAATTCAAACTTTTTTTTTGGAACATACATGTCTTCTCTTTAATGACTTTCATATTAGTATTATTTAACATATCTCATTTCTTTTTCACATAGTAGATATATATGCTTTTTAGTTTGGTTTCAAATCATATTTATGTCTTTCAACTTTGAGTGTGCATTAGTAGATATTTAAACTTGTATAAAGTTTAACAAATATACACACATGTCCTACATGACATTCTATATGTCATTTTTTGTCCTACGTGGTGTCCTTTGAGTATCGTGTCACGTAGGACTCATATGTCTACTTGTTCAACTTTATATAAGTTTAAGTGTTTACTTGTGCATACCCAAAGTTAAACAAGTAGACACATGAGTCGTACCTGACATAATATATATCGAGCACACAAAAATTGAAGGACATAAATATAATCTTAAAAGACATATTTATATATTATGTCAGTAAAATACGATGCATGTAAAAGAAAAAAGAACAAATAGGGGGAGAGGACGGAAGGAACCTCTCCAATTCCTGATGAAGCGCCAGTGATAAGAACAACTTTTCCTTCAATGTTTTCATTCACCACAAGCTTATATAGAAAAAGGATGATCCTAGAGATGCAAAAGAAGGGTAAAAAGGCAAAGAATGCGATAAGAACTAATGGTGTAATGAATAGAGTGATGAGAGTGTGAACAAAATAACTAGAGGGTATATTCTAAAATTCCTTCGATTCCTATAGTGTTCGAAGAATCATATTTATAGAACAAAAAATTAACTGTTATTTTTATTTTATCAAATTATTTCAAGTGTTACATCTCTAATATTAATATCAATGGGGTATGTTTATTTTTATTTTATCAAATTATTTCTAGTATTACATCTCTAATATTAATATCAATGGAGTATGTTTGATTAATTGAAGGCTATAATAGCAATAACTTATGTAGGGTGAGAGGATAGAAAAGTAGTTGAGGGCTATGACAATAATCAATGGTGGCTATGTTCCCAATAAATTGATCATAATTGCAATTCAAAAAGGTAAAAAATGAGTAAAAAACTAACAATTCAAGTCTTTCGAAATCAGCTAATTCATGCATGCCACATAGGCAAGTACGTAGATTTTGTTTCTTCGACTTAAATATGAGCTATCCAAAGTCATTCCATAGCTATAATAAATTAGCCTTGTCACCATACATATATTAGAAGGGCATGATTCTTGCTCGCTAGTAAAAAATAAATTCCGAATTTTAAGATTATCAATATCATATTTGATGAAAAACAACTGATTACAATATTTATATAGGACTCTGATGGACCATTTGGCCTCGAGCCTTTATTTTATTATTTTTTTTAATTTTTTTTTTTTAAAAAAGAGAGATTTGACCAATTTTCTAAAAGAAAATAATTTTTTTAACAAATAGCAAAAGCTTTTCGGTATTTAAAAAATCCCTCTTGAATAAGAATGCTCATTCTTTATCAACAAAAACCGACAAAAACTTTTAAAAAGTTTGGCCAAATAATAATTGTGGTTGAAAAATATTTTTAAAATTTATTTGTCGAACACAAATTGATTACATCAAATGTGTTTATTTTTTAAAGCACTTTTGGAAGGGGAAAAAAATATTTCAAAACAACGATCTCGCTTGGTGATACTCCTCTTGATAATTGTTGATCTCGCTTGGTGATACTCCTCTTGATAATTGTTGACTCAACATTAATTTTGTGCTTGAGTTGGAGGGCTCCTATGAACTAAGACTTTGAATTTTAAAGAATCTGTTGTTGAATAAGATAGTTGATAGGGGATACCCTTTCTCGTAGGCAGGGGAAGCTCAATAATTGTGTGGTTGTATTGGTTGCAAGCGAAATTTAGGCAGTTAAGGTGTGTGTTGACCTTGTACTCTCTCTTAGTGTATGGCCTATGCGAAGAAAAGGCCTACCCCATCATCAAAGCAAACCCAAGTCCATGCAAAAAGGACAAATTATTCGACGAATAATAGGTACCCACAACCAAGGCAGAGTTAGTGAGCCGTGTAATAGGCGATCATTTCACGTGGTTCGGGGGCACTTGAGTCAGCCGCCGGCGCCGACAACGTCTTGACCCCCATTACATTTTTGGGCCAATTCCCCTTCGTACTAAAAAAAATGAGATTGTTGTCGAATCCAAATTTGCTATAGTTTCAATCGAGATCATTAGGTGTCGTGACACCCCTACACTACTACGTAGATCTTCCCCTGGCCAAACAGACTCTCACAAGTAATCTTTACTTTACAAAAATAATAATTGTGACCAACAAAAATTGGCAAAAGTTTACACGTCTCAATCAGTATTAGCATCTAAAAGAATGTAGCAAGACATTCATTATTAAGAACTGCTTATAGAAAAACAAACATGTCAAAGTGTTCTTGGTTAACGTTTAGCTTTTGTTAAACAATTTTTGTACTTGTTTACCTAAGTCAATCTTGTAATGACATTGTTTACCGGATAAAATAGAAAACTATTTTCTAAATCTCCCTTAATTTCTACAGTAGAACCATATTTATAGAACAGGGATTTAACTATTATCTTCATTTTTCTAAATTATTTCTTGACTGAGTGTCACATGCCTAACATTAATATCAATGGCTTGGGTTTAATTGATTGAGGGCTATGACATTAATTGATGTAGAGTGGGAATAGACAATTAATTGAGGGCTATAACAATAATCAATTGTGGCTATTTTCCAAAGAAATTGACTACAATTACAATTCAAAATTAGGCAAAAAATTGAGCGCAAAAAAGCCAAGTCCTTTCGAATTCATTGGGTCTCAACTCGAACCATCTAAGTCCAAATCAAATATAAAATGAAGGCAACAAACCTTGTATTTCATAGTACATTTCATGCAATAAAATTTAATATAGAGAGCTGCATGTATGAATACTTGATAACTTTTCGAATTATTAGATTCTAACAAAGTATACTAAAATGCTACATAAAACCAATGGATATGCATTGGTGCAATAGAAAAGATTTATTTGAAATAACAAAATGAACCCACATTCTCCTCTTCTTTTGTTTCACCAACTTGTGTTCTCTATTGTCATCTGCCTTTGACAGTTGTTAGTCTTGATACTGGAATCCCACTAACAAACTTGGTTGCAACATACTAAGAAGAAGAAGTTGTAACGCTACATATGGTAATGGCAAATTACTTGTCTAAGCAAGATCACCCCATCTTACTTTATATCGTGCTGCAAGGTAATGTGCTCCAATAGGTCCTCGACTTCCATAAGGGTAGCTTTCTGGAACTATTTTCTTATGCTCAAGTTCTTTCAATACTGGTGTGAAAAGAGACCAAGCAGCATCCAGTTCATCACTGCGAATAAAAAGCCTATGTTCACCTTCTATGGCATCAAGAAGTAGCCGCTCATATGCATCAGGGATCTCCTTCGAGTATCTGCAGATAAAGAACAAATTAGTCTTCAGAGTGAAAACTGAAAAGAAAAGACATAGCATGACAAGGTTTTCACTTGTTGCCAAGAGCATATTGAGTCAAGAAGCAAAAAAAATTAAACTGAAGCAATGCGTCAGATTTTCTAAAGAATCAGAAGATTTAAGCCTTAATAGATGAAACCCGAAAAATGCAGACACTTCATCATAATTTTTATCTCAATTATTCACCACCTAAAAGTTCATTTTAATTACTTCTAATTAGAAAAAAGTGCATTAACTTTCATGGTGTGAGACATGGATGTTATGGGAAATCATTTCAGCAATCATCTCATTCTGATATCAAAACAGCAGAAAAACCACAGCTAATCATTACATATGCAGTTGATTTATGTGATCCAAATTTAAATGTTTAAGGTAGATTTTATCTAGCTTAATTGAGGCATAGCTGTATGTTGTTGTAATGTAGCTTTTATCCAAATGAGTAGCAGAAGCGACGATGGAAAACTTATTTGCAGTAACAAAATTTAGCTTGCAACTCCTCGATATGAATTTTTTAATTATCTCATTTTCAATATATTCAAGTTATTCCCTAAATTAAAGTAACAGTCACAAATATGAAATGATGCATAACATAATTGTAATCAGTACCTTGCTGAGTAAAGTAGATTAAGATTACTGCGATCCAGTCTCATTCCTAGACCGGGAACTTTGTTATTGATCTTTAGGTATATTGCTTCGTCAGGTTGAACACGGATAACAAGCTCGTTTGTTGCCTGATCTAGATCCGAG
Organism: Solanum pennellii; assembly: GCF_001406875.1. Lineage (NCBI taxonomy): Eukaryota > Viridiplantae > Streptophyta > Magnoliopsida > Solanales > Solanaceae > Solanum > Solanum pennellii. The sequence goes on along the minus strand of NC_028641.1, from coordinate 15,096,054 downwards.
CCAAAGTTCTTATTGTATAAATTTCCTGGCACGTGCCTGAATTGTACTCTTATTTCCGCACTGGACAAGTAAAAGAAAAGAGGTATGAGGGGTAAGCGAAAATAAGGAAGGGATGAAAAAGAAAATATGTATTTCTCTGATTGGTTTCAGTAACCTCCTGGTATGTAAAGCTTTTCCAGCCTTCATAAGGAAAGGCACCCCATCCCATCTTGCATTATCTATGAAAAGAGCAGCTGCAGCGAAAGTTGGGGTTAGACTGTCCTTGGGTACAGTCTTGTCGTCGGTATAACCAGGATAGTTAACACCCCCCTTTGTGTGACTTTTGTACTGCCCGACGATAACATCATCTAGTTGTAAAGGTCTCATAGAACGAAGAACTTTTACCTGGCATATAATAGGAATTAGTTAAGGAAGGAACTAGGGAACAACAAATTCCTTTAACATAAACCAGTCATAAAGGAATAAAACCTTTTCATTCCTGATATCTTCTGCATCCAAACTGACAGGTGTTTCCATGGCGAAGAGGGCGAGAATTTGAAGCAGATGGTTTTGCATAATGTCTCTAATTATCCCATAATGATCAAAATAACTGGAGACACGCATAAAAGTAAAACAATTAAGTTCTGAAATCTAGTTCTACACCACCTACATTCCAACTTTGAGAAAGAGAATTACCCTCCCCTTCCTTCAGTGCCAAAATCTTCAGAAAAAATAAACTGCACGTTCCTTATATACTGCCTCGACCATAAGGGTTCAAATATCAAGTTGGAGAAACGAAGGACAGAAAGGTTTTCCACAAGCTCCTTCCCTAAATAGTGATCAATCCTGTTGTTGCAAAACAGCAAAGAGGATAAAATATACCAGTTAAATAATAGTGCTCTCAGTGGGTCAAACACTATTCAACTATAAATAACTGCACCTGAAAATTTGATCTTCTTTCAAGTACTGCTTAAGTGCTCCTGTTAATGCAGCAGAGGATTCAGAATCCCGACCAAAGGGTTTTTCTACAATGACTCTAGTCCATCCATGAGCAGATGACGCAGAGAGGCTTGCACATCGTACGGCATTTATAAAAATATTTGGTGGAATGGACAAGTAGAACAGACGATTGGAAAACCTTCCAGCCTACAAAACTTATTACCGTCAACGCTGAGAATTGCAAGTAAAGAGAAATTATATTGAACCTCACCACTCCTTAGAATTATGGAAACTACAACAAGGAGATGGATTTGGCTGAAGATCTCGGCATGAGTTGAAAATCATTAAAGCTCTTTCATTTGCCACGAAAAGGAGGAGAGACATGATAGGATAAGGCTGTATCATGACTTACAATGACAATTTCAACTAAATAATTCATAATGCTGATATAAAGACAGAGAGGATGATTTTCTATTGAGTGGTGTTCACAGTGCCCATTCTCAAGTATAAGGTTTCCCCTTTGTCATACCCACAGGTTTTTTTTACAGGTGAGTTGGGTGTTTTAAGATGAACTAGCAAGGTCGATTGAATTTTCAAGCCCTTATAATGTCAACCAAATAACAAAATACTCTGCACAATTCCCTTATGAATAAGACCAGCAAAGGCTTCAGTTTATGAAAATCAAACTCATTTATCCCAAAATCTAAAGATAAAAAAACTCAGGATATCATCCCTAATTACCTCATGTTCCTTCAGCTTTTTATCAAGCTCTGCAAAGTTTTCCTGAGAGTCATATTGTCCACTATGGTAGAAACACCTTTGTAGAAACTGTTCCATCTTTTCACCACAATTTTCCCTGAATAACAATGTTAAGCACAATTATGTCGACCCCAGTCACTTCGATTTAACCATTGCTAGAAATAAAACTATGCCTCAATCCAAAACAAGTTGGGTTGGCTAAATGAACACATGGATCGTGTGTCTCCATTAAATTCATCTTAGGCCAACATTTCATTGATCAAAATACAATGTGAAGAAAACTCTATATGCAAAACGAAAAAGATTAAAATTATGTATATTACTGATCAAACTAAATCTCACCTCTTATCAATCCTGCAAGTAAGTGTCTTGCTGACCATGTTCCTGAGTTCGTCATCAGTCATCTTACTCCGGGCATAGCCAAAAATAGTGAAATGCTGCATTAACAAAAAAAACATAATTTTGTTAGACTCATTCTATCGTATCTAAGTTTCATCCAGACAGTTAACTCCACAAAACTGGATGAATACGGGACACACCTCAGGTAAGCAACCCTCATAATAAAGTGCAAAAAGTGCAGGAAATATCTTTTTTTTGGCAAGATCTCCTGAAGCACCAACAACAGTAATACTGACAGTTGATTTATCTTTGTTGCTATCAAAATCAAATATATGTTTCTGCTCCTTTGACAAAATTCCATCTTTTAATTTCTTCAAAGGAGTTTCATCTTGGGTTTTGCTAGGTGGAGCCACTACAGCACCTATACAACATTAAACTCAACATAAGAAACCAACATAGACAATAATTTGAAAAAAAAATCACATTGAATTCTGTGCATGGGTGATCCATTCAACAACAAAAAAAGAATTTATAATGTGAACTCAACAAAGAATCTTTTGTTTGAAAACAAGTTAATCAATAAATTGGGACAAAATTAACAAGGTGTAACTTATAAAATTGAAACAATTAGCCATGCATCTAGATCAGCAAAACAAGAAACATATAAAAAAAAGACTCGAACTTTATGTATGTAAAGTCAATAGCAACTCGAACAAAAATCTGGCAACTTAAATAAACAAATAAATTGAAGAAAAAGGGGCCAAAAGCGAACCATCTTGCATGCGAACGGCATTAATTTGCAGAGAAATCTTGTGGGAAGCAAAATTTCTGGAAGAAATAGGCAAGTTGTTGTGATAATTGTAGAAACCAATTGAAGAAGAGTTGGAGTAAGATGAAAACAACCCAGAACAATTTGTGGAAGGAGAAGAATAAATGGTTACCATTTCTCTGTATTATCAACTACTAGAAAGAGATAAAATTGAGAAGATGGGTTCGATAAAAGTGATGAATAAATGGGTTATGGCGTAAAAGAAGTTGGATTTGTCCAAGAGTTTAGTCTCTTGAGATCTCCGAAAGGGTGTTTCGCCTTTGCTAAATAAACATTAATTTGTTCAGCCAAGTGGAGAGACGGAGAAATGCTACTATATATGTTGCTATTCATTAATACTAATACCCTATTAACAAACTTTCTACTTGCATTTGCCCCCCATGTTTTCATCAATTTTCAATCTAACCACAAACTTCGTAATCTTTCTAAGTTAATACTCGATAAATTAATTATTTCTTTACAATAATAGTTTTTTCCAATTCTGGTTTGGATTAATGGAAAAAACTATTAATTTTGATAAGATAATAAGATAACATATTTTCAGAAGATCTCTATATAAATATATGATCTCGTTAATATAATAAATTAATAAATACAAATATATTTAAGATAATTTAGTGAAATATAGTTTTATTGTGCTATGTTTTTTCTTAAAATTTAAATCTAATGAAAGTTTATCTATAACTTTTCTTATTGCATACAAGAGCACTGATGTTGTCCTTTAGCAATGCACCATAAAATTGTAAAAAGTCCTAAATGCGATAAGTGTTTTCTTACGCGTAACTGGTTCCAAAGATATAATATAATCTTCAACTTCATCATCAACACTGCTTTTTTCGATGATATCCACAATTTCTTCTAAGCTCTCGGCCTTTGAACCACTGCTAAAAAAACAGAGTTTGGCGACGGATATTAACGACAACATATACTCCGTCAATAAATAGCGACGGATCAGCAACAAAATGAATATTTTGTTGCAAAAAATACTAATAATTTTTTGAGTTACAATATAGTGACGGACTGACGACGTAATATATTTTTGGTCGCTATAAAATAGCGCGAAACTTTGGCACCCTAATTTTTGCTACGATTTTACAACAAAGTGGGTGTGATAAAATTTATTAATTTTTTGCGACGAAAAATCGTTGCTAAAATAATAAATGTATTTGGATGAATTTTAAATTATACGGTGACAGAATTTTCTGTCGCTAAAATCTATTCTAAATAAATATTTTTTAGTAGCAACGGATGTCATAATCCGTCACTAAGTTTGTAGCAAATATTTTTTAACTTAGTTGGAACTTTCTTAACTTAGCTCAAAACAAAAAGGAAAGAATAAAATATTTTTCCTGAAAATAGGGTTTTCTTCCCCAGGTGAACTCCCATCTCAGCTCCCGTCTCAGCTCTCATCTTCTCCATCCTCAGTCTATAAATATTCTCACACCTCTACTGCTTCAGGTGAAAGGTAATTTGTTTTTGTTCATCTATGTTCATCTCTTCTATGCAAGGCATGGTTGTGCAGTGATTCTGTTGTCGTGATTCATGGTTGTTGGGATGCATAACCTTTGAAAAACCCTTGAAAGGAGTGGAAGTGATATTTGCAGGGGAAAATTAAATATTTTTCATTTTAATTGAAATTATTATTGGAGATGGAGTTTTGTTTGGTAATGCTTTTTTACAAAATATACTTATGTTCATCTCCTCTATACAAATAAAAGTTTTATTTTTTTGGGTGCTTTGTTAGATTTGGATTATTATGGTGCTTATGGTATGGATGTTATTTGTACAAAGTTTTAATTTTTAAGGATATTGCTTTATTATCCAGGTGAAAAATTGCAGATTTTGTGTTTCTTAGATGAAAACTTGTTGTATCTTTGTTGATGGTGAAGTTTTGGTGGTGTCTGTATCATCTGAGCAAACTGTATATGTCCTTGCTGAGTTGTGGTTTGATATGTTCTTATTTTGGCTCTTTTGGTTCATGAATCAATCAATAATGCCTCAATCCCAATTTTGAATCTAGTTGGTGTTAACTCTGTTAATCATTGATAGTCATTACAAGATTTGTCGTAGTTTAACTCTAGTAACATTATTTCCAACCTTATAATCAACCCACTGCAATCCTGTGCCTTTATGCCAAGCTTATATAGACAAAGTTGTTGTTAATAGTTCATCGTCTTAATTAAAAAATGTAGAATGAATATGAAGACAACGATATGTGCATCTAGCTTTTTGAAACATTGATTTGGTAGTTGTTAGAAGTGACTGACTTTTTTGTGTATACTTTTCTCTCCTCAAAACTCCACCTGTTTTATTTATATGTTGTTCTATCATTTACTGAATTTTACTTTAATTAACTTGCGACTGACATGCGGTTGATTTATTTCATCTTTCATCCCTTCTCTTGCTTTATCGCTTCGAATTGAGATATTTCATTCCATAGTATAGTGAATCTGTTAGGATGTCCGGTACTTGGCATAGAACAATTGAGATTTCACTTATAATGTGTATTGACTATAGAAATAAATATTGTGTTAATGATACCCTGTGGCAAAAAACAATTGAGATTTCATCCTCTATTTTCGCCTCTCCTCCCCTCTTTTGTCCACACGTGAGTAGAAATTTTGTAATGTGCTAGTTTTATCAAATATTTGAAGGTCTCTCTAAACCTAGTGATCAGTTTAAGTAGCTTTGTTCTTCGCGTATGAGGCATCTGGCGTCCTTTAGGGCTTTGATGGATAACTTAATTACAAAATGCATGATCTTGTTAGCTTGAGTTTACCATTTGGGGTTGCTTTTAAATGAATTTTTTAGTAGCTTAATTTAACAGTGGAGTGTGGTGACTAAGTGGATAAAATCATTGACTGTAGTTTTATGTACAACAATTGAAACTTCTTAGAGTTACTATAATTCATTTTTCTTTTTTCATATGCATGATTTTCATCGTTCTCTGAAAATATGGCAGAAATGCTTATGTTTCTACTAAGTATTCGAGTGTCATTTACTGTGTGACAACTTGCCTCCCATGTTGTTCCCTTGTCATGTGCAGTTGGTTCATGATTTTAGTGTTCTAGTTGTTGTACTTTAGTTTCCTACTTATTTGAAGGTGAATAGCATCTCCGTGATGTTCCCTTGACTCTCCGCAAACACATATGCATATCATGTGTTTGAATATACATGACTCTTTTAACCTGACCATGGTTATGTAATATGTATCTTTTAATTAATTAAATCATTTGATCATGGTAAATTATATTGATTTGATGTGAAAGATGGTAAGAGTTCCTTTTAGCTTTTGAAAATGTTATCATCATTTTCTGAACCTGTTTGATTAGCTTATGTGTTAAAATACGTTTTATGCTTTAAAATCACCTTGGAATGATTTGATTCAATGATATTAGAAAGATTTTTTTGATTTTATCTAACACTTTTGAGTTTGTTAGTGTTGTATGGTCCATTTGTAGAACGAATTTTGTTTCAGTATTTTGGTGTTGAATATACCGATTTAGGTGATTTGGGGTTAAAATTGTGTTTTGATTAAATTTTTTCTCTACCTCAGCTTCTTTAAAGAAAGACATTTCCATTCGATGTATGTGAAATTCGAAGAAACACATTGACATTGTTGATATCCTTTGAATGGGAGCAACGTCGCGGTGACTCAAATAAAAAAGAATTTAGTTTAAAAGAATTTTAAAAGGTTTAAAAAGGGTTAAAAGGGTAGAATGAGTTTAAAAGGATAAGGGAGTCGGCACCTAATTTTTTTTGGAAAACTAGGAAACCGATTAATTAATTAAGTTGAAAGAAATGTCTACGAAACCAATTTGATTCTAGGTAAGGGGTTCAAGTTATTCCGAAGGGAAGGAGTTAGGCACCCTTCGAAATTCACAATTGTGGTTCCCGATCGAGTTCATTTTTTCAAATTGAGGAGGAGAATAGAATAATGTACAAATATAATAAACATGCAATATACACAATAAAATACAATAATAATATCGGCCTAAGGTTTGCCCAACATCGATATATACAAAATAATGAATTGAAAAATATAATTCGAACTCCTTTCGAATAGCTTCAAGGAAGCAAGTCTTGGGTACCTGTAAACACACTTAGTAAAAGTGTTTAGTAATAAATAAATATGAATAAAAATGAATTAATCAAATAATAACTTAATAATAAAAATCCGTCTTATGAACATGAAAGGCCTTAGAAATGGACGGTAATTTCTTCAACGGCCATGTTAACAATTTTAATAAACAAGTTATATGAACTTAAACTAAAAAATTCCGTCTTTTAATATTGGGGAGGCCTCCAAAACCGACGGAGAGTTTTTTAATTGGCCAATTCTAACAACTAAAACATATAAACTTAAGTTAAATTTCAGGATTTTAAAATGGAAGGCCTCCAAAACCGACTGAGAGTTTTTTCATTGACCAATTTTTCTTATATACTTCACAATTAACGAAACAAAACTGTAAAAAGAACAAAATAAGTAAGTAATAAATAGCTATCGAAAGGAATAATAAACAATTCAAAAGGGAACAAACTGAGAATCAGAGGCTGGAAAAAGATTATCCATTATTGTAGAAGTCGAGAACAACACCAAAATTGAAAGAAATGAGTAATAACAACAATATCAAGCCAAGTGTCATTAAAAGAAGTACAAAATCAGCCATCAAACAACAATAATCAATTGAACAAGCTACTGTAGAAATTAAAAAAATATAAGCAACAATATAATAATAAGAAAAAGAAAAAAAAAAGAAACAAAGAAGCAACGATGAAGTAATAAAAATCAACAACAAAGCAAACATCTCATTAAATAAAAAAATATGTACATATAACTAATCTAAAAAAAATTAAAAAAAATTGGTGAATAAACATAAAATGATAAAATTCAAATTTTAAAACATAACAAATTAAGAAATAAGAAAAAAAATCCCGTAGCAAAAATAATTTAAAACACTACAAACCAATAAAAATAATGCATAAATTAACAAAAAAATCAATACTAACAGAGACAACACAACCATCCTGAATTTATAACTATGACTAAAATAAATGGAATATAAAAACACGAACATATAAATGTTAGTAAAATAAAGTAAAAATCAACAAGAAGCAGCTCAATAGTATGAAAATAATGACAGTTAGCACCAAGACAATAACAAAATATTGATGATATATGGGTTATCGGAGTGTTAGCTTTTGGTTAGATCTGAAAAATATATAGGAGTTGTTGGATCTGTTGCTTCGCCAGAATTTTGAGTTTGCTTGTTATTACGTTGCCAGAGGTGGAGCCACGAGGGCCTTGCTGATTTGTTGTCGCTGCTGCTGACCAGATTCTTGCCAGAGAAGGAAGAAGGAGGCTCGCCGAAGTTCGATGTTATTGCTGCTTGTTCGTCGATGTCGCTGCTGCTGTTTGTTGAAATACCTGCAAAACTAAGGGAAAAGGGGAAGGGGTTGACAGCTTTTGGTGGTTGTTAGCTGGAAAACAAGAGAAAGGAAAAATGGAGACGGATCTGGTTTGGAGCAAGGAAGAAGATGGCTTTTGATGGTCTGTTGTTGGTCGGAAACAATGGCTTCTCCAGTGTTGTAAAATCGCAGGAGAAGAGAGGGTTTTGGGGTGACTGGAAACGATGTTGTTGCGGTCTGATTCTTGTTGGTTTTGGGTATTGTTTTGGCCGAAAAAGGAGGAGAAACGGGTAGTGATAGCTAGCTATTGTTTGGAGAAGCACATGGTGAGGTTTCACCAAAAAAATGGGGAAGAGGGATGAAGCAGGAAGTGATTTTGATTGGCCGGAGCTTCATCGGAAAATATGAGTTGCTTTAGCTAATTTTCTGGTGGTGGTGGACCAAATGAAAAATATAAAAATATGAAAATAAATAATTTTTACCACCCTTGACCTAATGGGCAAATTTTCTTTAAACAAGAATTGTTAAAAACCGGGTCTAAGTTATAGGCTTGAGAGAGTAACCCAAAAACTGTTCGTTGATAATATATCTGTGTATGCAAATTATATTCGAATTTGAATGAATTTTTAGACTGCACAGAATATCAAAATGAATATTAACAATGTAACGGAGAAAAATGGATTTGAAAAATGTAATGCACGTAATCAATAACATGTAAAAGATGCAATTTAACAGAAACAATGATTTTATAAAAAAAATGAACAAATATTTGAACGTCTGGCTGTGAAAAAATAATATAAACATAACAATCGATAAAAATCCTAATACTTTGAGAAAGAGGATGATTATCAACAAATTTCATCAAAATGACAAAAATATGTATTTTGAATTATTTAAAATAAAATACTGAAAATGTATTAATTTTAAAACTATCAGACCGAAATTTGGTGTCAACAGACATCCAGTAAGTGCTCTATTTCCCCTTTTTCTTCTTCTTTCCGTCATCATCCTTCTTAATGTTCCCATTTTCTGAAATCATGAAAAGAATTTATGTCCTTACATTTATACAAAGCCTTTTTAGTAAGGTTTGATACTTTTTAATTAGACTATGGATGAAAGTAAGATAAGAGAAATTCTGATTTAGAGAGCCCATATTATCTTAAATTTGAATGAAATGTATCTTACTGGTGTGGACTGATCGACTGGTTCTGGAGGGCTCATGATTCACCACTCACTTCATAAGTGTTTATGAAACTCAACACAACAATTCATTTATATCAAGTGTTTAGTTATTACTTGTTCTGTTATTATTTCATATTCTTGATAATATCCAAGACAAGTTGATGTTATTATTAAATGTTCTTGTTAATAACCAAGACAATCTGATGTTAAAATATTGCAGGCACTACTATTCTAACCTAATATAAGGATCTGATTGGTATTCATTAGAAGTAAGCCTTACTCTTTATTCTTACCCCTGGTTTAGCTCTATTTGAAGGACTTGTTGATCTTTCTATGTGTTTGGTGTTTTGTTATTTGTATGTTTGCACTACTTGTTCCTTATTTATTAAATAAAGTATTGTTTATATTCTAAATTAAGTAGTCTGAACTTAAAATGCTTTAGCATCTTGATTAACATAAGAATGCTTCAGTAACTTGATTGAAAATAGAAACTTAATTATTTTGTAAGTTGACTGGAATTAGAATGAATTCAACAATAGGAAAAAGTTAAAGTATAGGTGAGTTTTGAAAAGCTTGTAAGATTTTTTCAAATTTTCCTAGTAAGAAATTTCAAAAATTGTTTATGTTAGTTCGATCTGTATATTTCAACTAAATTTAATGAATATGAATTAGAGTACCTTTTGGTCAATCAAATTGTATTTTTTATTAATAGTTCTTTTTGTAAGCATTCAATGGAACATGATTAATGTAGAACGTGGTTGAATGTATGAGAGATTGGATGGTTGAGGAGCTATAAATACGAATTTCGTAATCGGTGTGAATAAATTTATTCAATTTGCATGCTCAAAACAGAATCGATTGAGTGATGATAAAGTTAGATGTTCATGTAAAAAATGTCACTATTTTAAATTCATGGATGTTGAAATTGTTAAACATCCACTTATGAAATTCAAATAGAATCAACAGAAGAATATGAAATCGAGGAGACTGAGGAGGAGGATGAGGATGCTGAGGATCAGGAAGAGAAAGAGTTTGAAGAAGACATAGACAGTGAGTAGTGTTTGATAACCTGCTTTTGTATCTTCATTGTATTTTTATTCTATTATGTTTTCTCCAAATATTCTCATATTCTTTAGTTTATGTTTTTCAAATTATGGTGATTAAAATCAGTAACTCTTGAATTTTAACAATGTGTGGTTTGTTTCTTATTCTAACCTTTATTTAAATCTACTTGTATCATTAATTAGTGTTATACATATGAGATAACTGAATATTTCATTTGAATATGAGGTGTTTTGTGATGCTTTTGATGTCTAGGAAATCTCCACATTCACCTTTTCTTCTCTTTGAGCTACCATCTTTTCATTATTATTGATGGTCCATCCAAAGAGAGTTTGTGTTCTCTTCCTTGCTTCAGGAAACTAAAACAAATGTTATGCTTTGTGGTAATTTTACATTAATGTTATACATACCAGCTTTGATGAAAAAATGTAACCATCAGGTTTTGGTGTCTTATTAGAAGCGCATAATCTTTTGGTTGTCTGATATATATATATATATCTAAAATGTGATCTTTTGTAGATGTTATTGAAAAGGGACGAGATAAACATCGAGCAAATTGCATTTGCATGTGCATACACATGGTCATGATGACAAATCTTCTCGAATTATCCATGTAAGTTCAAAAAATTGAAACCTATATGAAGATTTACATGTAATTTCTTATTAGAAAGTAAAACTTGACTTGAAATTTTGTTGAATGTAGTATACAAAGATATGGTTGGTTTATTATATTGAAATTTCTGTCCTCTTTTTCCTTGTTCTCTACTATTCCTTTATCTATTCCAGAGGTGCCTGCTTTATTTCTGTTTCTTTTTTAAGCTTCGTGCTCCTTTCTCCTTTGGTATTCATCCTCCATTTTCTTGATTGTGCATACATCTACCAAGTGTCCTTGATGTTTGTGCAATACATACAATAGTCTAATTCATTGCAGGAGGTTTTGAGTACTTCCATTCTTGGTGAACTCGATAAACTGAATTCAAATTATTTTGTTGGATCAAAAGATATCAAATAAATAAATAGATTTAACTTCAAGGAAATAGGCTTAAAACAATTTGACATGGCATGAGTAACCTTCTCCAGAGGTTGTTGATTATTGTCATGACAGATTCGTTGTTTGCCTTTGTTTTTGTGATCATTGTTGTCATCACCCTTATTTCTTACCTGATCATCTTTCCTGTATATTTTTTTATGAGAAGTAATCTTCCTTGCTAGATTCTGGAAAGCAGAGAAGTTTCATATCTTCAATGAGTATAACTGACAAATTTCATGTATTTGTTCTAGACCATAATTTTTCAATGTAATTTCATCCAAAGTCCAGTGTTTTTCATCTTCTGATGTAACCTTGTCAATCAATAGTAATTGTTGTTCTCTATTCAAAGTTGATCCAAATTTCATGAGGGTTAATTGCTTTGCTGCACATTTAATTAAGTTAAAAAGTTTTGTATGTTTTTGCCTTTTTTCTTCCATTATAATTTTATTCCTTATCTTTATTGATCTCTTTATCGCAATTTATTATAGGAAAAATGAAGAAATATTACAGGAAAAAACAATCTTTCAATCTGATATTGATCAATGTGAAGCATAATATCAAGCTGTTGGTGTCACGACCCAAAACGAGCCGCGAGTGGCACCCACACTTATCCTACTATGTGAGCGAACCGACAAATCTAAACCCCAACGTTTACCAATATTTCAACCATAATGAACAAAATGTAATGCGGAAGACCCAAAACTTATTAATGAAATCAATTAACTAAACTTCTAAAAATACAATACTCATCATCCCCAAACTCTGGAAGTCATCACATCAAGAACATCTATCCTCAAATTACTAAGTCTAAGAGTATTTAAGAAACTAAAATAAGTAAACGATGGTCCATGTACGAACTTCAAGACATCAAGACGTGAATGAGAGAATCCAGTCCGAGCTAGGAACAATAGCTCACCCTGAAATCTGATGTGCTGAAGACTGGCTAGAGTTGCGGACGAGTCGAAGTCAACGGTGCACTTGCTGCACTCCACAAAACAACAAGAAGAACATAAAAGTACGGGTCAGTACAAGGAACAAGTACTGAGTAGGTATCATCGGCCAACTCAAAATAGAAAGCAATATATAT
>NC_028641.1:15010021-15072831 GCF_001406875.1 Solanum pennellii | reverse complement strand
GATTTGTTTTATTTAATGAGTTTAAGTCTTCCGCATTATTTTCTGTTGATATATGTTAAAATGATAAGGGTTAGATTGGTTGGTTCGCTCACATAGGAGGGAAATTGTGGGTGACAGTCGCGGCCCCGTTTTGGGTCGTGACATTCAAATAAGAAAATTAAACAATTGATAATTAATGTGTATTTTAATAAATAGTTGATGATAGTTTAAATAAAAAAACTCTTAAACCTTATAGTATAAATATAAACTCAAAAAACCAGAATATTTTATATGTTTTTAAAACTTTACGCTAACATTAAATAGTGGTACACTGAGAATGATATGCAATATAAATTTTCACAGCGGACTATGGTGCTTGATTTTATGCATAATAATGTCATGAGAAAAGACATAAAGTCACCATTGAAGTTGTCTCGAATTTTCATAAAGACACGCTAACTTTGCAACTATCCTATTACCCCACTAAATAATTTTGAAAATATATTATTATACCATTTTTCGATCAGCCCAAATCTTAAGAAGCAAGTGAGTTCACACCCCAATCATTACATGACACGTGTTAATTTAATTAAAAATATTTTTTTTTCATTTTAAAATTTTCCTTTATCTTTTTCTTTATTTATTTCTCTCTTACTTATTGAATTTTAATTTTGATATATCTTAAGTTTCATTTCACCTTCCATCTCATTTCCTTTTTTTTCTTCACCTCAAAAACCCCTTGTCAAATTGAAACCCATTACCTTTTTTTTTCTTTTCTTTTTCTTCTTCTTCTCCGATCAAATTCTTTATAAAATTCATACTATTATTTAGACTTTATTGAATTATTGATAACAAAATTAATTAAGAAAATTTAAAATTTTGAAGGTACCATCAACTACTCATTTTTCATATATATTAGAAATTATAATTTTAAAAGAATCAATTAATTTCTCAAAAATTGAAAGAACTTAATTGAAATCGAATAAAAAAACTATATAATACTTCCTAATCATCTTGAAATCTAATGAGTTTATCGAATTGTTCGAAATGTAAGAAAATATTTAGATAAAATTTTAAAACTAAAAAGAGTAAAATCAATAGTAATAAAAAAAAGAAGGAAGGTGAAATTGTGATAAAAATGGTGACATTAAAAGTAAAAAGCTTTTGAAAAGAAAGAAGAAAGAAAGAGAAAATAAAAAGGAAAAAAAGTTAAAATAATAAGAAAACTAAGAAAATATATTTTATGATAAAATACTTGTAAAAATAAAATTATATTAGTTATTTTAGGCTGCTCACTCTCTTTAAGAGAGTGCACACCACTCTCTATCTCAGATGGACGAAAAATGATGTAATTATATCTATTCAAAATTGTTTAGTGGGGTAATAGGATTGTTGCAAAGTTAAGTTGTATTTTTAAAAATTCGGGATAACTTCAATGGTGACTATGTCTTTTCTCTAATGTCATTTACATAAACATTCTTAATTAAATATTTTTTTTTGGGTGAAAAGGGGTAGATATATTTTATTTACTTATAACAACAAAAAAATCTTACAAGGTCATAATTGGGCTTGTACTACAACCACAATCGAGCTAGCAATTGCTCATGCACTATTACTATGTACATGTTGACTAAAAGTACTATAACACATTTGGATGAGGCACATCTATCATTGATGTCCTACTTGAAGAATTTATAAGGGTTCCGTAGCAAGAGCTAGTTATAAACAATCTAATGTTTGTCAATTCTCATGTCATCATGTTATTAAGTGATGTTCGCGACAATCTCTCCTTGCAGAGAATGAATATCCCTCGAAGATTCGAACTTTGAAGAACGACGTATATAGAAATTTTATTGATCAAAATTAAAACAGTGGAAGATAAAATACAATTCATAATTAGCTTTACAAGATATCACGAAAAGTAGAGGAGTATATCAAGAATGAAGGACCACTCCAAATGATCAAAACCTTATTCAAAATTGATCTTTTTAAGTATTTTTCCTACCCTTTGTTTTTTTGACCATGCAAACGTTGTCCGCTGCTCTTTATTTGTTTTAAAGGTAGATAGAGATAGAGTATCTAAAATTTTACTTCACTTATTGATAATTTATGTAGCGTAAGTAGTATGCAACTATGCATTATCATTCTTCTTTTCTTATTTAAAAAATCAACTTATGAAAAAATGTTTAAAATATCTTTAAAACATATAAATCAAAATAAAAATGCATTTTTCTTAATAATTTAGTCTGAAAATGCTTTATTTGTTAATAATTTGGTCCAAAAATGTCTCTATCATAATAGTTTGATCTAGAAATGCTTATATTGTTACTAAATGAGTCAAAAACATTTTTTTCCTTTCTTTTCTTTTAAACACATCATATCCCTAATAAATATTAAATTTGAAGAAATCTAATTTTGTTTTCTTTCTTTTAAAATCACTAACTTTAAAATATAGGAAATAATTGTTTTCTTTTTTTATCTTATTTTATCAAATTAAAATAGAATAACTTTATCTATCTTTTAACTGATTATATATGTTATAATATATGATCATAGTAACCCTACTATTAATATTCATTTAGATAACAATATTTTTTAATAATTACAAAATAAAAAATATTTTTATTTTTTCGTTTTTTTAAATTGAACTAGTATAAACATTCGTTAATCAAAAATTATTATTATTATAAAGGAATGTATTTTAAAAAGAAAAAGATAATATATTTATTTGAAAAACAGGACTTTCTTGACCTGTTAGATATTTTTTAATTAAACTCTTAATTAACAACATTGTTGTACAATTTCATATAATTTAATAATATTTTATATCTTTCTCTATTTATTATATTTTTATTGGTGAGAAAAAAATATATTACCTTAGACTTGAGTGTTTTTAAAAAATTGCAAACATAAGGGGCTGTTAATTAGTTATTTGGAAAATTAGAGGGCCAAAAAGAAAATTGTATCATGAAAAACTGGTTGCAACTTTTTAGCGATTAAGTCAAGTTTGTATATCGAAATTGGCTCTTAGTGAATCGGTAAAGCTACCACAGAATCTTTGGCCTTTTCTGTACTTTATTCCTTCACCGCATTTGATTACCTCCTTTGCCAACAACGAACTTCTGACGACGGAAGTTGAAAAATTTATTTTTTTATTTAATTTTTTTAAAAATCATATAAGGATATTATATATAATTTTTTTAGCAAAGTTTAAAGTATATGTTAATTTTCTTTTAAATAAAAATTACTTTTTAACTTCTTTGATTATCGAAATTAGAGTTTACTATTATTTTTATTTCTTTCATTCTTGGCATAATGTATAAATATAACTGTTAACTTGGTTTCAACGAATAACTATGCCCTCCAACTTTCAAATGTGCACAAATAGACATTTAAACTAATATGAAATCGAACAAGTAGATACAAGTGTCCTACATGACATAATACACGTAGGATTCATGTAGGATACAAAATTGTCATGTAGGGTGTCATGTAAGACGAATGTGTCTATTTGCTCAATTATTTGTACAAGTTTAAGTGTGTACTTATTTACACCCTGAGTTAAATGTCATAGTTGTCAATTGTCGCCAAGTTAAGAGTCATGTTTATGTATTATATATGGTTTCATTCTTTTGTGGAAGAAAGAATTTAAAACTGTTTTTTAAAAAAGGAGGCATCTATAGTAAATTTTACAAGAAATTAGTGAAACATAAATAAATTAGACCATCAAAATAATAACTTTAAATTAGTCATTACACAAAAAAGTCAGAAGAAAATAATAATACGTGCGAGGAGGATCAAATATACTCCATATGAATTTTATATATATATATATATATATATATTTGAAAGAGTAATAAAAAAATTAAATTAAATATTGAGATGTGCATTAAGATGTGATCTTTAGATCTCAACACTAAACGATTAAGACTTTTAATATTTGAAATTCATATGAAATTAAACATGACATCAACAAAATAATTATAAAATTTTGATTTTTCAACAAAAAATAATATATTATATTAAAAAACAATATTTTAGATATTATATTTGATTTTTAAAAAAATAAATTATATAACATTCAATAAAAATTATATATAAGTATAGAAATTATTATATTGTTTTAATAATTTAACATAAACATCTTTTAATTCAAAAAAATAAAATTATCCGATTATCAAATAATAAAGAAGGTTTCATGACATTATCAAGGTCGACATAGATTATGCTAATTAGAAATATCAAATAATTTTATTTTTTTCTGATGAAGTTAATTCGATTCTCTAATTTGTGAATTCTAGCACCTTTCAGGCTTTTTTATAATTGTCACTTTCACAAAATATACTAACAGTTGTATTCTATAATGATTCTTCTCATCCAAGGCCATCCAATTTTTTCTTTCCTTCTTCAAAGTTAGGTCACCATTTCTTTTAATCAATAATTCTAAAGTAGTATTCATCTTCTATTCAATTTTCAATTGAGATTAAGAGATTTTTTTTCATCATAAAACTTTTCTTTAATTTCAATAAAAAACTGAAGATTGGGATGAAGAACTATTAAGAGCTCTATTGAAGGTTGTAGATGCTATAGACCCTCTAATATCCAATCGGGTTGCTTTTCCAAATCTCGTTGGTATAGCCTACAGGTATTGATGTAAAATTGAGATGGTGGGACCTGTCAATTTAAATCAACCCCCCTTCCCCCGTGAGGTGTGGAGCTATAATGTCTTGAGTGTGTCCAATTAAATATCCTTCCTCGAAAAGTTATACGGCATACATAAGTAAAATATTATTTCAAAATAATTAAATATAATATTTTAAACACCCTAAATACAACACATTGCCGCAACTCAGTGGCTTTAGTCTCGCTTTTAATTCTCTCACTGATGGTGGTGTTGTAGTTTGAATCTGCGCAACTACATTGCCCTTTAAAATTCTTTTTAAACTTTCTAAATAATAGTTAGTAAATTTTTCACTCTTAAATATTTTTTTATAAAAATATAAAACTTAAGAATCTAATTAAAAATGAAAGTTTTGTAGTCAATTGAATTTTCTTCGAATTTGAATTTTATTTCTTTTCAAAAAAAAATTGAAATAAAACTTAAATATAATTATTTAAATAAGAAAATTCTAAAGTAAACCTAATATATAATTTCATTTAAGTTGAATCTTTCTTCCCTATTCACTTCATATAAAATTAAACATAAATATTAAAGCTTAATATCATGCAATTTGATTTTTTAAAATTTTGGAACATTTATTCATAAAAGAAATAAGAATATTATGTTCTTCAATTTTAATTTTTTCAGTGCACTTATTCATCATTTTTTTCTTATATAATACTTGAATAACCTTGACAAAAGCTCTAACTCCGTCATTGCTCCTCTCTGCAAGAGGGAAACCAACCTTAGATCCAACGGAAAAAGTATACGTGCGACTTATACCTCTCTCCTTGTCTGAAGCTAAATTGCTGATTATTTTGAAGAATGCCAAAGTACAAAGAATAGGTTGTGCTAATATGATTGAAAGTATTACCTAAATCACATAGAAGGAGGAATAAGAAATCAATAAAGTTTTGTATCTAATTAAGGAAAATTACGTGAAAAGTTTCCTTTCGAAGCAAAGCGCAAAGAGAAGTCCCAACGCAAGAAGGAATTGTTTTAAAGAAGATCTTCAAAAATACAAAGACAAGTTTAAGTTGAACTAGGACTTGAGGATGCGGTAAAGTCAAGTTCAAATTGTACAAGACTTTGAGAAGGTTTATTCCATAAATAGGGCAATAACTTCTTCAATGAAGTTTGCTCACTTACATAGAGAGAAGATCAAGACACGATTAAGAGGTTTGAGAGAGTTTTGAGAGTTACTTGGGAGTGTTGCCAATTTATGAAGAAAAAGTTGTAAGATTGTAATTAAGAGTTTTGATTACTATCGAGTGTGTGTGTATGATTCATCTAACAGTTTGAGAAACTTGACGGACGGTAGAAGATTTAAACCTGATAGAGTTTATAATTCCTTAGGTTGCATAGGTTTGTAATCTTTCGTTGAGACTTGGAGTTTAATAAAGTGGAGTTAAATTCTACAGAGGTGTGGTCATGGTTTTTACCCTTAGGAATTGGGGTTTTCCGCGATAAGATATTGTGTCATTATTTTATGTGCTTTATAAAACTTAACTGTTGTAATCTGCAAAGAAACAGATATAATATACTTGTTCCTTAAGAAAATTTGGGGGTTTAAATTCCAAAAATTGGTATCAGAGTGGGTTATCTTAATCAGAGTCTAATAACTCAAGATGAAGATCAATATGAGTTTTGCACCTCTTATTGGGCATGGTCAAGGACAACACATCAACAGACCACCCATTTTCAATGGGCAATACTATACATGGTGGAAGACATGAATGGATAATTCATCCAAGCTGAAGACTATGAACTATGGGTGAGAATCACCGATTGACCGTTAACCCCTACTATGACGAACAGTGAAGGAAACATTGTACCAAAACCCAAAGAAAAATACGGAGAAGCTGATTTCAAGATGCTGGGAAAGAATGCAAAGACTAAATGCATTCTTGTATGTGGACTAGGACCTGACGAGTTTAATTGCATCTCAGATTGTACCTCCGCAAAACAAATATGGGACACCTTACAGAATGCTTATGAAGGTACAACTCAAGTTCGTAAATTCAGAGTTTTCAGACATAGCTCTGAATATGAAGCTATCAAGATGAAATCCGGTAAATCGCTTCAACATATGATCACTAATTTCACTACTGTAGTAAATGAGCTAATCTCCTTGAGAAAAGTATACACCACTGAGGAACAAACATACAAAGTGCTTAGGACCTTGCCTAGATTATGGAAATAAAAGTCACCGCAATTGAAAAACCAAGGATTTAACCAATATGACTTTGGATGAACTGGTAGGTAACCTCAAGACATATGAGATGAATGTAGACTAGAGAGGTGAGGGAAACAAAGAAAAAATTCTTGGACTCAAAGCAATGCAAAGTGATGAATTAGATATAGATGATGAAGATTTAGAACTGATTAGCAAATTCAAGAAACTCTTCAAAAGGAGCCTAAATTCTGAAAAAAGGTACCATCCACTAAATAAAAGAATATAGAGAAATCACAAAGTGGAGGATGCATCAAGTGTGAAAAAACTGATCATCAAATTAAGAATTTTCCTATGTGGGAGGCAGAATGGAGAAAAGAAAGAGCCGAAAAAGAGAAAAGAATACTTTTAAACAAAATAAACAATCAAGATAAAGCGATGTATGCTGTATGGGGAACAAGTTCTGAGATGTATGAAGACGATGGTGATGACATTGTCTTGATGGCCATGCAAGAATCGGAACCGAAACCTGATTCAGACCCTAAAAAAATGGAGGTAAATCTCTTTGATTTAGAAGATAAAGTAGTAAGGTTTTCTGAGAAAAAGTTATCCTTCTTATTACTCACGCCCATAGATACCATTCAAGAACTAGTTAAAACCAACAATCCATTGCTTGCTTCCATGACTAGTTTAAGGTTTGAGTATATTGACCTTAAAAAACTCAACAGTGAACTACAAAAGAAAACCAAGCAATGTGAAATATGCAATCTAACACTAAAATCAGAGATTGTAAAACTGATATGAAAAGAGACAATAAATGGACAAAATCTCCATGATAGTAACACATCTAGGTAACAATACTCGGAACATAAGAACTGGAATAGGATATGAACAACCCAGGATTGATAATCCTTTGTTATGTATTATTTGTGGTAACTCAGGTTACTCTAAGCTAAACTGTTTGAAACACAGAGTTTCTGAAGAAAATAAAAAAAAGAGGAACTTATAAAACTGTTAAAAGGAACAGGTATACTCAAAGGAAAACTAATTTGCCCAAATTGATACATAGAGATCTTATTCATCATTTTTTTCAATATGAAGGATCCAAGCTAGTCTGAGTTCCTAAATCTAACATTTGAATCTACAGTAAAAGTGAGAGGAGGCAGGCAACATTCACCAAAGAACATGTTGCTCCAGATGCATGATTGAAACTAGAATAAATTCCTCTCACTTGCAATAGAAAAGAATGGATGAATATCATTGAGAGTGAAAAAGAAAAGTGAAAGACTAAAGAAACATGTGAAAGAAACAGGTTCAACCTATGCAATATCTAACAGTTATGCGCACTCAGATGATCAGAGTATGTAAATTGCGAGTCCATCAATCAAAAAATATGATCAACCTGGGAAAACTCTTTTAAAAGGAGCAATTTGAAACTTATCCTCAATGACTAATGAACATTGCACATACTGGCATCTAATCTTGAATTTTATGCTCAACTTTTACATGAAGTTTTATGCCTCTAAACCATTTTTAAAGTCATGCTACTCATTTCTATAACATTGTATTTGCATCTGTCACGGGAGAAAGACTTAGTAGAATTGAAGCAAATTTCAGCATTATCCAGAGATATAAGGTATGTGCACTACAATTATTCATAATTAAATATAAAATCAATGCACTTGAACCTCTTCCTTCCACTTGTACCAAAAGATACCCTCATGCCCTTAATACTACTTAACAAATACCTTCTTAAAGCCTTATCCAAATTTGATGGTCTATGGTTGAGTTGACTTCGGTGGAGGACACCTCTACTTTGGTGCCTTATAAAAATATAGATTGTGGTGCAGAAAGTAGATTATGCTGGTTCTTAGGAGGATTCTGTGTTGGGTGTGTCTTTTGGAGGATTTACCTTGTGAGGGGGAACATTTTGGGGACCCTACACTTGAACAAAGTTCAGTTGTAAGCCTCAACTTGATGCATCTAGTGAGGGGGAATCGATGGGAGACCCATCTGTTTGAACCTAGTTCTTCCATTGGGAACCATATGAACTCGAATTTAAGATTGATGTCAATAATTATTATAGTTGGTGCTGCATTTGATAGTACTACGTCTAGGGAACATATTGAGAGAACATGTTTCTCTACAAATGATGTTCAAGAAAAATTGGTCCTTACTGACTCTACTGAAATTAAAGATGAGCAAACTATTGTTTTTGCAGAGCGCAGACGATTGATTTAACAAGTTCCTTAAAGGTGATATAAAAAGAAAAAGAAATTGAGCTTGCATAGGCCAAAGCTACCTTTGAAATTGATAAGACTGCTAATTTTGTTAATCCAAAAGATATATTTTGCTACTGAAAGATGACTTTTATTATCCTCTCATGCCCGATTTTTTGATATTACCTAGTCACTCTAGCCTTTGACTTCCCAACTTTTTTTTCTCATCACAAGTGCTTGGTTCTATCTTTAATTTTGATTACATTTGTGGTGTATATGATTTTTGATTAATGTTAGTGTTGGGTTTGAGTTTCAGGTTCATGTCTATCTCCTATGTTTGTGCAAACTCTTTGCTATAGCTAACTGAGTTCATGATTTTTCAAGTATTTGAGTAGGTGATAGTCAGTGACTATGAGTATCGAATTTGCTTCTCTTAGTGTGGTATATGCCTTCACAGTGTTTTATGATGTCAAAAAGGGAAAGTGCATACATGTGTAATATTTATAACCCAATTGATCTAACTTGATCCTCTAATGTGTTTGCTTTGTGCATTGATTTACAAGAAGCAATAGTTTGTCATCATCAAAAAGGAGAAATTTGTTAGGTGCACATGAAAATGTATATTTTGAAAATGACAAAGATTGCATCGTGGAACAAGTTTAGCAAACACGAATTGAGTTTAGCCAGTTCTACTGGAAGAAGGACTACGAAAATTTAGTACAACTTTGTAATTTATTAGGAAGCATACTTGAAGTAGGAAAATCATGTGAATAAAGATGTAAGAAGGTGACTTGAGCTTAACTAGTTCTACTGGAAGAAGGATTACAAAAATTAAGTACAACTTTGTAATTTATTAGGAAACATACTTGAAGTAGGAAAATCATGTGAATAAAGATGTAAGAAGGAATTCAAAGCCAAGTGAAAGCAGGAAAACTACTTCCTACTTGTTTAAGGAAAACTTACGGCAAAAACTACTTCCTACTTGTTTAAGGAAAACATGTTTGAGGCGGCAGAGATAAAGAGGAAAAAAGAGTAAGGTTTTTGCGGCAAAGACAAATAAGAATAAGAATCCAAGTTGACTTTTACAAGGCTTTGAGGCGGCAAAATACAAAGGCTTGAATATTTTGAAATCATTCAAAAAAGGGGAATTTGTCTAAAGCTAAAGTGTTGATTATTTTGAAGAATGCCAAAGTACAGAGAATAGGTTGTGCTAACATGATACTAAAAGTATTACCTAAATCACGTAGAAGAAGGAATTAGAAATCAATAAAGTTTTGTATCTAATTAAGGAAAATTACGTGAAAAGTTTCCTTTCGAAGCAAAGCGCAAAGAGAAGTCCTAACGCAAGAAGGAATTGTTTTAAAGAAGACCTTCAAAAAGACAAAGATAAGTTCAAGTTGAACTAGGAGTTGGAGGATGTGGCAAAGTCAAGTTCGAGTTGTACAGGACTTTGAGAAGGTTTATTCAATAAATAGGACAATAACTTCTTAAATGAAGTTTGTGCACTTACACAGAGAGAAGATCAAAACACGATCAAGAGGTTTGAGAGTTACTTGGGAGTGTTGTCAATTTGTGAGGAAAAAGTTGTAAGATTGTAATTAAGAGTTTTGATTAAAATCGAGTGTATGTGTAGGATTTGTCTAACAAGTTTGAGAAACTTGACGGATGGTAGAAGACTTAAACCTGGAGGTGTTTGTCTTGGGTAGCTAGAAATTAGAGTTTATAATTTCTTAGCGAGGAATTAGAGTTTATAATTGTTTAGGTTACATAGGTTTGTAATCTTTTGGTGAGACTCGGAGTTTAATAAAGTGGAGTTAAATCCTACAGAGGTGTAGATCGTGGTTTTTACCCTTAAGAGTTGGGGTTTTCCGCGATAAAATATTGTTTCATTATTTTATGTGCTTTAAAAAATGTAAATGATGTAATCTGCAAAGGAACATATAGAACATATTTGTTCCTTAGGAAAATTTGGGGGTTAGAATTCCAACACTCCTAAAATAGAAAAGGAAGCTGAAGATGATATGAAATAAAAAAAATTGTAATTTTTTCATGAACTAGAAGAAGGTTCTTAAAACATGTGTTTCCTTAAACGCTCTAAGTTCCAAGTGCATTTTTTGTATTTATTGTCTTATCTATGTGTCTTGTGTTCATGAAGTGTTAATATCTTAGGCTAAAGGTCATATATGATTCTCTATTTTTATGAGCTCAGCTTAAAAAGAAGATTATTTTCATGTGATTGAATGGCCAAGAGGAGCTTTATTTGTTATGCTATACTATTGAGATGTCCTTTGAGTCTTGTATATGTGTTTCTGGTTAGCTGGCAGGTTATGAACAGTTCTAAATAAAGTAAATTATGTCAATTTTTTTGGAAAGTATTAGAGTTAAATGTGTCTTAAATTAGTGGACGAATGATCCTAAGGGGCATAGTAACACCCCATATCTCTCAACATGCGTCTTACTAAGTTAATGTTGATGAACCATTGAAACTCAGAAGAATAAGGTTGTATTTGAGCCAAAGATGTAAGATAAGTGGGTCATTTGGTAGGGTATATAAGAATAGTGCTAAATAAGGTGTATTAGTAATGTTTGCATTAGTTATTCAGAGATTATTCCTTATGCATTGTTTGGT
Source organism: Solanum pennellii (assembly GCF_001406875.1). NCBI lineage: Eukaryota > Viridiplantae > Streptophyta > Magnoliopsida > Solanales > Solanaceae > Solanum > Solanum pennellii. The sequence continues at coordinate 15,061,171 of NC_028641.1, read as the reverse complement.
TTGATGTATTAAAAGGAAAAATTTCATAAATAACTAAGATGTGAAACATAATAGACCTTCTTAGCCAGAATTTTCCTAGCTAGATTAATTTGCGTTTGTATAATATAGATTTTGATTGATTATACAAATTGTTTATTAAGTTCCCTTAAATGATGTGACAATGTCAATTACATCTTCCTCATAGCGACTTCTTTTTCTCTTCTTTTGTTTGACAAAAAAACACACGACCTATTGTTTATAACAATTGTGTATCTATATGATTGATTCGAGTTTAAAAAAATTGTAGTTGAACAAGTACCTCAATTTATATAGCAGTATGATGTATAACAGTTTATATATGTTTATGAATAAACTGTATGTTATAAGTTTAGTATAAATTGAATTGTTTAAATCAAACAAGTTTAGTATACATATATCATGCTTGCATTTGTATTTGAAGTATATAAAGTATACTTGCATGTGTCTTAAAATTATGAAGTGAAATATATATAAATAAAGCAGTTTAAACCAAATCAATATACACCTCCAAATACCTAATAAATTTAGTTGTATAATTATACAATATTGGACTTGTGTAACTGTAATTTTCAAAATTTGATGAATGAAATTTTCAAATTTTGAATTTGAATTTGATTTTTAAGTTATTTAAGGGGAAGTGAGATTTTAGGAGATAGATTACTGTGTATGATAAGAGAAGAGTGTTTGATTTGTATAAAAGATGAAAGAGAAAACTTACACGTTTTGATACAAACCGTGGAACTTGCCGTGTAATTGTTTTTTCACCGTGAACCTCCTCATTATACACAGCGTCCGCCCCAGTAAGAATGCCGTATGCCCTATGTAAGTTCTTGTAGGTGCATTCTAAGCATGTCTTACTTCCCTCTTCATCTATGGTCAGCATGTCTTACTTCCCTCTTCATCTATGGGCAGCATGTCTTACTTCCCTCTTCATCTATGGGCAGCTCATAGGGGCATTCTTAGCATTTAATAAGAACTCGCGAGACATAATATGAGTTTGATTAATTCTTTACGGGAAAGAATGATTCTTCGTAATTGTTCTAAAGCAAAACAAGAAGATGCCGTTCAAATCAGATTTTCTCAAAACAACTGACAATGAAGAGAGAAGCCATTTCCTTGTTAAGATTGGAATTCAGCATGAGTTACAACAAATTAAGTGTACTACACCTCTCAAAAGAATAGAACCCCCACAGCACTCAGCGGCAAAACTACAACTAGCCTCAAAAAAATGCACAACAAAACGAGCCGGCAACAAAACTAAATATAACCAGGCCAGGCCACGCAGGCACGCCTGATGATGGACTTCGAAATCCTACATACCCTCTTCAACAAAAATTTGATGTCCCAATTGGACATCTTCCTCCTTAAACCTAGAAAAGAATCGGGAACATCTTTCCACTTGAAAACCAAATAACTAACTACCACCCCTCTTAACCACCTCAACTAATTACCTACAGTACCAATGCTACCTTTTCCTGCGAAACATAAGCTGAAGGAGAAGCAATAAGAGGCTCATAATGATCCGCCCCAGCACCACACCAACCTGCAATTACCAACGTACAATCTCAGATGGGCTAAAATATTAGCAGTAGGATCTTTCATTCCAAAAATTTAACGTACCTGTTCCTTTCATGAAAAGGAAGAAAGGAGGTTCACATATTTCACATTTGGGACGATGTGGCAGAAAGAAGACACAATTTTCTTCATCAACCATTGCATCCGATCCATGAGCTTGCACCTAAATCCAACAGAAGAAAAGAGATTGTTTGATTAACAATCCAACATCACACAATTGAGAAATGTCAGCAACAAAGAGAATCATGACAAGAAACAAACCAAAGCGAAAGGAGCATAGGAGTTGAGAAATGAATTGCACACAATGTATCAAAATCCTTTTTGAGGGATCATCTCCTATATATCAAAAAACAAAGAAGAACCTATGAAAAGAATAGGAGGATCGCTAATATGACCACAGGTAAACCCGCTTTCTGAATAGACACATGTCGTCATTCCAAATTAAAAAAGTAACGGGCCACCCACTAGAAAGATAAAGATTATCTTTCTGAAACATTCTACTTTCATTAGCATTGTTCTCGTGGATATCATCGCTTATTGCTCTCATGACATTGTCTTTCAATTATCAAATTATGCAGCTTCATACAGAGAAAAGCCTGAATAGCACAATTTGGAAACTGAAACAAAAACAATACACTGCATAACTGGTGCATCTTCAGAATGTTCATGCTGATTGTGTAATCTTATCGTTTTCAAGGGAATGTAAAAGTCATGCTAAAGAAGATGAGTGTAGAATATCGTTTTCTTACCACAAAGATCTCTCTTTTAAACTCGGTTGCAAGACACTCAATAGCTATATCGTCTCCAAATGCAGCCGCATGACCATCACAATTCTCATCTACAGTTAATAAACCGTCCTCAGTATACTGCAAAGTGATGATATCATATTCATCATCAGGTGAACCAGAAATCGACATGTACTTTGCCCAACTTGGACCATCATCCACAGCTATGCATCTCTCTTTGTATATAGACTCAGCAGCCAATTCTCTTCAATGTCAAAAAACTATTATAAAAAAACACAACCATATCCAAAAAAAATTTGAAAGCTACTCAATCAATTTTACACTTGCTATAAGCCTAAGACCTAATTAACATATACCAGAAAAACCAAAGTTTTGAAAATCTTTTCCGAGCAGATACAAACAGTGGTGAAAACCCAGCAAACAAAGCTTTGATTTCTTCTTCGTATCAAATGAATTACAAATAAAAGCAATTCCCACTTCAAAGAGAACATTCTCGATGGCAAAATGCATGAAAACCTTAACGGAATGAACCAGATCTAAACTTTCTCATCCAGATCTAACAAATAACAAGAATTAGGCCTCAATCCCTAATGCATAAAATGAATAATTAGGCGAAATGGATAGGAAATTACCGCTGCATTCCGAGGTGAACAAGCTCGGAAATAGCCGATTCCAGAACCTCCCTATCGTCCTTCTTAGCTAATAGCTTCAGCTCTTGAACCACATGAATACCCCAACCAGATTTCAGATCCGGAGAATACATGTGCTTAATCGCCGATTCAATCGCTTCTTTCTCCGATCCAAGATCTTCCAAGAACCTCCGCACAGTCCTCCGTCTCAGATCTCTCGCATACGACACCGTTTTAACCCCCATTGATTTCCCACAAGCCGTAAAAAGACAGTTTCCGTCTGCCTCGACTTCTCCGCCGTGGCTCAACCGGAAAACCATAGAAGCATTCTGATCCTGAGGATGTTTCCACAGCACTCCTTTCGACTGAATCTTTATCAAATGCCTTCTCTGCTGGTCCTCTAAAGATGAAACATTTTCCCAGGAAGATGTATCAACGACGGCGACAGGGGTGATCGCCGGCGATGATTGGTCAACGAGGTCGATAGATGATGGAGTAGAGGTAGGATCCCGCCATGGAATCACCGGCGACGATGCTGTTGAGTCGCAGATGAGTTTCCCCATTCTTGATAAAATTTTTTTTTGTTCTTTTTGGACACTACAATGGCGGAAACAGAAAGTGGGGAAAAAAGGAAAGAGTGGTTAGGGCAAACGGCTACATTTTACAGGAGTTGAAAGTGTTGATGGACACGTGGACCAATCAAACGTCTTTATTTACTGTTTTTCAAGTTTTGTCTGCGGGTTTTGGTGAAGCGGGTGACAGCTGTATTCAAACTTACGTGGCGTATTATATTTGGTTAACAGAAAAATTGTAACGTTATGGGTGATTTTCAAGACCCACGTTCTTTTCCCGCTATGGGCATATTCTCATATATATACGTTACGTTGTAAAATAAAATAATGAAATAAAATCTTCTTTTGTTTTTCCTGTCCTTGAAAAAGGTGTAGTAATGGATAAGAACAATAATATTCTATCCATCTTATTTTATGTGATAATATTTAATCGATTATAGAGTTTACGAAATAATAAAAACGTTAAATGTATATTAAATTGTCTTTAAAAAAAGTAAATTTGTTTTTCTCTTTCTTCATAAATATATTAGAGTACTATGTTTAAAATTAAGTGAAACCAACAAGAATAAAAATGAATTATATTTTTAAATACTTATTATTTAAGAAAATATGACATTCTTTTTTAGACTAACAAAAAAAAATAATGTCACATAAAATAAAAGAAAGAAATTTTGCTAATTTTACTAATTGGGTTTAATTTTTATATATTATAATATCAAAAATAATTGTTACATATTATGATAGCGGTATTTAATTTGATGTACACTTTTGTTATTTATTTGTATTTTTTTATCGGTTCAAGTAACAGATAATTTTGTAAACGTAGCAAATATATATAAATCTTTTTTTGTGGCTATGTCTGTGACTTTTTCATTATCAACATAGAAAATGTGCTGCCGCTTGGGTAACACAATTATAACCACAAAATACAAATCCTTAAGGTCCCATGAAATCAATTTTTGAGGTTGAGTTTGTGTAATGTCTCTTTACAATTTTTGATGGTATTTTATTTTAGTAGAAATCAAATATTATTGTTTAATTTATTTATTTATTATAACTAAACGGCCAAAGGGCCAGATTTTTTAAATCAAAATAAATGCAGGGAAAATGTCAATCATATTTAAAGAAGTTCATCAGAGTACATTTCAAATAAAATTATATTTAAAGTTCAAAAAGTAAGGATAAAAAATTAAGAAAATTCAAAATTGGCCTACAATTTCAAATTTATGTTAAAAAAGATCTCACTAAACAATTTAGGTACATTGTCCATCAGTTTTTTTACCTTGAAGCTCATGATCTTGAACTTTATTCTACTCTTCTATTCCATTGTTTTTTCATTAATTTTTGGATGCACTACAAATTTGAATACTCTGACATTGACACAAAGTCAATTGAAATACTTGCACAGTATAATTATTCAATTGCAACATGACAACTGTATCTTGCATACTTGATTAAAAAAAACTAAGAGAAATCAAAATTTTAGATATATAAACACGACACATGATGGATATAATATATTTCATATGATATATACAAACTAATTTAGGATACTTACTGAATACAATTCATTTTGGATATTAATTGAATCGAATATGTCTAAGGGAATTTAAACTAAATACAATATTAAACAACTACAAATGAATGTAATACAATTCTATGAGGATACAACTAATTTGGGATACATAATGAAGCTAATAGAATGCAGTCTTTTTCATCGCCAACTCATGATATGTCATGTAGCTAAAAGCATAACTATTTTAAATACAGTTTCTAAAAGAAAAATCTTGTGAAGTGAAAGAAAACACACACACATCATGTAAGTCAACTATAAATACAATTATTGGTTAGCTACAAAACATAAACAAAATATAAAATTGTTTATGTTCGTTCAACTTATACATCAAAAAATAAATATGTAAAAACAAATTTGACTACAAACTATAGAAACTTTCAAATATTTTCAAATAATTTTGTGAAACAACTAAATACCTAAATGCTAATGTAGATTATACTAAATCTGAAATATAAAAACAAGTCATAAGAAAAGATAAAAAGAATTATTTAAAATACTAAAAATCTAAAATACATAAATAATTGATGAGTATGTTAACAAACTCACATAAAAATAAAAAAATGACGGAAAAACCTTAATACATACAATCTGAAATTCAACATAATGTGTGATTTTGAAAACAATATCTCACGAAATCTTGCAAAATAAATGATGACTTCGAAAATACCTTAATCAATTGAGAGATTTCTTGATTAATTGATAGATATGAACAAATTGGTATGAACTTGAATAATCAGTTCTTCTTCAACAATGAGGGAGAGAATAATGGTGAAATTTGATGAAAAAAGAAGAAGAAGAGAAAACGTGAATGATGGGGATGGTGAAAACTGAAAAATTGATGAAAGAGAAAAAAAAATTGACAACATGAAAGATGAAAAATAAATTTAATGGTATTAAAGCCTAGAAATAAGTGTAAAGAGGTAGTGGATGTAGAATTTGGTTCAATGTTGAACTATTTAGACGAATAAAATTCGGATACAAATTTTTTATAAAATATTAAAATTTTTTACATTTTCAATAATTTTTTTAAAATATAGATGTTTTTACTAATTAAGTTAGGAATTGTGGCTAGTTTGCTAATTTAGGAAGGATATAAATCAAATGATCAGACCCAATCAAAAAATTATTGATACAGGAAATAAACAAGATACATAGCACAAACTCTAAATCTAGAGGATTGCAGGAATCAAACAAATTATGAGCAAATCCAGTTAAGAAAGGAAAGTAAATATTCAATCAATCAGATCAAAATTCACAGCTTGCAATAATTAAAGGAAAACACACAAGGAAGTTTTCTCAAGTAAATCAAGAAGGACAAGATAATCAAATCAAGGTGAACAAGGAAGAAATATCGGACCAGCAATCAAGATCAAAATTAGGAGAAATCAAATCAAGCGATGAAGATCAAGCCATGACTCAAGATCATCTAACAAGGAAAAATTGATTTGTCATGCACATATCTGATATGGACATGACTCAGCAAATCAATTGCAAATGAATCAGGATTTCAAGGATAAGCTTAATGATCCTTGATTCAAACACCCATGGGTTTCTGACAAGAGCATCCTATATAAACCTCCTCGACTGTTAGTTTGAAGCACGCAACTCGTTTGAACTTATCTGTAATCTTCTTTTAGTTTTGATAAACGTTTTATACACGAGAGTGAACAATTATAAAAGAAAAAGAGAAGAAAACATTATGAGAGTAGGTTATACAAGTAGAGGCAGTGCCACCAAAATAGAAGTTCTGATTTGTATATCAAACATGATTCTATGTCTACATATTATGTTATCAAGTTTGTTTGAAGCTCTTGAGGAAACCCTTGAAATCCAAGGGGATTGGACTAGGCACCACATCAGTGATTCAAAATAGTATAAAATTTTCGTGTTCATTTAATTTCAACATATTATCTTATTATATACTGTTGAGCTAATCTATAGGTGAGTCGACTACTCCTCACTAGGAGTCGACTAAGGAGAATATTTAATTCACCCCTCCTCTTGACTTTCAATGGGTATCAGAGCAGGTCTCATAATTTTAGTGTTTAACCAAACGTGAGAAAAGATCCAAAATAACACACTACCAGATCCCTGAAGCCTCACTTCAAGATGGACACTCATCACACCGACCACCATACTTCAAAGGGCAACATTACTCTCACTGGAAAAACAAATTTAGAATATTTGTCAACTCAATTGATCATCAAGCATGGATAGTGATTAAAAAGGGTCCAAAACCCATTTCGGGGCTTACTAAAAAAATGGCATTGAAAATCCATTCGATTCTGAATCATTTGACATCACTAAAGAACAACAAGAAGTAATTCAAACTAATGTTAGAGCGATAAGTTTGTTATATTGTGCAGTAAGTAAAGCAGAGTACGACAAGATATCAACCTGCGATACTGCAAAATAAATGTAGAAAAAACTAGAAGTAACATATGAAGGAACACCAAAGTGAAGTAGGTTCGGATCGGTGCACTTGTTAATGCATATGAGGTGTTCAAAATGACAGAAGATGAAAACGTTGAATCTTTGTTTTCAAAATTTAGAAAAATTGTCAGCAAACTAAAAATTCTTAGAATGGTGTATTCAAATGCATTATAAGTCATCAAACTTGTTCGATGTCTTCCCAAGGCTTGAGAAACTAAAACTATCGTTCTAGAAGAAAGAGATCTGCAGAAAATGACATATGATGAAATCTGTGAGAACGTGATGGCATATGAACAAAATCACATCAATAAGTACAATAAAAATGATAAAAAGAAAATTGTAGCTTTCACGGCTGAGACATTTAAAGCTGGAGAAGAAGGTGAGAAAACCAAGATGAAGGAATGACTCTCATAAATAGAGGAGTAAGACAAATCCTAAGACAAAGAAGGCAGAGACCTCAACAAGATTTCAAGAACAATGATTTCAAGTTACATTCAACACATCTAATTGCATCATGAAATATCTTGAGAAAGGACTTACTCTAAGAAAGAGTAGACAATATATATGTTCTAAATAATGTTAATTTTCCTTCTCTTACACGTCTTACTACAGTTACAAGTGATCCTTGCCTATGACACCGTAAACTCAAATACACAAGTATGCATGCCCTTGAGAAACTTTCTAGACTTGAATTAGTTATTGTCTAACCAAAACTAAAGTTTGAAAAATGTCATGCCTGTGAAACATGTCAGTTGGGTAAGCAGACTCGTTCATCTTTTAGAAGAAAAGATATTGGAAGTACCTCTAAGCCTCTTCAGCTTCATCATATGGATTTATTTAGTCCTACTCGAACTGCCAGTATTGGAGGTAACAAGTATGTGTTGACATCCTTTGAATGGGAGCAACGTCGCGACGACTCAATTAAAAAAAAATCGGTTAATTGAATTTTTAAAACGGGTAAAAGGGGTTAAAAGTGAAAAGGGGTAAAAAGGGATTAAAGGGAGTCACCACTTAATTCTTTTTTGGGAAAACTAGGAAACCGATTAATTAATTAATCTGAAAGAAATGTCTACGAAACCAACTTGATTCTAGGTAAGGGGTTCAAGTTATTCCGAAGGGAAGGGGTTAGGCACCCTTCGAAATCCACAATTGTGGTTCCCGATTGGGTTCATTTTTCCAAATTGAAAATAAAACAATGTACAAATATAATAAACATGCAATATACACAATAGAATAAAATAATAATTATCGGCCTAAGTCTTGCCTAAAGTCAATATTTACATAATAATGAAATAAAAATATAATTCGAGCTTTTTTTTTTCGAATGGCTTCAAGGAAGCAAGTTTTGGGTACCTGTAAACACACTTAGTAAAAGAGTTAGTACCAAATAAATATAAATAAAAATGAATAACTCAAATAATAACTAAAAAAAAATTCCGCCTTATTAACATAGGAGGCCTTGGAAATCGACGGTAATTTCTTCATCGGCCCATTTAACAAATAAACATATATGAACTTAAATTAAAATTTCCGTCTTTTAAAATGGAAAGGCCTCTAAACCCGACTAATAGATTTTTCATTGGCCAGTTTAACAAATATATTTAATATAACCTTAACATCAACAAAACATAACAAACTTATCCCAAGAGAACATGGAAAACAACAACCAAACTAAAACAACATAATTAGAAATGGAAACAACAATAACATAATATATAAAAATTAAAAATAACATTGAAATAGAATAATAACAAAACCCTGAAAAGTTAAGATAGCAAATAGTTGACTATCAATTTTATAATAATAATAATAATAAATAAATAAACATCAAACCGTAAAATAATGCTAATATTAAAACTACAATAAACACAAATATTAATTGACTTTTAGAACTACATTAAACTAAAAAACAAAACAAGCTACATATAATAAACAAAAAACATAAAAGAGCTGGGAATTAAATAAAACAAGGCTAAAAAAAAAAGTTACCTGGTTCTGGGCAGCGAACCGGAACTACGAGTTTGAAGGAGACGACTCCATCTCCTCAACTCGAAAACCCACAAAAAACACTTTAAAATTTTGAACTATAAAACCAAGAATTCTCAAAATTTTATGGGTACTCTTTGGTCTTCCCATACAAAATCCTCTTCTAAAAATAGTGAATGAAGTGGGTTTATATAGAAACCCAAAAATCCTCAAAAAGGATGAAATACCGATGTGGCTTGTTGCAAAATTGAAAATTGTTTGAGAAAAGATGTGGGAAAGGCAGATTTTTTTTTGTATTTGACTCAAAATGTATTAATTTTAAAACCATCAGACCAAAATTTGGTGTCAACAACTTGCCCCTTTGTTTGATTAGGATCGATGAAAGAGATCCTGGTCAAACAAAGTTGATGAACCAAATTTGGTTTGATAAACATTGAACAAAACAATTAAGACGTTAGTAGAACTTTTGAGCAAGACTCCACATTGATCGACTGGGATGAAAATAATAAACAAAAGACGGAGATTGATTGCAAACTGAGAAAATTCACATACCTTTGATGTTACTTGCAAAATTGCACAATGAAGGTGGTGTACCTTTTGAAAGAAGGATGATGCGAATAACATGTTACTTTGAATGAGGTGACAACCCAGCGCGTCTCTTTGAAAGGAGGACGACCCAATTTGAACATAACATATCACTTTAAACAAGGTGACAACCCAACGTGTCTCGTTGAAAGGCGGACAACTCAACTTGAATTTAATATGTCATTTGAAGGGAGATGACAACCCATCGTGTCTCTTTGAAAAGAGGATGCCCCAACTTGAGCTTAATATGTCATTTGAAGAGAGATGACTATCCAATCACGTCTCTTTGAAAGGCGGACGACCCAACTTGAACTTAACATGTCATTTAAAGGGAGATGACGACCCGATCCTGTCTCTTTGAAAGGCGGACGACCCAACTTGAACTTAACATGTCATTTAAAGGGAGATGACGACCCGATCCTGTCTCTTTGAAAGGCGGACGACCCAACTTGAACTTAATATGTCATTTGGAAGGAGATGACAACCCAATCTTATCTGTTTGAAAGGCGGACGACCCAACTTGAACATGCCATTTGAAGGGAGATGACAACCCAATCTTGAACTTAATGTGTCATTTGAAGGGAGATGACAACCCAATATTGAACTTAACGTGTCATTTGAAGGGAGATGACAACCCAATATTGAACTTAACGTGTCATTTGAAGGGAGATGACAACCCAATCATGTCTCTTTGAAAGGCGGACGACCCAACTTGAACATGCCATTTGAAGGGAGATGACAACCCAATCCTGTCTTTTTGAAAGGCGGACGACCCGACTTGAACTTAACATGTCATTTGAAGGGAGATGACAACCCAATCTTGTCTCTTTGAAAGGCGGACGACCCAACTTGAACATGCCATTTGAAGGGAGATGACAACCCAATCTTGAACTTAATGTATCATTTGAAGGGAGATGACAATCCAATGTTGAACTTAACGTGTCATTTGAAGGGAGATGACAACCCAACATGTCTCTTTGAAAGGCGGACGACCCAACTTGGACTTACATGACGTATCACAAAATCTGCAATATCAATGTTAGTAGCAAATATAACATAAATTATGCAAACATGACCATATGAACAAGGTATTAACCAATGCAATGATTCAAACTTAATAACATCATGAATTAAATAAAATGTCAATTTAAAATGGAATAAAAAAAGTGTCATATTGAACGGCATGACAAACCAATCTGAAATAAATCATTTTATTTGAGATAACAAATCAATTTTGAGAAGATATCATTTTGAAAGGTATGACGACCTAAATTTAAGAAAATGTCATGTTGAAAGGTATGAATACCTACTTTAAAAGATGTCATTTTGAAAGGTATGGCTACCTAAAATAAAAGATGTCATTTTGAAGGATATGACGACCCAAAAATAAAAAAATGTCATTTTGAAGGATATGACGATCCAAAAATAAAAAGATGTCATTTTTAAGGATATGACGACCCAAAAAATAAAAAGATGTCATTTTGAAGGGTATGACTACCCAAAAAATGCAATTTAAACCAGTAAATGGTCCACAAAGTTATTTGGACGAATATTAGGCATAAGTATAAAATGATGGCAGTTTGGAAGGTATGACGACCTAAAATAAAAAAGATGTCATTTTGAAGGGTATGACTACCAAAAACTAAAAATATGTCATTTTGAAGGGCATGACTACCAAAAATGCAATTTAAACTTTGAAACGGTCCACAAAGTTGTTTGGACAAATATCAACAATGAAACAGTCCACAAAGTTGGTATGGACAAATATGGGGCATAAAAATAAAATGATGTCAGTTTGAAAGGTATGACGATCCAAATTTAAAAGATGTCATTTTGAAGGGTATGACTACCGAAAATAAAAGATGTCATTTTGAAGGGTATGACTACCAAAAATGCAATTTAAACTTTGAAACAGTCCACAAAGTTGTTTGGATAAATATCAACAATGAAACGGTCCACAAAGTTGGTATGGACAAATATTGTAAAGTGGGTTTCAATCCATTTTTTTATTTTATGAACAATGAAACATATTTTAACTTGGTTAGCGCCAACAATAGTATTGTACAAAAATTTCTCACAATTTTTCTTTTTCAACTGAAATTGACATCGAGGTAATTCCTATGGATTCAAGTGGTACCTCAAATGTACTTAAGCAACAACAAGATTTGTCCATCTTGCTATAAACAAAAACTTAGAATTAGACCTAACATCATGTTTCAAGTGCCCTCACAAGAAATAAACTTTCAATTTGCGCACATTTAAAGTGTTTTGATTTGGAAACATCTGGAAAAGCACACTCACACTCGAATTTTTTTTTTTCAATGCATGCAATTGTGATACCATAGGCTTGGCCTTCATGTAAATCTCCACTAATGTGGAACATTTGAATTGAAATCATGTAGGGCTTGTAAATAGCTTGTAATGTTGGCTTAGTAACGGGTAGGATAGTCATTTGGGATTAAAGTGACTTATTCCTTCTTGAGCTTTGCACTAAATAGATGCTTTCAACATTTATTACGCTTTTAGCGTTTGATTCTCTTTGTTGTCCCTTCCTTTTGCACTTTTGACTTCTTTGAAACTTTGTTTGTCTGAGTTTTCCCCTTTTTTTGAATTTTCTCTTCTTTTGTTTGGAGTGTTTTTGAAATTTTTCTTTCTTAAATTGGTGGGGAATTTTGAACCCTTTTTTTCTTCTTTTGAAGTCATTTTCGTTTTCTTGACATTCAGGAACTTTGATAACTTTTGTCTTTGACAAATTTGAACTTTGTATCTTCTCTTATAACTTGCATGTCTTCAGTGCGCTCAAGAAAGTCTGGTCAAAAGAGAGATAGTGCGCAAGAGCACTCTAGAAAAGGTATAAGCTAAGATGTGGTTGTCCAAAGAAAAGGCTTAAGGCTCAAAGTGGGGACATCTAAGGATTAACATCATTTGGTAGGCTTTGAAAGGCTCAAACGGATCAAAGAAGGCCTACAATCATTTTTCAAATCAAACATTACTCAGAATTTCGCCTCAATAACATTTAGGCCAAGTTCTAGATCAACAATGCAAAATAATTGAATTTGTTTCAAAACTCACTACACAATGCACATGAAACAATGAATCTGATTTTGTTCTAATCTTGAATTTATACAAGACAACATTTGCAAGTGTAACAAAGTATGAATGAGAGGTACCAAAAGAATCCATGGTTTAACAAGAAGTCAATCTTCTTTATTATACAAATTATTTTTCACATGCACACTTGAACTGTGTTGGCATCCAGCAAGTCAAAAAATGATTTAAAAATTATAAATATTAAAAGAAATAAAAATAAAAGATCTTTTGAATAAAGAAATACCGAACCCTCAAAGGGCTGCCTACGTCTCTCAATGATGAGAATCAGGTTTGCGTAGTTCGTCCAAATATGACATAAAATTCATAAACAAAAAATTACTTTTTGAAAGGAAAAATAATGAGAATAAAAACCAATGAGCCACATTGAAAGGCGGGCAACCCGAATTGAACAAAATTTTTTATTTACTATTTAAAGAAAATTTTACAAGGACGAATGAATCAGTGAGTCACATTGAAGGGCGGACCACCTAAATTTAACAAAAAAAAGTATTTCTAACAATTAAATAAAAATAACAAAAGTGAAAAATGAATGAGTCATATTGGAATGCGGGCAACACAGCTCAAAGCAATATTTTTAGTGGTATATAAGATAAAATAAAAAAAACAAAATATACAGTGAATATGATATCATGTATAAAAAGTTAATGTAGAATGTACAAACACTTTTGGAATGAAGCCTCATAAATTCTGGAGTCTGTGTACAATCTTGGTGAAAATTTTGAGGGCATTCCTAAAATTTTTTGCCCCTGTTTCAGCTTCAACAACCTCCGGTATTTAATCTTGTACTATCTCCTTTATAAAATTTTTGGAGACCTCCTCAAAAGTTTTGCCCCAGTTTCCGTTTTCAAATTTTGGAAAGCTTACAGGGAAGATGACCGAGCCTTTATGGCGCCTACGTATCCCGTTGAAGTAGGAATCAGGTCAAACGTAGTTCCAATGGCTTGTAACTTGAATAAAACTGGACTTGAATTATGAATATTCTAAAAACTAGGTTAACAAAAGTAACTTTGAAATAATGGACTATCATACATCACATATAACAGATATATCATATAATATACAAACAATGAGTGCATGTGTTATGCAAATATGTCTTGAGTGTCATGCTTAATACGATGTTTTGGTTTCGCTCTACACTAGCTAACTAAGAGTGGACTTAAAAAGAGACTTGTTTACCCGAGTTGGACAAACTACGGGATGAAGTATAATAAACAACGTTGGATGACCGCAAACCAACTATTTTTTTATCACTTCCAAAGAATTTCGAAGGTATTTTTCTGAAGGACAGTTGTGGAAAGCCACGTAACCGCCTTTATCCTCATGCATTCTATTTGCCATTTGGCAGAAATTATGTCATGAAATACAATGACAATATACAATAAATAATGAATAAATAATTAGTACGACATGCAAATAATTAACAAAATATACAAGATATAATGAATAACACAATAAAGAATAGTATATACAATTTGAAAAAATGAACTCAGAATGGTTAGAACCTCTAATGTCCCCAGCGGAGTCGCCATTCTACTGACATCCTTTGAATGAGAGCAACGTCGCGGCGGCTCAATTGAAAAAGAATTGGTTAATTGAATTTTTAAAACGGTTAAAAGGGGTTAAAAGTGAAAAGGGGTAAAAAGGGATTAAAGGGAGTCACCACCTAATTTTTTTTGGGAAAACTAGGAAACCAATTAATTAATTAACCTGAAAGAAATGTCTAAGAAATCAATTTGATTCTAGGTAAGGGGTTCAAGTTATTCCGAAGGGAAGGGGTTAGGCACCCTTTTGAAATCCACAATTGTGGTTCCCGATTGGGTTCATTTTTCCAAATTGAAAATAAAACAATGTAAAAATATAATAAACATGAAATATACACAATAGAATAAAATAATAATTATCGGCCTAAGGTTTGCCTAACGTCAATATTTACATAATAATGAAATAAAAATATAATTCAAGCTTTTTTTTTTTCGAATGGCTTCAAGGAAGCAAGTTTTGGGTACCTGTAAACACACTTAGTAAATGAGTTAGTACCAAATAAATATAAATAAAAATGAATAACTCAAATAATAACTAAAAAATAAAAAAAAATCCGTCTTATTAACATAGGAGGCCTTGGAAATCGACGGTAATTTCTTCATCATCCCATTTAACAAATAAACATATATGAACTTAAATTAAAATTTCCGTCTTTTAAAATGGAAAGGCCTCTAAACCTGACGGATAGATTTTTCATTGGCCAGTTTAACAAATATATTTAATATAACCTGAACATCAACAAAACATAACAAACTTATCCCAAGAGAATATGGAAAACAATAACCAAACTAAAACAACATAATTAGAAATGGAAACAACAATAACATAATATATAAAAATGAAAAATAACATTGAAATAGAATAATTACAAAACCCTGAAAAGTTAAGATAGCAAATAGTTGAATAACAATTTTAAAATAATAATAATAATAAATAAATAAACATTAAATCGTAAAATAATGCTAATATTAAAACTACAATAAACACAAATATTAATTGACTTTTAGAACTACATTAAACTAAAAAACAAAACAAGCTACATATAATAAACAGAAAACATAAAAGAGCTGGGAATTAAATAAAACAAGGCTAAGAAAAAAATTTACCTGGTTCTGGGCAGCGAACCGGAACTACGAGTTTGAAGGAGACAACTCCACCTCCTCAACTCGAAAACCCACAAAAAACACTTTAAAATTTTGAATTATAGAACCAAGAATTCTCAAAATTTTATGGGTACTCTTTGGTCTTCCCTTCCAAAATCCTCTTCTAAAAATAGTGAATGAAGTGGGTTTATATAGAAACCCAAAAATCCTCAAAAAGGGTGAAATACCGATGTGGGACTGTTGCAAAATTGAAGATTGTTTGAGAAAAGATGTGGGAAAGGCAATTTTTTTTTTGTATTTGACTCAAAATGTATTATTTTAAAACCATCGGACCAAAATTTGGTGTCAACAGTATGCATTCCTTATTGTTGATGATTTCTCAACGTTTACATGGGTAATATTATTTTCTCATAAAAATGAAGCATTCACTAATTTTGAAGCATTTTGTAGAAGAGTGCAAAGATAATCAGGTTACTTCATAACAACTATTCATAGTGATCACAATGGACAATTTGAAAACAAAGTATTTGAACATTTTTGTGCTCAGAATGGTTTCACCCAAAACTTCTCATCTTCGAGGTCTCCTCAGAAAAACGGTGTCCTTGAAAGGAAAAATCGCTCACAACAACATACAACAAGAACAATGTTGTTAGATCAAAATCTTCCTAATCACTTTTGGGAAGAGGTTGTCAGTGTTGCTTGTCATATTCTCAATAAGTGCCTTATCAGACCAATTCTAAAGAATATGCCTTATGAACTTTGGAGAGAAAAAAAAACCAAACAATCAATTATTTTCATCCGTTTGGCTGTAAGTATTTCATTCATAACAACGGTAAGAATAATCTCAAGAAATTTGATCTAAGAAGCGATAAAGGTATCTTTCTAGGTTATGCACCTCTTAGCAAAGCCTTTCGAGTATTTAATGAAAGAACTTTAAGTGTTGAAGATCCGTTTATGTTGTATTTAATGAAACTAACCCAAGAATTCAGGAAAGTGGAGTTGTTGATGATGAAGTCATTGACAACCAACAAACTAAAGATACTTCAAATGATTCCCAGAATCAATTGACAGAAGATATCTCAAAGGGCACTCTTGAACCTAATACTGACAAGTCAACTACTATAGAAGAAAGGTCGATTACACCAGGTGATAAGGCCAATATTCCCAGAGTATGGAGAAACAATGCAAATTATTCTAAAAACTATATTCTTAGGGATCCTGATGACAAAATGAAAACAAGATCCTCACTCATTAAGCAAGCTTCAGTTTATCTTATATCTCAAAGGGAACCAAAGATAATAAATGAAGCTATGAAAGATGAGTCATGGGTACAGGCGATGAAAAAAGAACTTGATTAATTTGAAAGAAATCAAGTATGGACTCTCATCGAAAGGCCAAAAACTTGCTCAATTGTTGGAACCAAATGGGTATTCCGGAACAAGCTGGATGAAGATGGTAAGGTTATTCGAAACAAGGCATGACTATTTTCTCAAGGTTATTCTCAACAGGAAGGCATTAACTATATGAATCCTTTGCTCCTGTAGTAAGGTTAGAATCCATTCGTATCTTACTTGCATATGCAACCTTCAAACGTTTTAAACTATTTCAAATGAATGTAAAAATTGCATTTTAAAATGATTTTATAAAATAAGAAGTTTTTGTCAAAAAACCCCCGGTTTCGAAAATTCTTCTTGCCCCATTTTGTGTACAAGCTTTCAAAAAACGCTTTATGGCCTCAAGCAGGCTCCAAAAGCATGGTATGGAAGACTCTGTAACAACCCTAAAAATGGCTATGCTAAATAATGCTAAAAGTCTCCAGAATGCCTACGATTAGACCGGGTTCACACGGATTGATGCGCGTAGAACCAGACCTCTGAACCCTTGGTACAGCCAAGCCAACTAACTTGGGGAGTTATTTGTGCTAGAAAAGGTTGGGTCCAGCCATGTAGGGCTCTCGGATACGAAGATTTACTCGAATGAGTCTTTACTGGACTTAAAAAGGGAAAATCTTAGGTTTGGAGGGTCTAGGGATAAAGTGGTCTTTTTATAGGTTAAGGGTAGTATCGTAATTACCCTAAATATATAATAATTATTTTATTTATAAGGTGGAGGGGAATTTTAAGGAGAGAGGGCCGAAAATTGGCTCTTAGAGTGAAGTCTTGCTCCACTCGGGTTTGAACCTAGGTGGAAGCGATGATTTAAATTGTTTTTTTTATTCAAGTTGTTAAATTAATGTAATTAATTAATATTTATTATTTATTGGCTGATTCAAAATAAAAAGAAAATCAGATTTTTACCATTTAATAAATCCTTATTTGACTAAGTCCTAAACTAGACTCCTAAGCCTAAGAAAACTCTCATCTCTCATGCTCATCTCTCTCTCACGTCTATATCATTCTCTTCCATGTTTTCTATGCCAAAATAACGTAGAAGAACAGAAAATTTACCAAAGTTCTTCACACTTGAAGAACTCACAACGAAAAAAAAAATCAAACGCTAAGCAAAGTACGTTAGGCAAAGGGAGGGTTTTCCGTCGAAAGTTTGGTGTTGAAACTTGGTTTTGGACATGAGTGTTGGAGAAGGTTTGGGAAGCAACTTCAAGGTTTGAACGTCATAAAAGGTATGTGTTCTCTTCTCTCTTGGTCCCTTTCCTAAGAGACACCTTAAGGTTTAGTATATTCTAATCCGAAAACTAGGATTGTTCCCCGTTGCATGTCCCTGTCACTAGCTCCCTTTGATTAATAGGTTGAGTAAGTTTGCTGGTAGATATTAGGCATGTAATGTGTTTTCATGATGAATACGTTCATGAATGTGTGTATGGAATCGTATGAATGACCAATATATGTTTTCCGAATATATGACTTACGTGCGTTTGGGTGTATTGCCGTGACTATTGGTCACGGATTAGGACTTGTAATGGCCTGTTAGTTCTTTGTATTTTAAGTACAAATGTTTATGTAAATCGTGATGTTCATATGAAGTGTAATGTGGCTGAATTGAGTGAGAAACTCTTGGCTAAACGAATCCATGAAAATGCACCTAAAATGTAATAAATCAACCATAAAATTTCCCTAAGAACTAATGTGTAACTTGATGAAAAAGATGCTGAAAAATTACAAAATTTCCAGCCATAAGTTGATGAATTTCGGTCAAGTTTGTTTTAAAATGTTTTGAAAATGAAGGAAAATAAGTGAGGTCACTGAGGGTCGAACCCGTGACCTCACCATGTTAAAACCCTGAAAATAAGTGAGCTAAAAGTATTGTGGTGAGGGGGATTCAAACGGTGGTCTTGGATGGAAAATGAAATCATGAAAATAAGAAATGAGAGGAGTGGGATTCGAACCCACAACCTCTCAGACAGACTTAAGGAAATTAAAAATAAATGTTGAGGCATGTGGGAATCGAACCCACGACCTCTAGGCTGATTTAGGGAAATAAAGTGAGGTTGTGGAGATTTGAACCCACACCCTCATGGTCAACTCGAAAAAGAAATGGAAAAAGAAATTAAAATAAAAGGGGCTGTGGGGGGTTCGATCCCACAACCCCTCGGCCAAGAAAGAGAAAGTTTAAAGAAAAGAAATTACAAGGAAATGAAGGCGTTGGGACTTGATCTTGGGTCCCCAAGCCGTGTGGACGAAAATAAAATAAATGAAAATGTAAGTGTTGTCCAAGGGATTCAAAACGGGGTTCTTATTGATACATAAGTCATACATGAATTAAATATTCAAGAATAATCCTGCCTACTTAGATCGAAATTGAGATCTTGACATACATACAAGATGCATAAGTCATGTACTATAAAATCTTAGGAAGATATGAATCACTTAAACGAACTATGAATGAAGCCTCATGGTTTGTATGTATAGACCCATCAGTCTAGCATACGCTTAAAAATAAGTGAACCTAAGATATATGTAATGAAATGATGTAGCCCTAGAAGGGTTAAGTACGAGTGTAAAACACACTAAATGGCCAAGTGCATTGGCATACGATGAAATGAATATTATGTAGTGAAATGATGAAACCCTAGAAGGGTTAAGTAAGTGTGTGAAACACACAAATGGCCAAGTGCATTGGCATATGATGAAACAAACATTCATGTAAAAAGGGGCGAGTAATAATGAAGAGGAAATGTGCTAATGTTAATTAATGTGGTGACAACATGATAAGAGGCTGAGCAATCTCAAATAAGCCTAAGTAAATGTTACCAAAACGTACTCACCTATGAGAGTGTAAAGTTAATGAAGAGACCAGTCTCTATGAACAATCTAATGAAAGTATTGAGAATAATGTATACTTAATACTAATGATGAGATGAGAAATCATCTATTGAGCTATGATGTCCTCATACTAGAAGCCAACTTCCATGACGTATGAGTTGAATGTAGTGGAACTTTTATACTGAGCACCGATAGTCTAGCAATGAGCGGTGATGCCTTCTTTCGGGAAGGGCGGAGGTTCACGTAACTCTTATGATATGAGGCTATACGGAATGCCGGGCATGGGTCTCCTTATATCTCCTAGTCTTCGAACCTATACTGCCAATATAGGGATCTGGTGGTCAACGACGCCGATCTCGTCTAGGGTTTAGATTCCGGTCGTGACAGACTTAGCTCATTTTTACTTCACAATAATTTTCAAAGGGGGAAAATTGATACAATTCTTTTCATTCAAAGATTTGGTTTATATATCAACATAGTTCAGATATATACTGATGATGTTATTTTTGGTAGCTCTAACTCCTCTTTGTGTGAGAATTTTGCAAATCTTATCAAAGGAGAATTTGAAATGAGCTTAATGTGAGAACTCACATTATTCCTTGCATTACAAATCAAACAGTCGACTAATGAGACCTTCATTATTCAATCCAAGTACACCAAAAAGCTTATTAAAAAATTTGGACTGGAGAAAGAAAAAGCTTTTGGGACTCCATGAGTCCTTCAACTTGTCTCGAAACGGATGCTCTAAGAAAATATGTGGATGAAAAATTATACCAAAGAATGTTTGGATCACTACTATATCTTACCGCAAGTCGACTAGTTATTTTGTTTAGTGTTTGGAAATGTGCACGATTCAAGCCGCTCCATGAGAATCTGATCTCACTGAAGTAAAACAAATCATTCGTTGTTTAATTAGTACCACTGACATAGGCCTATGGTATTCTCACTCTTTGCATTTTGACTTAATTAGCTATTCAGATGCTGACTTTGTAGGTTACAAAAATGATCGAATGAGTACTAGTGGAACATGTCCGATTTTGGGACAATCTCTCATTTCGTGGCATAGCAAAAAGCAAACCTCCGAAGCTCTATCTACTACAAAATATGAATATCTTGCTATTGGCGGTTGTGGTGCTTAATTATTATGGATGCTGCATCAATTAGTAGATTATGATTTATCACTTGAAGCTGTTTCTAGTTATTGTGATAACACAAGTGCTATTAGTCTCTCTAAATACACTGTGCATAATTTCTAAACTAAGCATATTGATATTAAATATCATTTTTTTGTGATCATGTTAAAAATTGTGACTTTTTGTTAGAATTCATTGACTCAAAAAATTAGTTACCAGATATTTTTACCAAATCCCTACTTGAAGAAAGATTTTGCGCGCTACGAGAAAAGTATGGTATTACTCTCTTTCCTTCATAAACTAATTTTAGCTTACTTATTTAATTTTACTAGCTTTTCATTATTTTTGGTACTAATCTATTTTTCTTGTTTAGCATGCTCTATCGGTTCCTATCCCTTTAAACGTCCCTTCAACCTTTTTCTGTCCTTTTCTATTCGCCTCCTCTATTTTCTCTTCTCTCCATAAAACCCTCTCTTCTTTTTTCTTTTTTTCTTACTTGTCCTTTATTTTTTTTTCTTTTACCATGACTAAAACTCGTTCATGTCTTCTGTCAAAGGCTCCGATCCTAGTCCTTCTCTTACCCTTTGATGTTCTTTCCCTTTCCTCTGATGAATCATGAGAATCCCCTTATGTGTCATCTAAGAGTAATCTTACTACTTCAAGTTCGAAGACTTTGAACAAAAGCGCTACCTAGTTCTCTGGAACTCTCTCTCCTGGAGATATGCATCAATTTTGGGGAATAGATCACAAAAATAGTTATGAACAGTTCAAATTTCATCCCATTTGTGTCTGGACGAGTGTAAATCTCAGCCAACTGCGTGACTCAATTTGTCCAGTAAGCCCCTTTCTTAAAGCTCAGTCATTATTTTTGCTTCTGGTGAGCCCGTTTCTTAAAGCTCATAAACTATCATTATTTTTGCTTTGTGTGGCCTTAAATGTTTGAAAAAGCTATTTGACTGTTTTACGCTAATCTCTGTATCTCCACTGACAATTGTTCTAGGTAATCGTTTGGTTATTAGTGAACCTTTCTTTGAAGGTGTTTTTGGTACAAAATTCTTTGGTGTTATAGGTACGTGAATGTCACTTGGCCTAATGAATTTGAGGTGACTCTTGAAGGTGCTAACGACTCTGTGGCTAAACCCAAAATGTTATCTATATGACTTTGGTGCCATGTCACTTTGTTTTGAAAAATATATTTTGGCTCATATTGTTGCAACTATTCTACTGCCTAGGAATGACTCCCTAAGCGATATTTCCAATAGGGATATGTTTGTCCTTTACTGTTTGCTCAAAAAATACAAGATCAACTGGGCACAATTGTTTAAAAATTATATGTAGGGAAGTGTTGAGGAATTAAACCCGTCTTCTAGTTTGTCGCATGGGTTTCTCATATCTCATATACTAGTGGACCGACTCATTGATCTTACCAAATACAAACCTATTATGATTAACTCAACCTACGACTCCCGAAAAAACTCAAGTATGAGTTATGTAGAGGTAGACAACATTTGGGTAAAGAAGGACTCTGCCCAATAACGGGTTAAAGCAAAAAAACCAACGAAGATCTCTGTATACTAAATCACTCTTCTGCTTAAGGACCCAAAGATCTCAAAATTCGTATCGTGGCTATGAAACGTGGACTAGAGACCCTTCCTGATGCTGTTGGAAAAGTGTTTCGCCTTCAGAAAGATACCAACACTGATATCGGTAATCTTCGTATTGCAATGATATATATTAAGTAGGAAGGTATTGCCACTGTCACCACGCTTATCACACAAGTTGACTTACTCAAGGGGGAAGTCGACTCTTCAAATGATGAACTTTCGATCTACGTTCAGAACTCTTACTTCAGTCTTTCCAGGAATGTGGAACATTTTTACAACTCTTTCAGTGAGGGTCATCAACTCTCTGAAATATTGTTGGGGTTCCAAGCGCTAGACTCTTGGTGAGATCTATCTTTTACTCTCTCTTTTGGACAATTTCTATAGGGTCATGTCCCTATTTGTCTTAGACTATAAATTGAAGGCTCCTAGACTTCTTACCGGTTTTCTTATATCTAGACTATCATTTGTGTTTTCTCTGTTTGTCTTTTTGACTATGTCAAAGGGGGAGAATGGTTCTGGTTTAAACAGACCAGGTCCAAGTTCAGGCCCAAGTTTTGACTGTCTAGGTTCATTAATTTAATAGGCCTTCAAATCAGGGGGAGCTCCACATGAAGGCCACATGAACCTTGACATTTCAGGGAAGTCTTTACTAAATGACATTTATGTATCTCTTTATTTGAACTTAGTTGTCATTATAAAAAAGGAGTCATAATCGTATGTTTTAATAATGACAAATACACTTATTGAATAACCACTTGATGCAGGAAAGGAATGATATACATAGCATAAACTCTAAATCTAGAGGATTGCAGGAATTAAGCAAATCATGAGCAAATCCAGTTAAGAAAGGAAAGTGAATATTCGATCAATTAGATCAAAATTCAAAGCTTGCAATAATTAAAGGAAGACACACAAAGAAGTTTTCTCAAGTAAATCAAGAAGGACAAAATAATCAAATCAAAGTGAAATCAAAGAAGAAATATCGAAACAGAAGTCAAGATCAAAATTAGGAGAAATCAAGTCAAGTGACGATGATAAAGCTAAGACTCAAGACATCTAACAATTAAAGAATTGATTTGTCATGCACATATTGATATGGAGATGACTAAGCAAATCAATTTCAAATGAATCAAGGGAATAAAGGATAAGATCAATGATCCTTGATTCAAACATCCTTGGGTTTTTGACAAGATCATCCTATATAAACCTACTCGACCTTTAGTGTGATGCACACAACTTCACTTGAACTTATCTATAATCTTTTTTCATATTTGATAAGCGTTTTGTACACGAGAGTGAACAATTGTAAAAGAAAGAGAGAAGAAAATATTATGAGAGCATGTGATA
Organism: Solanum pennellii; assembly: GCF_001406875.1. Classification (NCBI taxonomy): domain Eukaryota; kingdom Viridiplantae; phylum Streptophyta; class Magnoliopsida; order Solanales; family Solanaceae; genus Solanum; species Solanum pennellii. The sequence goes on along the minus strand of NC_028641.1, from coordinate 15,036,991 downwards.
CAAGTAGAGCCAGTATCCCCAAAATAGAAGTTCTGATTTAAATATCAAACAAGATTCTATGTCTACACCTTCTGTACAATCAAGTTTGTTCGAAGCTCTTAAAAAAACCTTTGAAACCCAATTGGATTGGACTAGGAACCACATGGTGATCCAAAACAGTATAAAATTTTGTGTTAATTTACTTTCAACATATTGCCTTGTTTTATATTGTTGAGCTAATATGCAGGTGAGTCGACTACTCCTCACTATGAGTCGACGAATTATTTAATTATTCACCACTCTTGACTTTCAAAGTTACCTTATCCAACAACAACAAAAATATATCAATAGTACTCAAGATATTTTATATCAATTGGTGCAAGGTAATTGAAACCCTTAGACCTAAATGACACACATCAAAGTGACAACCTAAATGACAGTCATTAGATTGAAGCTCAAGTCCAAATTTTTGAACTTGTTATTTATTTCACGTATATCATACACTATCACATATATTTTTCAGGTGAGCCATAGCTCAATAAAGTTATATGTGGAGATAGTATTTGTAACATCTCATACTTTGAAAAGATAACTTGAGATTTGTACAAGTTTAAATTTTCTTTTAATATTTGGTCAAATTCAAAGGATTATTTTAGGTTAGGTTACCCATGATTTATTAAATCAAAGGTCTTTGAGTTCTCTTTCCAACAGAATCGAGTTTGCTAAATTGTGAGTTAGGAGTAACATTTATGCTTGTTTGAGTGGATTCTCTCTAGTTATAGCTTTTCACCCGTTTAAGAAACGTTAATTTGGTCTTTTCCTTACCCCTAAAGGCCTACCCACATTTTACCACCCAAGTAAAGGGTACAATAATAAGCTATGTTAATTTAGGCATTCCTATAATGTTAAGGGGTTTTAGAGCTGTAACACCTCGTAACTAGAAATAACTTAGAAAATTGAAATAGTCATTTTTGAAAAGAATATAAAAATCTGGAAATTTGTTAAGTATGTAATAGTTGAGTTTTGCTCAACTTCAAATGATTATAACTCCTGCATCCGGAGAAGTTAAGTGTGTTTCTAGATATGTAGGAAATATTTTCGAATAAGTTTTCCAATGTTGCCAAGTTTGCATGATTTCGAGTTCGTATAAGTAAGATATGCCAATTTGAAATAGGGATGTTCACATAAGGAAATGTCCAATTCAAATTTTTAAAAGGTATTTTGGTGTTTTCCATACCCTAATATTATAATTTATTTTTAGGTGATTAATTGGGGAAAATTAGATTTTAGTCATTTTAGAAAAGTTAAAGTTCCTAGGGCTTGGAAAAAAGGAAAAAAAAGAAGAAAGATCAAGATTTTGTCGTCTTTGAATTAACTTCGGATTTTATCAGGTATTTAATCCTAAAAGGTGTGTGAGACTTTCATAACGTTCAGTTTGTTCACCCACGTGCCAAACATGTTTGATTCAACGTGAATTCATTCGAAAAAGATTGGGATTTGAATGTTCTTGAATTACTTTTGTTCTTGAACATAAGTTGAGATTAAGGAATTTCGTGATAGTAAAGTTTCATTTCCTTGAGTTGTTTTGTTAGATCTTTGTGTATATGTCTTAGGTACCTGATTCTAAAGCGAATTTGAGAAAAGGAATCGAAAATAAGTGAAATAAGGTTAGAAAACTAGTTGAAAAGTTTATCGGGTTTGCCTGAGAAGGGGCTGGTGTGACGCGCCCAAAGTGAGCCTCAGTAAATTGGGGTCTGGCGAAGTGCGCCCAAATTGTTGTTTTCACAATATTTTCACTATTTAGTTTGTTTAAGTCTTTCATAAGTAAACTAACACTTCTCATTGATTCTAACTACTCCAAATGAATTCCTAAAACCTAGAAATCATCCAGAAACATGAATCATAACCTTGAATCCATAATTTACTTCAACGAAAGTTAAGAGTTAGATCTAAAGTTAAGAATCAAGTTGAAGAGAAGTTTTTACAGTTTTCAAAAGTCATTCACAAACGTTTTACTTTGTTTTAAGACTAAAAGTTCAAGTTGAGTAAAGAGTAAAGATTGAGGTTTATTTCTTCAAAGAAGTATTTGGGGACTATATTTTCCCAAAGAGTTTAAAAATGTTTTACATTTGAGAAAGAAAGGGAACATCGATTCCAAGAGGGACGTAAAGATAAATTTTGAGTAATTATCTCAAACCAAAGAAAGAAGTTGTTTTAATTCTTATGAGCTAAATATATTTTGGAAGTACTATTTAGCACCGATATGAGGTTGCGAGTTCATATAAACTCAAGTCTTCGTAAGCCATGCGGCCATCATGGGTAGTAATGGATCATACTTTATAGATGAATCCTTAATTTGCTTTTTAGCATAGACTAGTGGATCCACTTAGTTAAGGCATCCTATATGACGACAAAGTATAAGACAGTTCTGGAAGCGTGGGCAAGACACTCTATCACCACTTAGGCTCATAGTGGTAGTTGCTGTCGGTTAGAGAAACTCCCACTAAAATTATATTACATTATTATATGAGTAAAGTTCAGTTTTTTATTTCTTTTTCTTTAACGAACTAAGTTGTTTTGCTCTGTTTTTACAAGCATTCTATATATCACATACACATTATTTCTTTATATTGAGTTAAGTTATTCAGGAGTTGAGTAAAGCCAAGGTAAGTGTTCCTTTCAGACTCTTTTCAAGCCTATGTTATGTTTAGAAATCTAACTCCCATACTCGTACGTTCAATGTACTAATTCTAGTTGGCCTGCATAACATAGGTAACCAGAATCAGCACCTAACGTCTCGTTTATCCAGTTAAGCACTCAGAGTCAGTGGTGAGCCTCCATGCATTCCGGAGGACTCCTTTTACTTGCTTTCAGTATTTCATTGTTAGTATGATCAAGGATCTTATCCCAACATCCCTTTTTGTTTTAGAGGCTTCATAGACAGTTAGATTTTAGTTCTTTAGTTTTTAGTTTATTATCTTAGGTTGAGACTGAGTTTGTCTTATTGGCTAGTTGAATGCATTTTTCATAACATTTTAAGTTTTGTTTGAGTTTATCTTATTAAGTTAAGTCTTCCACTGAGTAAGTAAGCCATACCAAGGGTTCTCTTGGGACCAAGAATGGTTCTCTAGTTCCAGTCCCACCCAGGGTGTAGGCTTAGGGTGTGACAAGAGAAAGTTCAACAGGAGAAAGGAAAGGATTTTAAGTGTTCATTTAAAAACTTGAGGATTTCTCCAAGAACAAGTGTTCTTCGAGGTATATAAGCTTTCATAGTGTTGAGTTTGTTTGCCTTCACAAAAGTCATGTATTTTTATCGATGAATTCACTCTTTATGTTAATTGATTGAGTTTCTTGAGAAGTTCTTGAGTTTTAACCCCATTCCTTAACTATAGAGGCTTTTGAGTTCCTAAGGTGATGGTCTTGCGAATGAGTGTTGTTCCTGATGGATTTTGGGTGAGATTTTGTTGGGGTTATGAATCAAAAATAGTTGGGAGGTAATCATGTGATTCTAGATGAGTTAGGCCTTGAGATTGCGCAAAACATTCGTTAAAATTCTGGGTAGAGGGGTGGGGAGCCGCCCTACAATCGTGCCCAAACTACAGGTCAGTAGTTTGGGTCCTAGCGCGACGCGCTAGCAACGCACTCCAACTACTACCCAGTAGTTTTTGGGATATTACCTTGCGCCACCCAGTGCGCTAGGGTCACCAGGTCCTTAACCTTCCGTCCTTCTTTCCGTTGTGTTCCCTCAAATCATAGATATGTTCTCTCCTTGATATCCACACTTAAAATCTTCATCAATCCTTGAGATATCATACATATCCTAATCACGTCTCTTAATTTACATTTTGAAAATCAAGGTAAAGTTAAGAGGGAAGTTCAAGGATGTTCTTTTAAGAAGTCTTTTGCATTTATCAACAAATTGAATTAGGAATTGAGTAAATGAGTATGAGAATGAAGAGAGTTGTTTTTTATGTTTCAAAATAATTATAAGAGAACTATGTATTCCCAAGTATGCAATACTTTTATAATTAAAATGAGAGAAATATTAATTTCTCAATGAGTTTATGAGGAGTCTTAGTTATCACCTCTTTTAAGAGTATCTTTTTAGTAATTATCTCAATTTGAGAAAGAGTTATGTTTTTAAACATTTGAGAATGAGTTATATATTATCGAGAATAGTGTTGAGTACTGATATTAGAATAAGTTTAGACAACTTAAAATCCTTAAAAAACCATGTATGCCAACATGGATAAAGAGTCATATTTTTTAGATGATTCCTTATTGCTTTTAAGCATAGTTTAGTGGATCCACTTAATTGAGGAATTCTATACCACGGCAAGGCATATGACAATTCTGGTAGCGTGGGAGAGACGGTGTGTCATCACATAGCTCATAGTGATGGTTGTTGGTTAGAGAATAATTAATTCAACACTTTGCTATACTTACAGTTTTATTTTAGGCATATTAGCCTCATTGAATATTTGCCCTCATATATAAGAATAATTATGTAATTTTTCTTTGTTATCCTGATAACGCTTAAATGTACTCTTCAAAATTAATTAAAAGAGACAACAGACGTCGTCAATAAAAAATACCCAATTAAGAGTCGGGTCATATCCTATTATATCATATCAAGAAATTTGAATTGTAAGTTAATTTATTTGTAGTAGTAAAAATAAGTGGGTGGATGATTCCACCAATTTAATAAAAGGATTTTGTTATCATTTGTCACAATTAAACTAAAATTTTGGAAAATTCCAGAAGTAACAATCAATCTAGGGGTGTGGGGATTGGAAATTAATGTCACATAGTGGTAATTGTATTTCTTGATAGTGATAAACATTTGGGTCCTCTTCAATGACACTAATTTTAGTTTGATCTCATAGCATCATTCCACAGACTCTTCTTTTGGTCTCATCTATATGCTATACTAAACAAACCAATACCTTACTCTATTCTCTCTTTCGATGTATATATAGGGAAAATAAATTAAACCCATAACCTCTATTTTCAAGCAAGTTACATACATCAAACCTAAATTGCTAGTATCCAATTAACTACCCACTCTAACTAATCTCTTTCGAGCATCGATGGGAGATCGAAAGTAGAAATTAATTTTTCAATATGAACCCATAAATTAACCCCATGCTAATTAGCGCAAATTCACGTATGAACAATAGAAAAACAGAGCACAATATAATACCCACTACATCAAATCAATGCACAACCCCATAATTGCACCATTAGATCTTTGGGGTTTTAGCCATTTATCACAAAAAGCAAAGAAATTATCCATTTCACGAAACAACCATGTGCAACATGAAATTAATGAATTACAAGAAAACCCACTCTGGTTCAACTTCAATTTATCAATTTTAAGAACAAAGTTGAAAAAATCCAAAAACTAGAAAGTGTTTTTCACAAGGTAAAATGTCTTTCTCTAAAATATTTAGAACTTTATCTCAATCTTTCCACTTTTCCTCACTTGTGTGAAATCTTTCTTTCTCTCTTCTTTGGATTAATTTTGATTTTCCAAAATTTGGACCATAACTCAATAAGCTACTCATTGGGTGACATTAGTCTGGCTCGCTGATCAAAATGGGTGGATTGTCGATTTCTCTCCAAGTCTCCTTTCTCTTACTCTAGGCTTCAAGTGTCTTCAGGTGTTTGAACCTTAGTTGGCGAGCTCGTTTGAGTCTGTGTTTCACATTCTAGTATCACTGAATATCACCTTGGTTCGCTTTTCAAGCCTTCAATTTTTATCCTTGCATTGTTGATTAACATTTCAAGGACACTTCTTCCGATTCTAAGTTTCAACGATCGTTAGTTAGTATAATAGCCAACTTAATGAGTTGGAATTGAATCCCACAGGGAGCGATGCGTACTTAAGTTTCAGTAGGCAAAGTGCAAATATATTTGAATTAGTCATAAGAATAGACATTATCGAATGAGAACATAATTCAAATCAGGGGTGACATGAATGTCAAGGGGGGGGGGGTCGGTTGCAATTATCAACTACGACAACAACAAATAAAACGAGATACGAATCATGAGACGAGTTCTTGAGATGTGATTCAATTACAAGCTATTATGGACAAATGGGTGGTTGTAACTATTAGAAAACAACAAAAAATCAGTGAGTAAGGTAGACAATAGAATATATAAACTTTCTGTCGAACAATTTACCCCGAATTAAGTTGATTTCTCTCGAACATGAACAAGAATGCAAAATAAAAACAACCCACACCTTAGTCCATTTACTCTCTCAAGATGAATGTGTGGAAAAGGGTTTAGGATTCACTTTCTCGACCTGAACCCAGGCCAACCCAATACCTTCAGACCATCATCAAATACCTTACTTCTAAATCTCTCTCTCGAGCAAGCTAAAAACACAAAAGTGGAATAACATTTGAAATTGCAATTCCTAAATTAACCCACAATAAATGATTGAACACATTTCTAATCAACAATTACACTAACAATTAGCAACACCCATAAGCTAATCAGTCCTGAATCACATAATCACACCCCAAGAATTGGGGTTTTAGCTAGACATCATAAAAAGATAAAACCCGTTACCAAATTATGTTTCATCAACTAGGTAAGATTAATTTTGTCTTTACAAAGGTCTAAATTTTTCACGATCGGGGAACACCCCCCCAGATGTAACCGGCGTCATCATCCTCGAAGAGGACTTAGACTAGCCCTTAGCATTCGTCATCACATGTCATAGATCGAAAATGTAGAGGGGGGTAGTCGCAGCAGGAGAAGCACCCCTAAACCCCTGAGATCACTCGACCCCGACCGGTCAATCTCCAAAATAAAAACTTTTACATAGCGAAAATTACTTAGACTTCTAATGTATCATATATGGAGTTTACATAGACTCCTCGTGTAGGAAGTATACATAGACTTCACGCTTAGGATAAACAAATCATATAAGAGTCTAATATCTTGTCTCACATATAAACCATCTAAAAAGGAGTACAACATTGGACATAGCCATTACTAGTACAATATGCCATTAGAGGCTTACATCTATAGTCTCAAACGATAAAGGAAGGAACAAATGTATTTAGTGATAACAACCCTACTAGGCTAGATAGATGGCACCATCCTCAAACATTGAGGACTCACCAATAACTTGGGAAAGATGTCCAAGTCTTATTACAATTTACCTCAAAGTACTTCAACGACCCAAACCTACATATTAGTAGAAATATAAAGAATACAAGTTAGTAAAACCACTTGTACTAAGTATAAATATACGCAAGTGAACCATTTGAAGACATGAATGAAGAGGACCATTTCTTTAGAAACATGCCAAGTCATTTTGCAAAAGCTTTATGCACACACTAGAGCACATACAATTCAATAAGCACTACATCACTTAACAAAGTTCATATCCAACACAAGACCAACATCATCATCAAGTCATATCAATATGAATAGCATTATCATAAAGTTATCTCAACATGAATAGCTTCAACATAAAGTCATAACCACAATTCATGTATAAGAGTTCATAACATCATCATACAAGACCCCTACCAATAATCCCATCCCAAGCCTACGAGTGCAATGGTCGTGTGAAGACCCATAAACCCCACAAAATCAAGTAAATAAGAAAAAGAAACCATAAGTAACGTGTACCACTCTCTGATACGAACCACAGTTGACCAGCACGAACAGTCATTAAACCTACGGTCCGTAGGACTGACCGTAGATGGAAATTAGTAGAAAGTTTAGGGGGAAACATAGTTGGGTCAACTTTAAATGATCATAACTCTTAGCACAAAATGAATTAGGTGTCCCATGACCTACCAAAAGATAGATAATTGAATTAGCTTTCCATATCCACCAACCTTGCTAAAATCAAATCTCTGAGTAAAATGTTATGCCCATTATAGGAAAGGACTGTCGAACAGGCCCAACCTACGGATCAAATGACGGACCGTCGATGGAACAACGGACCGTCTGTCCAGGTCGTCGTTTGTTGTGACAATAATTAACCGAAGGGTCTTTTGATCCTAAATCATCAGATTTTAGTCAGTTTAAGCCTAGAAACATAATACAAAATTACCTAAGTCAAATCATTAATCAAAACTCAGAAAATTAGAAGAAATAAAGGAGAAAAAGGTGAAGAACCCTAGTTCAAGAAGACAACAAGGTTCCAATAGTTCTAGCCCCGAAATCTAAGCGTTTCTTTGTGAATTTCATCACCAGGTATGTGGGATTTCACTAGTGGGTTCCTTTCACCCATTGGGTCCCTAGTTTTTAGTCAGTTCTTGATTCTCTTATCATGATTAAACCTAGGATTTCTAGAACTTTGATAGAACTTCATGAATATATTAGATATATGTTCCAATCAGATTGTGAAGTTATTATTCAGTTTAGAGAAAAGACATAAAGTGACACCTGAAGTTGTCTCGAATTTTCAAAAATACACTCAAACTACAAACGTCCTATTACCCCAACACAATCCTGAATTGATATTATGACATCATTTTTTGTCCACTTGGCATGGAGAGTGTATGCACTCTCTTAAAGAGTGTGAACAAACTAAAAAAATAAATATAATTTTATTTTTACAAGTATTTGCTATAAAATATATTTTTTGTTTTTCTTACTATTTTAACTTTTACTCTTTATTAATTTTCTTTTTCTTTCTTCCTTCAAAAATTCATTGTCATTTTCATGGTAACTTTTCACTTTCAATGTCATTTTTTATCACAACTCCACCTCCTTTTTTAAATACTATTAGTTTAACTCTCTGCAACTTTAAAATTATATCTAAATATTTTATTACATTTCGAACAATTTGATAACCCACTAGATTTCAAGATGATTAGTAGGTATTATTTACTTTTTAAAATCCAAATTTCACTTATATTTTTTCAATTTTGGGAGAATTTTGATTCTTACAAAATTATCATTTCTAGTTTTGAAGTTATATGAAATGAGATAAATTAATTGATGATACCATCAAAATTTTAATTTTCTTAAAAAATAATTAGTTTTATTATCAATATCACAAATACTAGAAAATAGTATAATTTTGAAAGAAAGGAATTTGACCGAAGAAGAAGAAGAAGAAAAAATGGAGGGGCTCAACTTGACGTAGGGGTGGGGTGAGGAGAGGGTGGGAGGTGAAGAAGAATGAACAAAAAAAGAAAATGAAGGGAGGGGTAATTTGAAAGTAGGGGCGAAAGATAAAGAATTTAAAGTGAAATTAAAATTAAAGCAACTAATTAAAATAATCAAAAAGTAAGAGAGAGAAATAAAGAAAACTCAAAATTAAAAAAACATATATATTTTAAATTCAATTAACACGTGTCACACAATGATTGGTGTGTGATAACCACTTGCTATTTAAAATATGGTATTGGTCAAAAAACGATGTAATAATATATTATCGGAATTGTTTAGGGGGTAATACGATGCCCGCATAGTTAAGGTGTATTTTTTAAAATTCGGGATAACTGCAGGTGCCACTTTATATCTTTTCTCTTCAGTTTAGAATATGAATTTCAGAACCCTAGCTTTGTATTTCTTTAGTTCTTGAATTACACATGCTAGGTCAGATATTTAAGTTATTTAGTTATACATGACTCAGTTTTTAATGCATCACTATCAGAATATTGCATTCTCAGTTTGCATGTTCAGTTTTGAGCTACCCAGTAATTACAAAAAATTAAGACACAATCAGTTAACTACATAAATCAACGGGAGTAGCATAATACCTAGTTAGACTAGGGTTCAGCGTACCTAATTAGTCCCAGAACTACTAGCCAAGTAGGTTGTAAGTCCGCTCTATGGGCAATCAGTTTAGTGATCACGCCAGCATGCATTTATACCTTTGGCAGGGTATATTGGGTCCTCTCGATGGGGCGTATACATCGGACTCCACATTTATCTCATGTGATTTATTATCGGTTATTAGTAACTCCCATAGTTCAATCAGACTCTCTTGAATTGACCATTTATCAGTATACTCAGTATTCAGTTTCAGCATGTTATAAAATGGCCATTGCATTCAGTTAGCTCAGAAATTTAGTATATCCTATTCAGATTATTATACTTGCTTTTGTGCATGTTAAGTTATGTTTTATTTAAGCTTTATTCTATCCTACATGCTAGGTAACTTTCAAGTACTGACTCATACGTGCGCTATATCTTCTCGTGATGTAGGTTCATGTTCTCAGCATCTAGATCACGGTTAGATCAATTTTCGATCTTTAGTTCAGCAGATTCGGTGGTGAGTCCTCATTCTCCGAGGACGATAGTCATGAGTTTCTTTTCAGTATTTAGTCTTTTAGTTTCAGTTTTTTCTAGATTTAGCTAGGGCTTGTCCCAGTATCTATAGTCCAGTTTAGAGGCTATTTTTAGACATAGTTAGTTTCAACTTAGTATTGAGTTAATATTTTCTTTGTATTAAACTCATTGTTTTTAAATATCTCAGTTATATAGTATTGGTAATCCCCATCTTTCCAGTTTAAATTATTATTTAGTTTCCACAACAGTTTATATTCTTTAGTATGCTCATGATCATGCCAGCAGGGTTAGCTTGGGATAACTTGTGGTCCTAGGATCCGTGTCCACGTCTCGAGGGTAGCTCTTTAGGCGGTAATGGTAGAGTTCAATCTACAATTTCAGCAGCACCAGTAAGTCGCCCAACTCAGCTGGGCAACTTATCTGGTACTGGTGGCGGTCAGCGCAAGAACATGTTGTATGCTCTTCAGGCTCGCCAGGATCAGGAAGGTTCTCCTGATGTAGTTCTGGTATGTGACGAGTCTTTGACCTTAATGTTTATGCATTTTTAGATCAAGGGGCTACTTTTTATTTTGTAACTCCTTACATAGTAGTCCAATTCAGTGTAAGTCCAGAAATTCTCTCAGAACCTTTCTCAGTCTCTACTCAAGTCGGTGACCTATAGCTAGATGGATATACAGAAATTGCCCTGTCACAGTCTCTCAGAAAGTCACCTCAGCAGATCTTATAGAGTTAGAAATTGTAGACTTCGATGTCATTCTATGAATGGATTGGATACATTCTTGTTATGCCTCAGTAGATTGTAGAATGAGGATTGTTCATTTTCAGTTTCCAGAGGAATCAATCTTAGAATGGAAGTGTAGTAGTTTAGCGCCTATGGGTCAACTCGTCTCTTACTTTAAGTCTAGAAAGATGATCTCTAAGGGTTATCTCTATCATCTAGTTCGGGTTAAGGATTCTAGCTCTGAAACCCCAACTATTGATTCAGTTCCAGTTGTCAATGAGTTTCTAGAAGTATTTCCACAAGATCTTCCCGGAGCCCCTCCCGAAAGGAAAATCCACTTTGGAATTGATCTTCTTCCAAATACCCAGCGTTTTTCAATTCCTCCTTATATAATGTCTCCAACAGAGCTTAAGGAATTGAAATAGCAGTTGAAAGACCTTCTAGAGAAGGGCTTCATCATACCTAGTATTTCAACATAGGGTGCACCAGTGTTGTTCGTAAAGAACAAAATGGTTCTCTCAGAATGTGCATTGACTATAGACAGTTGAACAAGGTAAAAATCAATAATAAGTATCCCATCCCCAGGATTGATGACTTGTTTGACCAACTTCAGTTTGTTTATCACTTCTCAAAGATAGACCTCCGACCGGGTTATAATCAGCTTAGAGTCAGAGATAGTGACATTGCGAAAACAGCTAGCCTTCAGAACTTGGTATAGTCATTACGAATTTGTAGTTATGTCATTTGGACTTAACAATGCTCCTGCAGCTTTCATGGATTTGATGAACAGAGTGTTCAAACAGTACTTGGACTTGTTCATTATCGTCTTCATTGATGATATCCTCATTTAATCTAGTAATGAGGAAGAACATGTGAGTCATTTGAGAATTTTTTTACACACTCTCAAGAATCGCCAGTTATTCGCTAGGTTTAGCAAATGTGAGTTCTTGTTGCAATCCGTTGCTTTCCTTGGTCACATTATTCTAGCGAAGGGATCCGAGTGGATTCACAGAATATCGATACAGTGAAACAATGGCCCAGACCTCCTTCATATCCTAACCATTGACTTTGTTGACTCAGAAGATAGTCAAGTTTCAATGGTTAGATATTTACGAGAAAAGCTTTGAAGAATTGAAAACTAGATTGACTACAACTCCTATCTTGACTCTACCAGAGGGTTAAGATGATTATGTGATCTATTGTGATGCATCCATAGTTGGCCTAGGTTGTGTGTTGATGCAGCGAGATAAGGCGATAGCTTATTCCTCTAGACAACATAAGGTTCATGAAAAGAACTATCTAACTTATGACCTCGAGCTTGCAGAAATGGTGTTTGCAGTCAAGATATGGAGAAACTACTTGTATGGTGTTCACATAGATGTGTTTACTGATCATAAGAGACTTCAGTATATGTTCACCCAGAAAGAGTTGAATCTTTGCCAGAGAAGATGGTTTGAGTTCGTTAAGGATTATGATATGAGTGTGCATTATCATCCTTGTAAGGAGAATACAGTAGAAGATGCTCTTTGTAGATTATCTATGGGTAGTGTAGCCCATGTTGAGGAAGAAAAGAAGGAGCTATGAAGGATGTTCATAGCCTTGATCGGTTAGGAGTTTGCTTTATGAGCGTATCAGATAGTTGTGTAACAGCTCAGAATGGGGCAGAATCTTCCATGGTAGTGGAGGTTAAGGAAGAGAAAGACAGTGATCCAATCTTGCTTGAACTTAAGGGTGCAGTCCACAATCAGAGTGTGGAGGCTTTTCTACCAACGGGGAGAGGTGTGCTTCACTACTAGAGTAGATTGTGTGTTCATGATATGGGTGAGTTGAGAAAGCATATCCTTGAAAAATCCCATAACTCCAGGTATTCTATTCATTAAGGTGTCACTAAGATGTACTGCGATTTGCGGGAAGTCTATTGGTGGAATGGCATGAAGAGGGACATAGCAAATTTGTGAGTAAGTGATCCAATTGCCAGTAAGTCAAGGTAGAACATCAGAAACCAGAAGGTATGACTCAAGAGATCGATATTCCTACTTGTAAGTGGGATGTAATCAATAAAGATTTCATCACAGGGTTACCTCGTACTCGCAGACAACATGACTCCATTTGGGTGCTAGTTGATAGGATGACTTTGTCTTCCCGCTTTTTAGCGGTCAAGACTATGAATTCGGCAGAGGAGTATGCCAAGCTTTACATTAATGAAATTTTAAGGTTGCATGGGTTTGATTTGTCCATCATCTTAGATAGAGGTTCTAAGTTTACCTCTTATTTCTAGAAGTGATTTCATAAGGGTCTTGGTACTCAAGTTAACCTTAGTACAACATTTCATCCACAGACGGATCGGCAGGCAGAGCGTACCATTCAGACCTTAGAGGATATGTTGAGAGCTTGGATGATCGATTTCAAGGATAGTTGGGATGATCACCTTCCTCTTATTGAGTTTGCCTACAACAATAGCTACCAATCAAACATTCAGATGACCCCTTATGAGGCTTTGTATGGGCGTTGGTGTAGATCCCTATTGGTTGGTTTGAATTAGGTGAAGCAGCTTTAATAGTGCCAGATTCAGTCCTTTATGCTATGGAGAAAGTACAAATCATTAGAGATAGACTTAAGTCACCCCAAAGTCGTTAGAAATCTTATGTAGATGTGAGAAGAAGGGAATTATAGAGTTCCAAGTTGATGATTAGGTTTCCTGAAAGTGTGACCTATGAAAGGGGTGATGAAATTTGGAAAGAAAGGGAAGCTTAGTCCTAGATATGTAGGCCCTTACAAAATCTTGAAAAGGGTTGGAAAGGTGACATATGAGTTAAAGTTACCAACAAAATTAGCAGCAGTCCATCCGGTCTTCCACATCTCACACTTGTCGAAGTGTGTGGGTGATCCAGCCTCTGTAGTGCCATTAGAGAGTGTGGCGGTGAAAGATAGTCTTTCTTACGAGGATGTACCAGTTGAGATTCTTGACCATCAAGTTAGAAGGTTGAGAAATAAAGAAGTCGCTTTAGTCAAGATTTTGCTGAGGCGTCAGTCCATAGAGGGAGATACTTGGGAGGCATAAGCAGCCATGAAAGCCAAGTATCTTCACCTCTTTCCTTCCGATTCCAATCCAGCTTGAGGTAATGGTTCCTCTTCAGTTTTTCCAGTCATTCATGTGTGAATTTTGCCTTAGGATCATATTCCCTCAGTTTGTACTTGCATTTTCAGTCTTGGAACTCAATTAAGTCAGAAAATTAGTTCTCAGTGTTTAGTAGAAAGGATTGTATCTCTCTCCCACTATTTCAGCTAGTTTTGTCTTCATACAAGGACGAATGTTCCCAAGAGAGAGATAATGTAACACCCCGTATCCCAAAACAGACCAAAAACCAGCTTTTTAGAAAAATCTGCAGGTGCATCGACGGACCTTAGCCTGACCCACGGTCCGTCCTGCACATCCGTATATTGAGTCAGAAACCCACCAAAATCTTAGTCCAAAAAATTTGACTAAGTGTCGAACGACGGATGGACCTAAGGTCCGTGGTCACACTACGGTCCATAGTTTGAGTCCGCCGATCAACACCCCATTTATCACTCTCTGGTACAAACCACGGTTGACCAACACAGACAGTCATTCGACCTACGGTCCGTAGGACTGACCGTAGATGGAAAATAGTAGACAGTATAGGGGGAAACATAGTTGGGTCAAATTCAAATGAGCATAACTCTTAGCACAAAATGAATTAGGTGTCCCATGACCTACCACAAGATAGATAATTGAATTAAATTTCCGTAGCCACCAACCTTGCTAAAATCAGACCTCTGAGTAAAATGTTATGCCCGTTTTAGGAAGGTCCTGTTCTATGGAACAAACGACGGATCGTCTGTCGATGTCGTCATTTGGTCCGACAGCAATTAACCCAAGGGTCTTTTGGTATTTTCCCACTTTGTTTAAACCCTAAGATACGTTGTTTTGACCCTAAAGCATCATATTTTAGTCAGTTTAAGCCTATAAACATAATTAAAAACTTACCTAAGTCAAATCATTAATCAAACCTTAGAAAATTAGAAGAAAGAAAGGAGAAAAACGTCAAGAACCCTGGTTCAAGAAGTCAACAAGGTTCTAGCAGTTCTAGCCACAAAATCTAAGTGTTTCTCCGTGAATTTCATCATCAGGTATGTGAGATTTCACTAGTGGGTTGCTTTCACCCATCGGGTCCCTAGTTTTCTGTCAGTTCTAGATTCTCTTATCATGATTAAACCTAGGGTTTCTAGAACTTTTATAGAACTTCATGAATTTATTAAATAGATGTTCCAAATCAGATTGTAAAGTTATTATTCAGTTTATCACATGAATTTCAGAACCCTAGCTGTGTATTTCTTTAGTTTTTGAATTACACATACTAGGTTAGATATTTCAGCTATTCAGTTATACATGCCTCCGTTTTTAATGCATCATTATCAAATTAAATGTTGCATTCTCAGTTTGCATGTTCAGTTTTGAGCTATGCAGTAATTACAGAAAATTAAGACATAATCAGTTAACTACATAAATCAACGGGAGTAGCATAATATCGAGTAAGACTAGGGTTCAGTGTACCCAATTAGTCCTAGAACTACTAGCCAAGTAGGTTGTAAGTCCCCTCTGTGGGCAATCAGTTTAGTGATCACGCCAGCATGCCTTTATACCTTTGACAGGGTATATTGGGTCCTCTCGATGGGGTGTATACATCGGACTCCACATTTAGCTCATATGATTTATTAATTGTTATTAGTAACTCCCATAGTTCAATCAAACTCTCTTGCATTGACCATTTATCTGTATTCTCAGTATTCAATTTCAGCATGTTATAAACTGGCCATTACATTCTGTTAGCTCAGAAATTTAATATATCCTGTTCAGATTATTATACTTGCTTTTTTGCCTGTTCAGTTATGTTTTTTTAAGCTTTATTCTTTCCTACATGCTCAGTACCTTCAAGTACTGACTCATACGTTCGCTACTTCTCAAAGTGATATAGATTCAGGTTCTCAGCATCTAGATCACGCTTAGATCGATTTTAGATCTTCAGTTCAGCAGATTCAGTGGTAAGTCCTCATTCTCTGAGGACGATAGTCATGAGTTTCTTTTCATTATTTAGTCTTTTAGTTTCAGTTTTTGCTAGAGATAGCTGGGGCTTGTCCCAGTATTTCTAGTCCAGTTTAGAGGCAATTTTAAGACATAGTTAGTTTTAGCTTAATATTGAGTTAATATTTTCTTTGTATTAAACTCATTGTTTTCAAATATCTTAGTTATAAAATATGGGTATTCCCCATCTATTCAGTTTAAATTATTATTTAGTTTGCACAACAGTTTATATTCTTTAGTATGCTCATGATCATGCCAGCAGGGTTAGCTTGGGATCACTTGTGGTCCTAGGTTCCATGTCCACGTCTCGGGGGTAGCTCGGGGCGTGACAAAAACTTGGTATAGAGCCCTAGTTTCAAGAGTGCTAGAATGTATGAAAATCGACACTAAGTAGAGTCCTTTTCATGGGTGTGAAGTGCACCACATCTAATGAGATGGAGGGTACAAAGTGTTTTAGGATAACCTCACTTTCTTGTTACTCTTATAGTGCGTAAGGTATGATCTTATTCCACTATAACTTGACATTGTATATTTTAGATCATGACTCTTTGAAGAGTTAAGGCTAGGAATGCGAACACTAGAAATACAAATGCAGCTCCTCTAGTCCAAGATCAGGAAGTCTCCAATGCTGAGTTCATGAATGCCATATTGATATTGACTCAGACTATGACTAACCAGAACAATCAGTTTCATGCTCATGTGAATAAAAATGGTGGATCAGTAGCAGTAAGGGTCCGTGACTTTGTTAGGATGAATCTGCCTGAGTTCTTAGGATCGCAAGCTAATGATGATCTTCAGAATTTCTTGGATGAGATCAAGAAAATTTTTGAGGTAATGCAAGTCAATGGGAATGATCGGGTTGAGTTGGCATCATAACAGTTGAAAGATGTTGCTCATATTTGGTACACTCAGTGGAAGGAGAATAGGGGTTCAAATGCGACTCTTATCACTTGGGATTGCTTTAGTGGGACTTTTCTCGATAGTTTTTTCCCAATAGAAGTAAGGGAAGTAAAGGCTCAGGAATTTATGAACTTGAGGCAAGGTAACATGACAGTCCAAGAGTATGGGATGAAGTTTAACCAACTCTCCAGGTATGCTTCTCACATGGTTGCTGAATCCAGGTCTCAGATGAATAATTTATTGTATTGAGTGTCGAATTTGGTGAAAACTAGGTGCAGAAGTGCTATGTTACTTGGAGATATGAACATCTCAAGGCTTATGAATCATGCTCAGCAGGTTGAGGATGATAAGCTGAAGAAACAAGCTAAGGAGAATAAGAAGGCTAGGACTGGAACTATGACTATTATCAGCAGAAATCCGCTGGTGGAAATCTCTCAAAGAGTCAGCAAAAGTTTTCAGCTCCAGCCCCTTCGTCAGCTAGTGTTCCATCCTCCAAGAACAGGTATACCAGAAGGGTAGAGCACCAGGATCTAAGTCTCAAAGAAGTGTTTCAGGCATCAAGACTTACCCCACTTGCCCTAATTGTGGTAAGAACCATCCAGGCGAGTGTCTTGCGGGAAAAAAAGGATGCTTTGGGTGCGGTCAGTCTGGTCACAGGTTGAGGGATTGTCCTTTTAGACAGGGTCAAGGAGGCGGTAATGGTAGAGTTCAGTCTACAATTTCAGCAGCACCAGTAAGTCGCCTAACTCATCAGGGCAACTCATCTGGTACTGGTGGTGGTCAACGCCAGAATAGGTTGTATGCTCTTCAGGCTCGCCAGGATCAGGAAGGTTCTCCTGATGTAGTTTTGGTACGTGACGAGTCTTTGACCTTAATGTTTATGCATTGTCAGATCCAATCGCTACTCTTTCTTTTGTAACTCCTTACATAGCAGTCCAATTTAATGTTAGTCCAGAAAATCTCTCAAAACCTTTCTCAGTCTCTACTCCAGTCGGTGACCTATAGCTAGATGGATATACAGAAATTGCCCTGTCACAGTTTCTCACAAAGTCACCTCAGCAGATCTTGTAGAGTTAGAAATGGTATACTTTGATGTCATTGTAGGCATGGACTGGATACATTCTTTTTATGACTTAGTCTATTGTAGAATGAGGATTGTTCATTTTCAGTTTCCAGATGAATCAATCTTAGAATGGAAGGGTAGTAGTTTAGTGCCTATGGGTCGATTCGTCTCTTACTTTATGTCTAGAAAGATGATCTCTAAGGGTTATCTCTATCATCTAGTTCGGGTTAAGGATTCTAGCTCTGAAACCCCAACTATTGATTCAGTTCCAGTAGTCAATGAGTTTCCAGAAGTATTTCTAGAAGATCTTCTCGGAGTCCCTCCCGAAAGGGAAATCGACTTTGGAATTGATCTTCTTCCAAATACCCAGGCCATTTCAATTCCTCCTTATCGAATGTCTCCAACAGAGCTTAAGGATTGAAAGAGCAGTTGAAAGACCTTCTAGAGAAGGGCTTCATCATACCTAGTATTTCACCATGGGGTGCACCAGTGTTGTTCATAAAGAAGAAAGATGGTTCTCTCAGAATGTGCATTGATTATAGACAGTTGAACAAGGTAAAAATCAAGAATAAGTATCCATCCCCAGTATTGATGACTTATTTGACCAACTTCAGTGTGTTTGTCAGTTCTCAAAGGTAGACCTCTGATCGGGTTATCATTAGCTTAGAGTCAGAGATAGTGACATTGTGAAAATAGCTAGCCTTCAAAACTTGGTATAGTCATTACGAATTTGTAGTTATATCATTTGGACTTAACAATGCTCCTGCAACTTTCATGGATTTGATGAACAGAGTGTTCAAACAGTACTTAAACTTGTTCATTATCGTCTTCATTGATGATATCCTCATTTACTCTAGGAATGAGGAAGAACATGCGAGTCATTTGAGAATTGTTTTACAAACTCTCAAGAATCGCCAGTTATTCGCTAAGTTTAGCAAGTATGAGTTCTGGTTGCAATCCGTTGCTTTCGTTGGTCACATTATTCTAGCGAAGGGATCCGTGTGGATTCACAGAAGATAGAAGCAGTGAAACAATGTCCTAGACCTACCTATGCTGTAGATATCAAAAATTTCTTAGGTCTAGCGGGTTATTATAGAAGGTTCGTGGAAGGATTCTCCTCCCTATCCTCACCATTGACTTGGTTGAGTCACAAGATGGTCAAGTTTCAGTTGTTAGATAAATATGAGAAAAGCTTTGCAGAATTGAAAACTAGATTGACTACAACTCCTTTCTTGACTCTACTAGAGGGTTCAGATGGTTATGTGATCTATTGTGATGCATCCCGAGTTGGCCAAGGTTGTGTGTTGATGCAGTGAGATACGGTGATAGCTTATTCCTCTAGACAACTTAAGGTTCATGTAAAGAACTATCTAACTCATGACCTCGAGCTTGCAGCAATGGTGTTTGTAGTTTAGATATGGAGAAACTACTTGTATAGGTTCACGTAGATGTGTTCACTAATCATAAGAGACTTCAGTATATGTTCACCCAGAAATAGTTGAATCTTTGCCAAAGGAGATGGCTTGAGTTTCTTAAGGATTATGATAGGCATTATCATCCTTGTAAGGCGAATATAGTAGAAGATGCTCTTTGTAGATTATCAATGGGTAGTATAGCCCATGTTGAGGAAGAAAAAAAGGAGCCAGTGAAGGATGTTCATAGACTTGCTCGGTTAGGAGTTCACTTTATGAGCATATCGGACAGTTGTGTAATAGTTTAGAAAAGGGGCAGAATCTTTCTTGGTAGTGGAGGTTAAGGAAAAGCAATACAATGATCCAATCTTGCTTGAACTTAAGGGTGCAGTCCACAATCAGAGAGTGGAGGTTTTTCTCCCAACGGGGAGATGGTGTGCTTCACTACTAGGGTAGATTGTGTGTTCATGATATGGGTGAGTTGAAAAAGCATATCCTTGCAGAAGCACATAACTCCATGTATTCTATTCATCCAGGTGTCACTAAGATGTACTGCAATTTGCGGGAAGTCTATTGGTTGAATGGCATGAAGGACATAGCGAATTTTTTGAGTAAGTGACCCAATTGCCAGTAAGTCAAGGTTAAACATCAGAAACCAGGAGGTATGACTCAAGAGATCGATATTCCTACTTGTAAGTGGGATGTGATCAATATAGATTTCATCACAGGGTTACCTCGTACTCGCAGACAACATGACTCCATTTGGGTGCTAGTTGATAGGATGACTAAGTCTTGTTGCTTTTTAGCGGTCAAGACTACGGATTCGGCAGAGGACTATGCCAAGCTTTACATTAATGAAATTTGTAAGGTTTCATGGGTTTCCTTTGTCTATCATCCTAGATAGAGGTCCTCAGTTTACCTCTTATTTTTGGAAGTCATTTCAGAAGGGTCTTGGTACTCAAGTTAACCTTAGTACAACATTTCATCCACAGACGGATCGGCAGGCAGAGCGTACCATTCAGGCCTTAGAGGATATGTTGAGAGCTTGGATGATCAATTTCAAGGATAGTTGGGATGATCACCTTCCTCTTATTGAGTTTGCCTACAACAATAGCTACCAATCAAACATTCAGATGACCGCTTATGAGGCTTTGTATGGGCGTTGGTGTAGATCTCCTATTTGTTGGTTTGAATTAGGTGAAGCAGCTTTAACAGGGCCAGATTCAGTCCTTTATGCTATGGAGAAAGTACAAATCATTAGAGATAGACTTAAGTCACCCCAAAGTCGTTAGAAATCTTATGTAGATGTGAGAAGAAGGGAATTATAGAGTTCCAAGTTGATGATTAGGTTTTCCTGAAAGTGTGACCTATGAAAGGGGTGATCAAATTTGGAAAGAAAGGGAAGCTTAGTCCTAGATATGTAGGCCGTTACAAGATCTTGAAAAGGGTTGGCAAGGTGGAAAATGAATTAAAGTTGCAAACAGAATTAGCAGCAGTGCACCCGGTCTTCCACATCTCACACTTGAAGAAGTGTGTGGTTGATCCAGCCTCTATAGTGCCATTAGAGAGTGTGGCGGTGAAAGATAGTCTTTCTTATGAGGATATACCATTTGATATTCTTGACCGGCAAGTTAGAAGGTTGAGAAATAGAGAAGTCGCTTCAGTCAAGATTTTGTGAAGGAGTCAGTCCGTAGAGGGAGCTACTTGGGAGGCAAAAGCAGCCATGAAAGCCAAGTATCTTCACCTCTTTTCTTCCGATTCCACTCCAGCGTGAGGTAATAGTTCCTCTTCAGTTTTTCCTGTCATTCATGTGTGATCAGTTTTAGAATCATATTCCCTCAGTTTGTACTTGCATTTTCAGTGTATTCGCATGTCTTGGAACTCAATTCAGTCAGAAAATCAGTTCTCAGTGTTTAGTAGTAGGGATTACAGCTCTCTCCCTCTATTTCAGCTAGTTAGGTCTTCATTCGAGGACGAATGTTCCCAAGAGAGAAATAATGTAACACCCTGTATCTCAAAACAGACCAAAAATTAGCTTTTCAGAAAAATCTGCAGGTGCATCGACGGTTGCCATCGACGGACCGTAGCCTGACCCACGTTCCGTCCTGCACAGCCGTAGATTTAGTCAGAAACCCACCGAAATCTCAGTCCAAAAAATTTGACTAAGTGTCGAACGACGGACGAACCTACGGTCCGGGTCACACTACGTTCCATAGTTTGAGTCCGTCAATCAGCAACCCATTTACCACTCTCTGATACAAACCACGGTTGACAAACACGGACAGTCATTCGACCTACGTTCCGTAAGACTGACTGTAGATGGAAAATAGTAGACAGTTTAGGGGGAACATAGTTGGTTCAACTTAAAATGATCATAAATCTTAGCATAAAATGAGTTAGGTGTCCCATGACCTAAAAAAATATAGATAATTGAATTAACTTTCCATAGCCACCAACCTTGCTAAAATCAGACCTCCGAGTAAAAAGTTATGCCCGTTTTAGAAAGGTCCTGTTCTACGGAACAAATGACAGACCGTCTGTCCATGTCATCGTTTGGTCCGACAGCAATTAACCCAAGGGTCTTTTGGTTTATTCTCACTTCGTTTAAACTCTAAGATACGTCGTTTAGACCCTAAATCATCATATTTTATTCAGTTTAAGCCTACAAACATAATTAAGACTTACCTAAGTCAAATCAATAATCAAACCTTAGAAAATCAGAAGAAAGAAAGGAGAAAAGGGTCAAGATCCCTGGTTCAAGAACACAACAAGGTTCCAGTAGTTCTAGCCCCAAAATGTAAGTGTTTCTCCGTGAATTTCATCACCAGGGATGTGGGATTTCACTAGTGGGTTCCTTTCACCCATTGGGTCTCTAGTTTTCGGTTAGTTCTTGATTCTCTTAGCATGATTAAACCTAAGGTATCTAGAACTTTGATAGAACTTCATGAATTTAGTAAATATATGTTCCAAATAAGATTGTAAAGTCATTATTCAGTTTATCACATGAATTTTAGAACCCTAGCTTTGTATTTCTTTAGTTCTTGAATGACACATGCTAGTTCAGATATTTCAGCTATTCAGTTATGCATACATTAGTTTTTAATGCATCATTATAAGATTAAATGTTGCATTCTCAGTTTGCATGTTCAGTTTTAAGCTCTCCAGTAATTACTGAAAATTTAGACATTATCAGTTAACTACATAAATCAACGGGAGTAGCATAATACCGAGTAAGACTAGGGTCCATCATACCCAATTAGTCCCAATTCTACTAGCCAAGTAGGTTGTAAGTCCCCTATGTGGGCAATCAGTTTAGTGACCACGCCAGCATGCCTTTATACCTTTGGCAGGGTATATTGGGTCCTCTCGATGGGGCATATACATCGGACACCACATTTAGCTCATGTGGTTTATTATCGATTATTATTAGCTCCCACAGATCAATCACACTCTCTTGCATTTACCATTTATCAGTATACGCAGTATTCAGTTTCAACATGTTATAAGCTGGCCATTGCATTCAGTTAGCTTTGAAATTTAGTATATCCTGTTCATTTTTTCATACTTAGATCAATTTCTGATTTTTAGGTCAGCAGATTCTGTGGTGAGTCCTCATTCTCCGAGGATGATAGTCATGAGTTTCTTGTTAGTATTTAGTCTATTAGTTTCAGTTTTTGCTAGATTTATCTGGGCTTGTACCCGTATTTATAGTCTAGTTTAGAGGCTATTTTCAAACATAGTTAGTTTCAGCTTAGTATTGAGTTAATATTTCCTTTGTATTAAACTTATTGTTTCCAAATATCTCAATTATAGAATATGGGCATTCCCCATCTTTTCAGTTGAAATTATGATTTTGTTTCCACAACAGTTTATATTCTTTAGTATGCTCATGATCATGCCAACAGGGTTAACTTGGGATCACTATTGGTCCTAGGTTCCGTATCCGTGTCTCGCGGGTAGCTCGGGGCGTGACATATGAAATGTATAGATAGAGTTGCATACCCCTACCTACACTAAGAAGAACCCCTTAGGTCACAGTAGTTAGTGTTCAACTTCATTACTTCATTCATTCAGTTTTATTTTGTGAAGAATTGTCTTAACAGACAATAGACCATGTGAGCTAAACATGGAATCTGGTGTCATAAAACCTCACACGAAAGAGGGTTCTTAACTTGCCAAGGAAGAACCAAAACATTAACATAGCATTTTAGGTGGATCCATTAGCTAGTATTCCAATAGAGGAAACATAGTTAAGGAACTAGGAGACATACTAGAGACCCTCTTTATGCCCAATTGCATTGTCATCTCCATCTCATGAGAACCATTGTGAACCTACCTTCCTACATTAGGAAGGGACACCTCTCATATCTAGTTTTTTCGGTTCTAAGCTAAAGTTCCTTTTTGAAAAGCCTTTAAGTCATTCTTAATCATCAAAACTTAGTTTAGTACATAGGAGACTAACCCCTTGTATAATAATGTCATTAGCTCATTAGGTATAGGATGAGAACTTCCTTTCATCACAAACCATCATTAGTGAGATCATCATATCATAATCATAATAGCTTTATATTCAACCTTGTATCATCATACCCTTAACATGATCTCACAATTCAACATATTCATAACATATCATCATAATCATCATATCATCACCTTCTTAATCTAAACACATAATCATACTACGATTGCATATCATCATCAAGAATACAACATCATTATTGAAGTAGAAAGTTCATAGTCATGATGGTCTTAGAAATAGCCTCCAAGCATTACCTTCAATGTATTAACATAAATTCATCACAATTATCCAATGAACCACTCCTCATTATCATGATATGGTGAATTATACAATAACATAAACAATTCCGACAATCCTAATCATCTATAAGTTTAATTCATAGCTAGGGTTAGGGAAAAGGGTTCAATCATGAATTCATCCAAGAAGTATATCCAATCCCAACATTACATGAGGTGAGTTATAGAGCATAGTTAACTCAAGTCTAACCGCCAACACACCCATCATTCCCAATCAATTCACAAGCAAATCCAAGAATTGGGGAAATTAGGGAGGGAACATGGATCACACTAAATTCTAATTAATCAGCATCAATTACTCAATAAAATAAAAATTAGTCATAGATAATCACAATTCGTCATAATAAATCATCAATTTCAAGTTTAGAAGAAAACCTATTTGTAGAGAAAAATCCTTGGAATTGGGAGATTTAGAAATCAACATTGAATGGACCTCTTGGGGAAAGGAATACCAAGAAGGAAAGAATCCATACCTTAGAAAGATTTATCCACAAAATTTGAGTAAGAACCTTGGAGACTTTGTCTTATTATTCAAGCTTCTTGGTTTCTTCAATGGAGGATGAAGTAGAGAGAGAACGTAGAGAGAAGTGGGAGAAATTGGGTTTTAATTTGTGTTTGAGTTTTGAAGTGGGAAATGGGTGATATTTGACCTAAAATAAATATAGTCAATCCCCAAAATAACCAAACTACCTCTCATTAAGTTTGACTTCCAAAAGTAAAGTCCAACTTAACTTAATTTGTGAGGCACCACTCACCTTCACACCCCACTTCACGGTCCGTGAAGTGTTTGATGGACCGTGTTGGTGGTCGTTAAAGGTGAGGCAATAGCTCTCCAAACGAGCCACCTCCATTTTTCCCTAAGTATACTTCATGAAAGTCTCCTTCCTTCCGTGATCATGCACCACAACTGGTCAAGTGGCTCGTGGTGCTCTTAAGATGTAGCCTCTTTCAAAACTCCCGCTCTTCCAAACGTCTAAGGCATGTTCACGACTACCTTCATTCTTCCATCAAGTGCACTGGCTCGTGGTTCCTTGTACAATATCTAACCCTTCATGTCACCATCCCATATGGACAGTTCATCTTCACAAGCTCCCCACTTGGCCGTGGTCATAATCGTGAAGGTTGAGGCAGTAGCCTCCTTTCTTGGGTAGCCTTGGCCTTTTGGCTTTGGCTTGCCCTTGAAGGTTGGCACTCCTCTCTTGGTCTTGCTTCCTTCAATAACTTCTTAGGAACCTATGTAAACTTCCATCACCTTCCCATGAATAGCCCTTTAGTCAACCTTTTGAAACAATGCTAACACCACTTGTACCACACTAGTTCAAGTTACTATCTCACTGGACGTTGTTGTTATTTTTTAACGTTCTGACTTTAACACTACCTAGTTAGTTTTATTACATTGGTTTAGGCTTAGAAATATTTTTTAAGGCTTTGTTTATCATGTGAGTCTCTAGAGAAAGTCATGAACTTCCAGAGTGTTACAAAATTGAAGAATCTCAAAGACCCAGTTTCAAAATCTCGAAGGTGTAAAGATTCAACTCTTCAAAGCTAAGGAAAACTTTTCTCTCAATTCAAAACTATGAAATTAGAGATAAAAATCTCTACAATAATAATATCATAAATAATGATTTTTCAAAAATGTATTTATAGTCGCCAAAAATATGTTGCGAAGAGCCATTCGATGCAGTAAGTCGGGTCGGACGATCCACCCTTTTGTCAATTCCATCACTTTTTCCCTTGTCTTCATCATCCTCCAAGTCTGTAACTTTGGGCGACCAACACTGCATTGCGGAACCACTCGGCTATCCGCAGACTTCTTCTTTCTCTCACTAACTTGATTTTTTCCTTTAGGGCTTAGCACACGGAAATTTAGGTGGTCATTAAGGCAACTCATTGATTCGCCAAATAGGCTTGACTATCACCAGCCTCTCTTTTCATCCTTCTTTCAGCTTTCTTTATTCCTTTTGCAACTCAGTGTCTATGCTTTGCTCCTTAATCCATAATTGTGAAAATCAAGGACTTCACACAGTTGTTGGAAAAAAATGAGCATTTGAGGACAATAAACCTATACACATAAATCCCTAAGTAAGTCTAAATCTCATAATCATCAACTGTCACTTTTGGAGATGGTCAACAAGTTCACCATTCTCTTTTGGCATGCCGCCTTTCCTTTTGGAGTTCACCGACTTACCTCCATTAATGAAAGTGTGTGCACTTTCTGTAACATCTCACGGCTAGAAAGAATTAGAAGGAGGTTCAAAATATAGAAATAGTTAATTTTGGAAAGTGTAGCGAAATCTGAAAAATTTTAAGTAAGTTAAAGTGAGTTTTTGGTCATTTTAAAGTAACTACTGTGAACAGCTAATTTTTTTACCAAAACATAATATATTTTACACCAATTTAAAAAGGGTTATATTTAACATAATATAAAATAATAATAATAAATTATAAATTAATAAAAAAATATAAGATCAATTATAGTTTAATAATAAAAAAATTGATAAATAGAAGTTGGGAATTTAAGTTATTTGTTAATTATCTAGTCTAAAAATAATAATAATATAGAAAATATTGTGAAAAGTATAGAAAAAGAAAAGAAAAAGGAGTCCTAAAGATTTCAAATTTGTTTTACCTTATCCTAATTATTCCCAACTTCCTAACTTATTTTACTAAAAAATCTCATCCCATTTATTTTTTATTTTTT
>NC_028641.1:14952322-15008649 GCF_001406875.1 Solanum pennellii | reverse complement strand
AAAAAAAAATGAAGAAAGACCATTTAAAATAAATAAACCAATTTAAAATAAGTTTAGAATAAATCTGAAAATAAATAACAATTTTATTAAGTTAAATAATACAGTGTCCAAAAATTAAGTTAAGTCATATTAAAAGTCAATAAAGCGACCGTGCTAGAACCACGGGATTCGAGGGGTGCCTAACACCTTCCCCTCGGTCAACAGAATTCCTTACCCGAATTTCTAGTTCTAGTTCGCAGACCAATAAAATAGAGTCAAATTTCCTTTTGATTAGGGATTTAAATAAGGTGACTTGGAACACCAAAACTCAATTCCAAGTGGCGACTCTGAATAATAATTATCCCTTTTCAAAATGTCACTTTAATTGGAAAAACTCTTTTCTTTTTCTTTCAAAATAAAAATTATAAAAAATCAAAAATATATGAGAGAAAAAAAGGGGCGTGACAGAAACTTCTTGCACATGATGAGTTAGATGTACTTCTAGATATGATTGGAAATCTCTTAGAACTATCTTTCCAATGTCGCCACGTTTGCGCAGTTTCAAGTTTGTATGAGTGAGTTATGCCCTTTTGAAGTAGGGCTGTTGGATTAAGGAAATATCCAAATTCGAGATTGTATTTTAGTATTTTCACTACCCTATTATTTTACTCTGTTTTTAGGAGTTTAATAGGGGTGAAGATTGAACTTAGACAGTTTTAGAATTTGGAATTTTCATTCTAGAGCTAAGGATAAGGGAAAAGAGAAAGGAAGAAGGGAATAAGGGCAAATTCATCAAGATTGATCAAGTACGTTGGTGTTTTCGCCAAAGGATAGCTTTTATCAGGTATGTGAATCTCTCATAACGTTGGTATCATTCTCCCACGTGCCAAGAATATTATTCTAGTTTGGATTCTTCCTGAAAGCATTTGAATATTGGTATCTTGATACCCATTCTTGAATTCATGTGTCGTTATTGAATTAGCCTGAACTAGAAAGTTTTGAATCTGTTACGTCACGTTATAGGGTTGTTTTGGGTTAGGTTCTTAGGAACATTTGGTTGGTATTATATCAAAATCTAATTTTAGATAAATAACCGAGTCTGGGTGAATTAGCGAAGAAAAACGAAGAAGAAATTTCGACGGGTGAAATTTGAGGGTGGCCGGGCGTCGCGCGCCTAGTTCTTAGTTTTGAAATTTTTAGCTCAGCGATGCAGAGCTGACACGAGGTGTTCTTCCTCAAATGGATGTTTTCAAAACAAGAATTTACATATGTCTCCGCGACACAGACCCACCTCCAAATCTTGAATTTCGGTATTTTCTCATGTTTAAATTATAATCATTCCTAAACATCATGAGATCATTCCAAACACAAATCCTAATCCTTGAATCCTTAATTCAATTCAAGGATCAGTTAAGAGTCAAATCAAGATCAGTTAAGAATCAAAGTCATAAAAAGTCAAGAGTCAAGTAAGAGAAGTTCATTTCAAGTTTCCATAAGTCTTTTCCAAACGTTTTCACTTTGTTTTAAGACTTAAGTTTTGACTTTAGTAAAGAGTATTATTGAAGATTTATCTTCAAAGAAGTATATGGGGACAATGTTTTGCCAAAGAGGTTCAAAAGAAATGTTTTCACATTTAAACAAAAATGGAAACTAAGATTTCCAAAGAGCTTTGGGGCTAGTTTACAAAAAAGAGTAATTGCCTTTTAAATGAAGCAAGCAGGGAAACTGAGATTTCCAAGATAGACTTTGAGCTGAGTTTTTGAGCAATAATTTCAAATCACAAAAGAAGTATGTTTATAAAACATAAGAGCCAACATATTTTAGAAGTAGTATTGAGCACCGCATTAGGGACGAGCATGAGTTTAGATAACTCACTTCTCTATAAAACCAAGTAGCCATAATGGGTAGAAAAGGGTCAAACTCTTTAGATGAACCCTTTTTCGCATATACTAGTGGATCCTATAGGCAATTCAGGTCCTATACCTTTGGTTGGGTATAGGATGCGCTGACAGCGTGAGATAGATTGGTGTTTCATCTGTACAACTCTTATGTGATGGTTGTCGGTTAGAATAACTCCCACAGAAGTATTGTGTTTTTATATACATCAGTTTATTTGTATTTTTACATACATTTTACAATTAATTGTATCTTTGGATATAAACAAAGTGGATATCATGTTTTTAAACAACTTTTCTTTATAATGAACTTGCTGTTAAACTATTTTATATTGAATTGAGTTCAGTTATGTTGAGTTGAGTTGAGCCAAGTAAGTTCTTCAGTTTCTTTCAGAATCTTTCAAGCCTATGTTGTTTTAGCATTCTAACTCACATACTCATACATTCAATGTACTGGTGTTAGTTGGCCTGGATCGTATTATGATGCAGACGCAGGTAACGAGGATCGGCATCCTGCGCACCGCTGATCGAGTTGAGCACTCCAGAGTCAGTTGGTGAGCCTCCTTGCATTTCGGAGGACTCTTCTATTGCTTTTTAGTTTAGTTCATTAACGTGTGGGGTTTGTGCCAACATCTATCTCAGTTATTTAGACGCTTCATAGATAGTAATACAGTTAGTTATGATTCTTTTATATTAGTATTTCAAATGTCTTGTTATGAGACTTGAGTAGACATTTTGGCTACTTTGAGGGCTTTCTTTAAAGACAATCGAAGATTTTTTTCATAAGTTCTTTATTTGAGGTTATCTCTTATTTTTAAGTCTTTCGCGGAGTAAGTAAGTCAGGCCAAGGGTTCGCTTGGGTATAACAATGGTCTTCGAGTGGCAGTCCTGCCCAAGGTGTAGGATCGGGGCGTGACACTTTCAATTTGGGAGATGTCATACCCATTAAGTGATCTTTCGTTCTTGTTTGACGGTCAACCGTGTATAGCTTACACTTCTTTTCACATTTTTGGTCATTCTTTCATTCGTTCATCCTTGCCTATTTCTTTAGCTTTCAGAACTACAAATAATCAAAGTATATTAGAATATGATATAATTAGGCATTGAGAAAACTAATTGTTGAGCTTAATACTGTAACAATCGGGTTCCGTCATTATAGAAAAACCAACAGAGGAAAATTATGGGTCGGAACACTTTTTTTTGTAGTATTTGGATTTTTTCCAACCTAGTCTAGATTTGGATGAATTCGGATTCTTAAAGGTGTAGGGAAATATGGTAATAATCAGGTGATTCAATTAGGATTTTAATTGAACGAGTAGTTAGATAACTAGTTAAGAAATACGTACAACTTATGAATTTAATTTCGGGCTTTTAAAACTCTGAGAATCGATCTTAGCGTAAAGGGTTTTTTCTGAGCATCATGGATTAGAGATGTGTTGTGAAATGGGGATTTGAAAATTCTTGGAATAGCTCACTAGTTTGAGAATCCCACCATGGCAAGGATTTCTGCCGATTTGGCGCTGCCGTTGTGTCAAAACCATCAAAATGAACTAAGGTAGCTAGAGCC
Organism: Solanum pennellii; assembly: GCF_001406875.1. NCBI lineage: Eukaryota > Viridiplantae > Streptophyta > Magnoliopsida > Solanales > Solanaceae > Solanum > Solanum pennellii. The sequence goes on along the minus strand of NC_028641.1, from coordinate 15,005,208 downwards.
TCACATGTGTCTAAAAATGTTATTAATATGTACGCAAAGTGTCTTACAGCATGTATAGTTGATTTGAAGAGGTTTGGAGGTCAAACGTCCAAGAACGGCCAAGACGTTCAAAAGTTGGTCTTTAGACGTACTAGTATGTCCTTGTATGTTTTCTTTGTTTTTACGTGTTGTTTGGAGTTGAAAAACAGTACAATTGACCCTAGTAACTTAATAGACATATTAGGGGCCAAAAATTTTTGGTAGGACTCCCCGAGGACCACCCTAAGGGCCCCCGAGGAGGACCCAAACGTTGGACAAGGAAGTTGCCAAATGGCAGCGTGCATAATCAATATATGGAGCCACTCACGCATCGTGTTCCTGGAAGTCATACTGCCTGTGCGTTCTGCGCCTTACATAAGTCTCACATCCTCAAAAATCTCGTGAGGCAAAATTGGGAGCTGTCTCCGCGATGCGCCACCACTTCCCAGATTAGGTTGCATCGTTTTAAAGTCAATTTTTACACGTCTAAAAGTCCAATTGAAGTATGGGGGTGTTTTTTTAACATTGGGAGACTGTGATAAACTGTTAGAACTCCCGAGGAGAGTGATTTGTCTCATAGAAGCGAGGATCTGGAAGAGAGGGTCAACTATGGCAGTGACTGAGGGGGACTTGTTCTGTGATAAACAAATGACTTCAAACCTCAGGGCATCCAAAAGAGGTGAACCTGAGAAGAGCGTTTTAATGCCTATTTAACCCCTTTCTCAAGTCAAAACCCCAATACCCAATAAGAAAAATCAAAACCCCAAAACCTTTTTCTCTTTAAAATTCTCTCAAACCTCTATTGGAGACCAAACTCAAGTTCAAGCTAGGGGATGGATTTTTATGGTTTCCTCTCAATTTTTTCGTTATCTTATCATATAATAAGGTGGGGTAATACTTCATATTTATATAACCTTCCATTAAAGATTTTCTTAAAAGGTTTTTCAAACGTGATTCTAAAGTCAAAATCCGATCTTTCAATCTAGCCATTGGTAATTGGTCAAACAAATTTCGAAGACATTCTAATGGTAAGATGATGATTTATCAATTTTTTTATGATGAATTTCACTCCAATTTCATATAGAATCCATGATTCCTAAATCGTTCAAATTAGTCTTAATGTGGGTCTTGTGATCTTGATTAGATGATGATCCAATTATGATTTGATTATAGTATATTACTTATTTCTAATGTCATCTATGTCAATTGATATTGAATTGTTGGGAATTGATATATGATGATCATAGATGAGATATTTGGCAACTTGACCTATTTCCTCTAATCAGCCTAGAATATATATCGAATCGTGTTGCTTGGTATGGTCCACTTAAGGTGGCGATGTTTACATTCTTGTACATCTTTATATGTTATGATAATGGACTTGAAGGAAATTTTTGTAATGTGAATTGTGCTTTTAGACAGTTCTAGGTTGCGTTGGCTTCCGGGCAAGCTCAAGTCCAAATGGACTGGCCCTTACTTGATTATCCAATTATTCCCTCATGGAGCAGTTGAGTTAGAAACCAAGGAGGGAGTGCGGTTTAATGTGAATGGAGAACGAATAAAAACCTATTTTGGGCATACTGAATCGGCAAATGAAGTGATCGAGGCATACCATCTTGATGAAGGTTGAGTAATCAAGTGTCCTTAGTCGTGCCGCGACGTTAAATCAGGCGCTTGTTGGGAGTCAACCCAATACTTATAGTCTTTCTTTCTAGTAATGGTAGCATTTTCTACTAATGGGTTTTAAATTTGCAGGCACATCACCAGGAAATTCTGCAGAAAATCACTCTGCAGCAGTCACTGACGGACCCATCGACGGCCCGTCACGAACGCGACGGACCGTCGCATGAATCCGTCGTGCCAGGTACATCTTTCAGTTATTTTCAAAACTAGGGCACACGTGACAGAACTAATGACGAACCATCGCAATTGCGACAGACCGTCGTCGGGGAGTCGTCGCGTCATTAATGAGCGTACTCGACCCGACCCGGTTGGGAACTTTTAAACATTTTCAACCTATAAAACCCCCCACCCCTTCATTTGAACGGTTTCTTTCCCTCTTTATCCCATTCCCACCCTCTTAAACTCCCGCTTCCTACCTTTCTTTCAATCGATCATTTCCCCAAATTCCCCAATTCCTAAAATCCACTCGTTACTAGTCGGAGTCTGCTGCTGTGTTTCTCTTCTTGATCACCAAGTACTTTCCTCGCTTGTTTTTCTGAAATTCTCAGGTATGAATCTCTGATTTCTACCCATTTACATTGCATTTTTGTTTATCAATTAGTATTAGCCTATTTCTTATTGATGGGTTCATTCTTTAATACATATTCTGTCTGACCTAGGTTGAGAATCCTCAAAATTGCCTTGTTAAAACTCTATAAATAGGTGCTTTAGCATTGCTAGTTTACTAGGTATTTGGGTTAGACACATGTAGGTTAAACACTAAAAATTCCATTAGGGTCATAGGGGATGATTGTGGCATCCCCAGTTCTGTCACTGAATGACAGAACAAGACCCCGATGACGGACCGTCGTACCCACGACGGACCGTCATATGGTCAGTCCCTACATCCCTAACACCCCACTGTCAAATTTTCTCCAGGTGTCCACCAACGGACAAATGCGAGCACAACCGTTCTGTTTGTCGGAGAACCTGTTCCTAAGGGTCTCCAACTTTTTCCAAGTGTCCTCTTACGGACATCTACGACGGATCGTCATACCCTCGAGGGTCCGTCCTGCATAACCGTCATGACGGTTAGAGACCCCTCTCCTAAGGTTCTCCATACTTTTTCCAAGTGTCCTCTGATGGACACCTACGACGGACCGTCATATCCTCGACGGTCCGTCCTGCACAAACCGTCATGACGGTCAGAGACTTCTCACCTAAGGGTCCCCATACTTGTTTTAAGTGTCCCACGACTGACATAGACGACGGACCGTCATCATCACAACAGTCCGTCCTGCTTATCCGTCATAACTGTCAGAGACATTCCTTCAGGGTCTCCACATAAACATAGTTTTAAGTAAGACATGACGGACCCCATGACGGTCCGTCGTACTCACGACGAGTCGTCACCTGGTCCGTCGTGTGTCACTGTTACTATAGAAATGCCATTACATCTTAACTCTTTATTTATTTTGTGTCATTTTGCTTGTCTTATTTGCTCCTTCTAGTACTAATATTGATTCCTTACAGGTACTATCTCTAATGGCACCAAAACAAGGTCGAGTCTATGCATGTGGGCGATCAAAGTCTGTCGCCCCGTCTGCCCACCTGGTCATTGGCTCTGATGATGTGCATTACCCCGAGTACGTTCCCCCAGGCACTTCCACCCCATCACGAGCTGCACGTGCTGCCAGAGCCACACCCAAAAAGGTGTCGTCTGGCGTAGTCAGTGCCTCCTAGTCTGATGAGGAGCGCACACTGACCGGCACACCTTCTGGGTTAGCTACTCATGATGAAGGAGCGTCTGGCTCCTTAGGAGTTTCGTGGTCGCAGGAAGCCTCCGAATCTGCTGATGTCCCTGCACGAGCCACAGCTGCACAATTTGCCTCGTCTGATGAGGCTGACAGTTCTGAATCCACACCCAGCTCACCGACTCGTGCTCTCGCCCCGATTGCCGTCCAGCCTAACCGGTGGTTTGTCGACGGGCAGTATCAAGTTTATTCAGACGCAAAGTTTCTGAATGAGAAAGGAGTCATGACACGTACCCTTACATTAGAGAGGCGGGTCCTTACGGGAAGTCTCCCGACTATGCCAGAGATCCACAATCTCTTCACCAGACACCGACTAGAGTGGACAGCGCGTTCGTTGGGCCGTTATAGTGAAGAGTTGGTTCGAGAGTTCTACGCCTCCTACGTGGCTACTCTCAGATCATAGATTGATAGGCGGGCTTCCCCTGCCAACCAGGCCCCACTAGAGCATGTCCGACTACGTGGCATTCAGGTTGATATCTTCCTGCCTGCCATCTGCCGGTATCTATAAAGCGAGGATGTTGATGCCAACTGGACCCCTCTCACCGCCGAGTTTGACTACCGGTGGCAAATTGTTGATGGAGAGGGTGCCGAATGGGTAATCGAGCCGAAGGGAGCCAAAAAAGGTTAACCTGACCTTCGAGGTGAAGTTCTTATGGTTGATTGTCCGCCACTGCCTTTCCCCCACAGTTGCTGATAATATAGTCACATGTGATCGTGCAGTTCTGATGTTGGCGATGATAGCCGGGTGTGAGGTGGACTTTGCTTGGCTTCTACAGGCGGTCATGCACGAGAGGTCTTTTAAGGTCACAACTACTTACCCTTTTCCGTGCATGATATTTTCTTTATGCAGGTCCACAGGTGTGCCCATCTGGCACATTGATCAGCTCAATACCCCGTTGGGCACTGTTGATATCGGCATCATCAGGGATGAGGCCAATGAGTTGGCTCCACGCAGAGCCCCGTCCATAGTTGCCTCCACTTGGTGACAATCTAGGTGATACGGTAGCACAGGCTCGCACGGCTACGCAGGATGCTTCTAAAACCATTGTCACTACCCCGGTCGAATCTATCCCGGGTAGTAGCACTGCCCCGAGCTCCTCTCGCTAACCCTTTTTCCCCGCTCTGGTCCCGCTTGCTAGGGTCCAAAAACTAGAGGCATAGATGGCTACACTTTTGCATCACATCCAGCCTTGGATGCGGAGGTCTATTGCTGAGGCAGAAGAGCGCTTGGAGTGGAGAATGGTCCAGCGCACAGAGCGGAAGATCGCTGAGGTTCATCAGCTCTTGGACGCTTTTGAGTTGCGGGTGTTACCCCGTCCATCCCCTCAGGTGGATGTGTAAACCCTACAAGCTGCAGTCGAGAGTCTGCGAGCAGACATTGATATGATCCTAGAGGCTAGGGTGCCTGAGTCTGAGGCCCCTTCTGCAGAGCCTGCTGAGGACACAGTGATGGCGGCCTTATTCGTCACTTCTAATATTCCACCACCTGCCCCTCGAGAGCATGCCAAGAGGTGTAAGGGTCGAGAGGAGGATGAGGCTAGAACATGGAAGAAGGAGCGCCGTTAGATGGAGGCTGCGAGGAGAGCCTCGCTTGCTGATGAGGAGGCGCGTCGGATGAGGGTTGTAGAGTTAACTGCTGGGGCATCTAGCTCCAGAAATGTGGAGATAGCGGGAGGCACTGCTAATAGTGCTGTTGCTGATGAAGGCACTACTGAGGGTGTCCAGATTACAGAGGTAGTGGGTTCCGGGGAACCAGACCCACTGGCTTGCTGATCATCGGCGCTTTGCGCCCCAGGTTTGCTTCACCTACCACTCTCGTATTTCAATTTTTTATGCATTGGGGACAATTGCATGTATTTTTGTTGGGGGTGGGGTAAATGGAAAGTGAGTGCTAGGGTGAAGTCTGAGTAGCCCAATTCACTATCCTCTTTTGGGATTTTCTTGCCTATGTTCTTTTCCCCCAAGAGACTAATTATTTTTACCGTTGAACCGACATGCCTATATCTTGTGTACATAGTTTAACTCTGAAGCATGATGGCTAAGATGATATCCTGATGAAATGAAAATGATGCATGACTAGGCATAGTAATTGATAAATTTGTGGCTCTAAGCATGACATAGAGATACACCACAACATGACCCTAATTCTAAAATTCGAACTAGGTGTCCGATAATCTGGTAGAGTAATGAGCTGTCAAGTGAGTGTGAGGAAGATTTGAATAGTCAACTATTTGTACTAAGCTAGAACTTGCCTGGTTAGTCCTGCTAAAAGTAAGTTGTAATAGACAATTAGGAAAGGATCATAGGCCCTTGTTCAATATAGCCCATTTTAGCCTAAATAAAAAAAACCAAATGAAATTAATCCTTCTTTGATCCAAATGAGTTGAGCTTAAACTAAACCTTTCTCTTTCACCCCAACTGATCTTTTCTGGGAATAATGTGTTGGCCCTGGTCCCTCCTTGGACATGTGCACCTCAGCTTATGCCAAAAGCATAAGTTGAGGGTGGATAATGCAGTAAACAACCTTTTTATGGCCCTAACCCAACTTTGGGTATTGTGTACCCTGACTCATGGCAAAGCCATGAGTTGAGGGTGGCTATTTTGAGGAATGCTCTGGAAAGTGGGGTTGAAAGAACAAAGAGAGAGAAAGAACAAAAGTAAAGTGACTCAAGAATCAGTTGAAATAAAAGTGAAATAAAAAAAACAAAAAATAGAATATATACAAGCAAGAAAAGAAGAGAGTCACTTATACAAATGAACAAAGAAGGGAAAATACCAAGGTGAAAGAATATGAGAAGCTAGGCGAAATAAAATGATAAAAAGTGGTATGTTTAGCCGGTATGTCAAGGAGGGCAAAAAGTCAGTAAAGTATACCTAAATATACCCAACCTGTCCCTGAGCCTATGTTACAAGCTAAGAAAGTCCTATCGTGATTCTAAAAGTTCTATAGCGAACTTAAAGCAGTGAAAATAAGGGCAAGCTTATGGCAATATGTATGAATGAATTGTGAATTTGTTATGAGAGTGAGTGTTGAAAAGTAATCCTTATACTCAAACTGAAATCATTGTGTGAAAAATGAGGATATTGTTTTGAAGTGAGGACACTAATTGCAATACTGGAAATATTAGCACCTCGGTGAGAAATTGAAGAGGATAGGTGTTAGTGTGTGGTGAGTCTGTGTCATGATTTGATTCCACATAATTCAAGCCTAATAGTGATAGCATGCATAAATATGATGAGACTGATCGGGATTGATAGCCAAATGATTGCGAACGATAAAACATGGATACTATTGTACAAAGATTTTGTAGTGAGTCATAGTGCGTCGCTTGGGGACAAACAACAAATTTAAGTTGAGGGTGTTGATATACCGTGCTTTAACGGTATTTTTAATGCTTTTTCCTTAAGTTTAGTGTGTTTCCAAAAGCCTTTTTTGTATTAGTTTTTATATATGTTTTTCTTTATTTGCAGGAAATCTGTCTAAAGATGAACGCAGAAGTTTTTGAGCAAGAAATACAGAAAAGTACCACCTACGGAGCTTGTGACGGTCCGCCGTGCCTGTGATGGTCCGTAGATGGCATCGTAGTGAAGCTGCTGAAGGAAGATGGAGAAGTCTGACCAAGTGTGGGGTTACGAAGTGCGTGAAAAACCGTCATATCCATGACGGTCCGTCCTGCTGGTTCGTCGGGAAGATCAGAGAAGTAGTCCCAGTACCCAAATTCCAAAGAGTTCAAGTGTTATGGAACGAAGACCCACGATGGACTGTTGTACTTGTGACGATCCGTCATACCTGCCGTCGAGGGTAATAAAGAGAGCAGAAGAAGAATTTGCAAAGTATCGGACGATGGAGTCATTGACGGCTCGTCATGACCACGACGACCCGTCGCAAGGTCCGTCGACCCAGCCGCGTTTTGAAAGATTTTCAGCAAATAGAGTCCTTCTTTGATTAGGTTTTTGTTTTTTATAACCTCGTTTTGGGGGTTAGACTCTTGGTGATTAGACTCTCTTAGTCAAATATCGAATACAATGCTTAATATGAGGTAACGATAAGGGTTAGTATAGGAACACACGTAGCCGGACCAAGGTGCAGAGTGAAATTTTCTAGATGCCTGACCAAGGATTTAGAAATACATAACTTATCACTTTGCATGCAAGATACTAGGAAAGAATTGTTATAGTTAGAATTATAAAGTTAGGAACCTGTGGGGAACACGTAAACCCTAGCTATTTTTATTAACTGATTAAACTCCAACATTTGAATCTGTTAGTTGTCTACTTTGATTTAGCTAAATATTTTCATTCATTTAGAAATAAACCCCCCCTTTATTGTCTTTTTTCCCAAGGAAATAATTGACTAAATAGTAGTAATAATAGATTGAAGTTAAGTCTGAACTATTTTCCTCGTGGGAATGATCCCAACCTCATTAGTTGGGTTCTTTACTTGATACAACTGCTTTACTTCTTATTTGAGAAGTAAGTTTGAGCGTATCAAGGGTAGCGTCATGGTGTCAATTGAAAGTATAGTTCTCATACGCACCATTATCTATGACTAAAGCATGTAAAGTATATGATTAATGAATTATGAACATGTGTTGTCTAGAGTGTTATGTGAAAGTGTTTCTCACATGTATGCACACACACAAAAGTATGAATGTAGAATTATGTGAAAGGACATTCTCACATAATATAGGTTCTATGGTGAAAGTAGAATTCTCACCTAGAAACCTTTGAGGTATGATGTACGAGGGAGCAAGTCCCTAAAGCCTAATCTTATGACCTAATGATTAATAAAGGCTTAAAGATGTTTTTAAAAAAATGGAGTTTAAGCTTAGTACCAAGGGAAAATGTACAATGAGGACAAGACCCTCCCGCTAATGCAATAGGCCGGGTCATTCAAAGTGATTACTCATGAGATGGAAGCCTTCCCGCTAATGCAATAGGCTGGGTTTCTTGAAGCAATCTCACTATCCCTTAAACTACGTGCCCCCATAGGTTATAGCTGTTGGATCCACCTATATAGCTAGGTACAATTAGTTACACCTTAGGCAAGTGTTAGCCCTCTCTTTTCGGTGTGGGAGGAGAACACCGGATTCCATGTAGCTCACATGATCTATGTTGGTTATGGATATGTCTCCTGAAGGTTAATAAATGAACTAAGATAAGAACATGAACACTAATTGTAACTCCTTGAGAAGTTTACGTAGTATAGGTAGGACTATGGACCCTACCCATGCATTGCACTAGTGGACTTCAAGAAAGGGTAGGATTGGAGCCTCGTATGAAGTAAAGATCTATGTTATGTAAGATTTGTATGAATAAATGTTAAGTGACTTTGTAATGTTAGGAAATGAATTATGACTATGCATGTGAATTACTCTAATGACTTCTAAATGAGTTTACTTAGTATATGTGGGGCTATGAGACTCCATGTGTACATTGCTCAATTAAGCTTGTGAAGAGGTTATGAGGGTGGTTTACCTATGATGTGAACTAATGGCTTATGAATAAGATGAAATAAATTAAAGAGTCCTTATGTGACCATTAATGAAGTATTTTGGTCTTATGTCTAAGGTTAGATGCATGTGTGCTATGTTATTGAATGTGGTGTGCCTAAGTCTAGGGTGACTTCTTAGGATCACTTGGTATGAGTAGTAGTACGGGATGCTACTTGTACACTGCACTAGTGCGACTTGGAGGTTGTCTTAGGTGATGGTTCTTATGTGTAAATTATGCCTTAATAAATAATCCTTAAATGTGATGAAATGGCCTTATGTGTTGTTATGAATAGTGTAGATGTCTATATGATGTATGTAAACTATATTGTGGTTATTGTATCAATCTTCATGAAGGTTTACTAAAAAGACATGATGTATGATTTCTAACTAAATGTCCACTTTAACTAATGTTTTTGCATGTTTTCGATACTTAGTGAATTCTTATACTAATACCATTCTTCTTCATCCTTCTACATAAAGTAGAGGTGAAGATGACTATAGGATGTCTCGTAAGTGAAGGGCTTGGATAGATACCCCAAGTTCAAGGAAAATGAATCCTTATGATTCAAGGATTTGCTATGTCAAATTCTTATTCAAATTATGTAATAGCTTAGATATTATTTTATGTTGTTAAGGGTCGTGTCCATATTCTACTCTATATATATTGAGTCTAAGGTGGAAAAGAGACTTAGTGTTATAACTATGTATTATGATATTTTACTATATATGAAGTGATGTTCTACCATTTGATTTTCTATGAAAAATTTTGAATTCTTTGCTATTTTTATGTTTATGCGATGAATGAATGCTAAGAGGCTTGTCTTAGACCTACGAGAGGTCGACGATACCGGTAACTTCTAGGGTGTTCTCCCCGGTCGTTACACGTTGTAGCGTGGTGATGGACGTTAAAGTCGTTAAGAAATCTCTAAACGACCTAATTATGCATTTTCAAACTTTAGATCTAAGGAACGATGTCCAAGCGATTTCTACATATTTTTCACCATTCTTAAGGCTAAAAGTAAGTTTTTCATTCTCCGAATCCATTTTTTGATCCGTAGAACCTTATAGAATGGGTTTAATTAATGATGAGAACAGTTTTGATATAGATTTTATGGTGGAAACAACCTTAGTTGGATAACTGGGACCACACATTTGATCTAGGGTTCATAGAATTGTTATAGTTTTGGGTAATTAGCGATTGTTTATTGATTCCCACATTATTATAATTGTTTGTAGACCAAGAAAATGTTGAACTACTCTTGAAAAGAAAGGATCAAGTTTCATAGGGTTTCAAACTTGTTTCGCGGTAGGTGACTATTGTGATTCTATGATGTATGCATCCTCTTGCTTCATTATGATACAATTATGTATATTACTGTTGCATTGTTATTCAAACTTTTTTTGAATGGTATAGACGAATGAGTATATACCATAAATCACTCTTGATTGTATGACTTGAAAGTATACTTGTGTTTGTGATTATGGTGTGTTGATGGATCGGATTGTCACGTTTCAGCATAACTAACTGGATTGGTTGCCACGTTTCGGCATCAAAATTGGATTAGATTTCCACGTTGCAGTATAACTATGGGATCGGGTACCTTGTTTCGGTTCACTAACAACTTTGGTTTCGCTTCCATGAGAGGACCAACTACTTCACATAATTGTGTAATTTTTGATAAATGTGAAGTTGATCGCTGTTCATAAATATTGATAATATTGTATATATTTATATATATGCATATGATTAAATGTTATTTGGATTTTTATGTTGCCCTTAGTGGGATATCCGCGTGATCCTAACAGTATATAGTGATTGTGTACTGATATTGCACTTGCTCTTATTTTTATTGAGTACAATGCCTCTTCCAGCAGCTATTGATAGACCTCACTTAGAAGATTTGTAATCGTTTCTTATGAATTCAAGGGTGAGCTAGCATCTTCCGGGCTTCCATGAGATTCTTTTTAGTCAATATCCACCATTTTTGGACTTAGACATTTGCTTTAGTTAATTAACTTAGGGTTACATCCCTTCTTATTTTACATTTGTTTATCATTCAGTAGTTTTAGTACATTGACTTTCCGGTTCTTGGTTTTTTACTTTAGTATTTGTTTAGTTAGTTCTTAGAATCCTTGTTGAAGTTTATGGAAACTTCTTACTTAGTTATTTAACTTGCTTCCGTAACTTAAATGCCTTAGTTATTACTCTAGTTGCTTGGGTTTTAGTGGTAATAGTGGTTCTCCTACTGGAGGGTTAGTTGGGTACCAATCATGATGGCCTAGGTCGTGGTAGAGTTGGTATCAGAGCCAAGTTTTTTTGATCTTTGTGTACCAAAATGAGTTTTAGAATCTCACGAAATGGTACGAGGATGTCTTTACTTTTATTTAAGAGGCTATAGGTTTTAAGGAAGTCTGTATATCTTTCTCTTGTCTCCTTTTTTGATATACCTTAGGTCCAATTGGTATTTGGGTGATACATATCTAACCTCTTTCACTCTTCTTTCCGTAGATGATTGATAAAAGATTTAACAGTGTTCGTCCCGTCGCTCCCGTCAATGCTCCAGATGAAGAACATGTAGCAAGAGGTTGAGGTCGAGACATTGGTAGAGAAAGAGCTAGGGGTAGAGTTCATGCGAGAGTAACTCCTGCTGGCAATGAGGTACTAGTTGAAAATGCTCCTATGAATGAGAACCCTCATGTGTATAATGAGTTAGAAGAGGATATTGAGGTTGAAGATGTTGAGGAAAATGGACCTGAGAAAGAGGTGCCAGCAGAGATTACTCTTGTTCCCCTACCTGTCCGGTGTTAGCTCAATAGATTATGGCATTTTTGAAAGGGTTTGATAGTCCTGGAGTGCTTCCATTTTCTCTAGTTCATGCTAATTCTCATGTTTCTAGCACTGCACCAAAGACGGTTGGAAATGTAGGTATTGATGCTTTCTTTCGTCCTTTGTTGGGTTCCGTTATGACCAGTAATGAGCATGACATGTTGACTAAGTTCTTGAAGCTTAAGCCTCCGATATTTTTGGGTTATGAAATTGAAGATGCTTATGGGTTTATCTTAGACTGTTATGAGAAGCTGCATAAATTGGGTATTGTTCACCAACATGGGGTTGAATTTGTGTCATTCAAACTTCAAGGTGAGTCTAAGCAATGATGGAGAGCTTATATGGAGTGCAAGTCTTCTACTTTTCCTCCACTCACATAGACCTAGTTTCATGTATTTTTCTTGGAGAAATATATGTCTAGAACATTAAGGGATCGCAAAAAAGACGAGTTTATGGCCTTGGAGTGAGGTGATATGACTATGATTGCTTATGAGGCCAAGTTCCATAATTTATCTAGATATGCTACACAATTGGTGACTATAGAGGACGAACTGATCTGCTTATTTACTAGGGGATTTATTTTTGAGTTGCAAGTATTATCTGTTCATATGACTTTTGCAGGGAGGAGCTTCAATGAGGTGAAAAACTATGTTTAGAAAGTGGAAGGGGTGAAACGAGATGGCTAAGGCATTGGCTAAGAGAGCAAAAAATTCTGGAAATTTAAGGGATCCTATTCTAAAGTATTCAGTAGGACAACGCTGGCAGCCAAGACAATTTAATCTTCTATGCCCGCCTTTACAGGTAACTATTTGGGAACTCCATCTTATAATTTTTATGATAGCTAGGATGTCGCTCTTTTTGACCGTACTTGCTATTATTGTGGAGAAATTGGACATATGAGGAGATATTTCCCCCATCCACGTGTTAGACTCAGTGCATCAGTTATCTAGAGCAGTTGTACTCGCGGGGAATGGTAATAATGGTAGAAGACGTCCACAAGGTGGGAGAGTAGGTAATCAATGAGGTAGTGAAGATAGAGGGAATGGTTATGGAGGCAGACGTAATACACAACCAGGTAGGGAAGTAGTTTGTCATGATCATAGGGCTCAATGTTATGATTTTTCTTGAATGAATGAGGAAGAGGTGTCTAATGTGGTGATCACAGGTACTATTCTTGTATGTGATCAGATGAATACTGTTTTGTCAGATCCACGGTCTACTTATTCATGTATCCGTGGGATATGCTTCCAAGTTTAATATGATATATGATGTACTTGATACCTCTCTTCATGTTTCTACCCCAGTGGAAGAGTTAGTCATAGTTACTCATATCTATAGTGCTTGTCCTATCTTGTTTATAGGTTTTTAGACTTGGGTTGATTTGGTAATTTTAGATATGACTGACTTCGACATTATCTTAGGCATGACTTTTTTGTCCCTCTATTATGTTGTATTAAATTGTAATACTAAGTGTTTGACACTATGGATTCCGGTAAGGGAAAGATTAGAGTGGAAAAGGATGTACAAGACTAAGCAGGCTAAGATTATATCCTTCATTCAAGCTAGTAAATTAGTCGAGCATGGTTTTTTTGGCTTATTTAGCTCATATTAGGGATGTGGCGATTGAGACTCCATCTATTTTGTCTATTTCTATGATGTTTGGATTTGGGGAAGTATTTCCCAATGACTTGCCTAGTATGCCTCTAGATAGAGATATAGATTTCTGCATTGATTTAAAGCCTCATACTCATCCCATTTCCATCTCTTCATATTGCATGGCCCCGACAGAATTAAGAGAGCTTAAGTCTCAAATCCAAAAGCTTCTTGATAAGAGATTTATCCGCCCTAGTGCTTCCCTATGGGATGCTCATGTTTTGTTTGTTAAGAGGAAGGATGACAACTTGAGAATATGTATATATTATCGACAATTTAATAGGGTCACTATTTGAAACAAGTATCCTTTTTCCTTGAATAGATGATCTTTTTGATCAATTGCAAGGGGAAACAATTTTCTCAAAAAACGATCTAAGATCCACTTACCATCAATTGAAAATTAGGCATGAGGATGTGCCCAAGACGACGTTTAGAACTCGTTATGGGCACTATGAGTTTTTGGTTATGTCTTTTGGTGTGACCAATGCACATGCAACTTTCATGAGTTTAAGTAATGAGGTGTTCAAACCATTTCATGATTTGTTTGTGGTAGTATTTATTGATGATATTTTGGTCCATTCGAAAAGTGAGGAAGAGCATGCCGACCATTTTCGTATTGTTCTAGGCATTCTTTGGAGACAAGTTGTATGCTAAATTTTTCAAGTGTGAAATTTGGTTAAAATCGGTTACATTTTTGGGCCATGTAGTTTCAAAAGAAGGTGTTATCGTAGATCCTCAAAAGATAAAGGTGGTTAAGAATTGGGTTTGGCCTATCTCTATAACAGAGTTAGGAGTTTGTGGGGCTCGGTAGCTACTATCATCAATTTGTGAAGAATTTTGCATCCATATTGCCACACAATTGACCAATTTGACTAAAAAGGAGGTACCATTTGAACGGACCGAAAAATGTGAGGAGATCTTCCAAAATCTTATTAAGACTCTTTGACTACCGCGTCCATCCTAGCATTACCGATTCAAGGTAAATATTTTATTATTTATTGTGAAGCTTCACATTCTGGTTTGGGTGTTGTGTTAATGTAGGGTAAGAGTGTTATAGCTTATGCCTTGTGTCAATTACAGGTGCATGAGACGAATTATCAAACACATGACTTAGAGTTGGCAGCGGTAGTGTTTGCTTTTAAGATTTGGCAACACTACCTCTATGGCGTTAAGTGTGAAGTATTTACCGATCATCGTAGTATGAAACATGTGTTTACTCAAAAGTATCTTAATTTGACAAAATAAAGGTTGATGGAGTTACTTAAAGATTATTATGTGACCATTTAATGCCATCCGGGTAAGGCCAACGTAGTGGCGGGTGCTTTGAGTCAAAAAGCGGTGAGCATGGGTAGTTTAGCTTGCTTGAGCGTAACCAAGCGACCTGTGGCCAAAGAAAATCAGACCTTGGAGTCTAAATTCATATAATTTGGCATCTCTTAAAGATGTGGGGTGTTAGATAGTATTGAGCACATTCATTGATGATATCATGGCCAAGCAATTTGAATATGGATATTTGGAGGATCTTAGAGCGAAGATTGCGATGGGTAAGTCACAAGGGACCATTCTTGATGCGAATGGTGTGCTTAACTTCAAGGGGAGAGAATATGTATTCCCAGAGTAGATGAATTGATCAAGAAACTATTGTCAGATGCTAACGGTTCGCGATATTTTATTCATCATGGTGTGACCATGATGTATAGAGATTCGAAATGAATTTATTGGTACTCGGGCATGAATAAAGATATAGAGGAGTTTGTGACGAAGTGTTTAAATTGTCAACAAGTGAAGTATGAACATCGAAGTCCTGCATGTTTGCTTCAAAAAATGCTAATTCTTGATGGAAAAAAAATAGCCATGGACTTTGTGGTTGGTCTTCCCAAGACCTTGGGAAGTTTTACTCTATTTGGGTAGTGGTTGATAAATCGACTAAGTCAACCCATTTTATTTTGGTAAGAATATACTATAATACTGAAGAATTGGCTAAAGTGTATGTGAAAGAGATAGTGAGGTTGTATGGAGTGACCTTTCTATTATCTCTTATCGTGCTATCCAATTCACTTGCAAGTTTTGGCAGAAATTGCACGATGAATTGGGCACACAAATCATTTTACTACAACCTTTCATCTGCAGACAGACGAAAGTCGTAGAGGACTATTCAAGTGTTAGAAGACATGTTGAGAACAAGTATTATTGATTTTGGTGGACATTGAGATAAATTCCTACCTTTGTGCGACTTCTCTTATAATAATAGTTATCACTCCAGCATAGATATGACACCATTTGAGGCACTTTATGGGAGGGGATGTAGATCACCTATAGGAGGGTTTCTGGCAATGTAGTTGGACTCTCATGTCGATCCGAATGAATCATACTTTCCACGGAGGTAAATCTTTGCCTGCTAGGCAAGAGGATAGCAAGTTCCAAATTCTGTCTCGGTAGGACATGTATTTCTATTACTATGTAATTCATAAATGAAGTAGTTAATGGTAGGGTTACTATTATCCTTTTTGTAGTGACGAATCTTGTATGTGTTCCTAAGAAAATGAATTTGTCCATTTTTTGGGGAAAAGGGGCGACTATCTAGCGAGAGTCGTTAATTCGCCAGATCATTGATAAAAAAATATCCAAATACCAAATCCAACTTCTATATACTCCCCACAAACTAGACGAAGCTCTTGGGAAGGTCAACGAAAGAACTTGTTCTTCCGACGTTAAGAATTCTTCCTCTAGTTCCGAGCCCGATCTTTTCAAAAAAGTGCGTACAGTACTTTTGCGTGTCTACCATTTCACCACCAAGGCATTTGGAGATGTGAAACCTTTGGGTGTTGATTTAGTAAAGGATTCTCAAGATAAGTTGAGGAGTATTCAAACTAACCTTCTAGCAGGCCAGAGTATGCAAAAGAAGTATGGAGATCATAAGGCGAGAGACATGGAATTTCAATCCGGTGAAAATGTTCTTCTTTAGTATCACCCATGAAAGGGGTAATGAGATTTTGTAAGAATGGTAAGCTAAGTCCCTGATATATTGGTCCATATGAGATTCTTGAATGCGTGGGACTGTTAACATTTATTTTTGCCTTACCTCCCAATTTATCAAGTGTTCACCTGGTATTCCATGTATCCATGTTGAAAAGGTATCATGGTGACAAGGATATAATCCTTGGTCCATATGAGATTCTTGAATGCGTGGGACTGTTAGCATTCATTTTTGCATTACTCGTCCCAATTTATCCAGTGTTCACCTGGTATTCCATGCATAAAGGATATTTTCTAAGCATCGTGGATTAGATGTGTGTTCTGAAATGGGGAATTGGAAATTCTTTGAATAATTCACTAGTTTGAGAATCCCACCATGCGGGGATTTTTGCCTCTTTGGCGCCGCTGAATGTGATGGTGTGATGGCTGCTGTGGTGGGCAAGACAAGAATTAAAGTCGTTAATAAACCCTTAAACGACCTCATTATGCACTTCTTGACTTTTTTAGATAAGGAACAATTCCCAAGTCTTTTCTACTTATTTTTCACCACTCTTGAGGCTAAAAATAAGCTTTTCATTCCACAAATCCATTTTAATCTGTAGAACGTAATGAGACTAATTAATAATGATGGGAATGGTTTTTATATAGATTTTATGGTGGAAACAATCCTAATTGAATAATTGGGATCATGAGTTTGATCTTGAATTCAAAAAATTGTTATAGTTTTGGGTAATTAGTGTTTGTTTGTTGATTCACGTGTTATTATGATTGTTTGTAGACCAAGAACAAGGATACGAAACCAGAAATGGAAGAATCAAGTTTCTTAGGGTTTCAAATTTGTTTCGAGGTATGTAATGGTTGTGATACTATGATTGTGTGATGCATATTCTTGCGTTATTATGATACTTGTATGTATATGAAAGTTGCATTATTGATCACACTTGTTTTAAATGATATAGACGAATGAGTATGTCATGAATCACTCTTGACTCTATTACTTGAAAGTATACTTGTGTTTGTGATTGTAGTGTGTTGATGGATCAAATAGAAATGTTCCAACATAACTAACTGGAATTGGTTGCCATGTTCCGACATAAAAATGGGATCAAATTTCCACATTCTGGTACAACTGTGGGATCTGGTTTCACGTTCCGGTGCACTAATAGTTTGGGTTTGAGTTCCATTAGAGGACCAACTACTTGACATAGTTATGTAATTTGAGAAATGTGAAGTTGACCGTTGTTCAAAAATGTTGACAATATTTTGCATGTTTATATATATGCGTGTGATTATAATGTTGTTTGAGTTTTGATATTGCACTTAGTGGGATAGCCGCGTGATCCTACCAGTACACGGTGCTTGCGTATTGATACTACACTTGGTCTTATTTTTATTGAGCACAGGGCATCTTCTGGCAGCTATTGAAAGACTTCTCTTAGAAGGTTTGTGATCGTTGCTTCTGAATTCAAGAGTGAGCTAGTGTAACGACCGGAGAGTACCCCCTAGACGTAACAGGACGTACTTCACCTCTATTAGGTCTTATACAAGACCTTAGACATCTTTCATCGCATAGACATTAAAATAGCGGAATATTTTAAGTGTTTTCATGATATAACACAAGACTAAAAAGCCATTCCATTTAAAAACCATAAGTACATAGTTAGGATATTAAGTCCATCTTCCCATCTTAGACACAACATCAATAGAATAAAGACATGACCCTTAACAATACAAAAGATATCCCTACACTATTACATGAACTTAATTTAAACTCTTGACATGAAGCTCCTTGAATCATTAAGAACACACTTGAACTTGGGAATGGTAATCCAAGCTCCTCATTATAGGAAATATTCTCTAGGCATCACCACCTAAACTTTGTGTAAAAAGATAAAGAAGAATGATATTAGTATTAGAATGAACTAAGTATGATAATCATGCAAAAACATGCTTTAAAGAGGGAATTTAGTTAGAAACCATGCATCATGTCTTTATTGTAAAACTTCATAAGCATTTGACACAATAAGCACAATATAGCTCACATACATCATATAGACATGGAATACCACTCATAACAACAAATGAATCCATTTATCAAAATTGAGGTAGATTCAATACACATCATACATTAACTACCTTTTTATCTTAATTTTTTTCTTAAGAAACCCTTAAGCAATACTTAGTACAATGTATTACCTTAAGGTCACCAAATATGATCTTTCATATATAGTCTTAATAAATACAACCACATATATTCATAAAGTCAAAAGCACATCATAGGGCACAATCTACACATAAGAACCATCACCTAATACAACCCCCAAGTCACACTAGTGCATGTACAAGTAGCATCCCATAATACTACTCATGCTAAGTGATCCTAGGAAGTCACCCTAGACTTAGACACATCACATTAAATAAGATACAACACATACATTTAATCATTAGACGTAAGACGAACATACTTCATTAATGTTCATATAAGAACTATTTCATTCATTGCATCTTACTCATAACACATTTAGCTCATTTAACAGGTAAACAACCCTCACAACCCCTTCACAAGATTTCAATGTACACATGGAGTCCCATACCCCCACATATACTAAGCAAACCAATTTAGAAGCCATAAGTGTAATTCACATGCATAATCATAATTCATGTCTTGACATAAGTAAAGTCAACCTTACCATGCATTCATATCAACATATATGAACTATAACTCTTATTTCATAAAGTAAACTAATCATAACTTCCCCTGAATTCCACTTATGCAATGCATAAGTAGGGTCGATAGTCCTACCTAGACTAAGTGACTCTTCAAGGTATATAAGAGAGGAGAAAGGAGAAGAAACTTTCAAGATTCATAGATTTCTTAAAGATCTTCATGTGGATTTTTCCAAGTCTTAATCCCTACCAAGTAAGTGAGATCACACAGGACTGGGTTAGTTCGCCACACGCCCATCATGTTTCAATTCAGGAAAGGTATATTAATTTGTAAGTAAATCCTATGAGTTCTTGATGTAAAATCGTTAAAATCTACGATTTCTTGTTGTTGTTGATTAGGAAAATTCCCACAAAAACTAGATTACTTTATCATATTAGTAAAGTTGACTTTTTTTTGCATTTTTTAACAAACTAAGTTCTTTTCTACTATTTTAAAAGCTTTTCATATATTGCATGTGTATTGTTGCTTTATATTGAGTTAACTCATTCATGAGTTGAGTAAAACCAAGGTAAGTGTTTCTTTCAAATTTCTTTCAAGATTATGTTATGTTTAGTATTCCCCTCACATACGCGTACATTGTACTGGTAACCAAGATCGACATCCAGCGCCTTGTTGATCAAGCTGAGAACTCAGAACCAGTTGGTGAACCTCTTTTCTTTCTGGGGGACTTCTTTTACTTTGCTTTCTAGTATTTCACTTGTTAGGATGATCGGGGGTCATGTCCCCACATCCGTAATTGTTTAGAGGCTTCAGAGACGGATAGGTATAGTTCTTTAGTCTTACTCATTTCATATTTTGTTTAAAGACTTGAGTTCACCTTATTGGGTAGTTTAATGCTTTCTTATTAACATTCTTCAGTTATATTGGTTTATCTTTGTTAAGTTAAGTCTTCCGCTGAGTAAGTAAGATAGGCCAAGGGTTCACTTGGGCCCAACAATGATTCTCGAGTGTCAGTCCCGCTCAGGGTGTAGGCTCGAGGCGTGACATGTGATTTGGTGAAAATGTTTACTAGAGTTTACACTTATTAGAAAATGTCAAACAAAATGTTAAACGCCACAAGGTCAGCACAATTACCTTGAGAATTAAACTAAAAGTCAGTCTACACCAAACTCGACATTTTAGAGCTAACCAGACTGTTAGAATTCCATTGAAGCGTGTTTAGAAAGAAAGTTTACCAAGGTAAAACTTTGCGCAAACCTCAAAAGCTAAAACAACTAATTACAAAAACTCTAATCAAAAGCCACGACACATGTACCGATCATCACACTACACCAAAATGACCTTTCTACAACTGTAGGATGTAACAAAATTTCTATTTGGACATCAAAATATCTATTTGTTAACTTAATTAAACTTTTTCAAACCTTAAACCTCCCAAATGGAAAAAACCACTCAATACTCACCCGGCCACCTGGGGAAACATGTCACCCAACCAAATATCATAAAAAAGCTACACGGAAGCTACGAGAAGGGAAAATAGTAAAAACACACAAAAATTACCTCAAGGGTCATTACAATTGATGAATTTGAAATAAACCTTTATAAATGTAATTAATAAAGGCAATTGATACATTTTATAAGACGACTTGACTTTAAAATTGTAAATGAATTGATATAATTCAACCTTCTAGAAAATAAATAAAACGCAATCTTGAAGCTAGGTGAAAGAAATCATAATCCTTTTCGTTGTTGTCGTACTGTTATCTCTCTTTTTTGTTTCTCACAACCAACATTCTTCTTATATTTTTGATACTTGAGTGTCCTTTTGCTGAACTATTCATATTTAGTTCTCCTTTAGTTGAAATATTCCAATCAAATTCAACTTCAACTAGTGAGAGACTTGTTAGTACATACACTTTAGAATACAAGAAAACATGACAAGATTATAAAAATAAGTTTGACAATTTCTTTTATTTTTCAAATATCAAATAACCAAAAGTGAAGAAGAAGCAAACTATAGTTGAACAAGACTTGAAACTTGTTAAAAATATCTAATGTTCTAAAGTTAGATATATATAATCTTTATAGGAATTGTCTTATAAAGGTTATTGACGGAACACAATTTTGTTCTTCTCGATATTCCTTACATGATACAATAATTTCCATCATTTTCATGCGTTGTCAAAAAGTTTTAGCCATAATTGTCAATATTGCCATTTAAAATATGATCAGAATAATTCGGAAGACTATGTTCACATATAACTTGGTTGAGATTGCATGATATATGTGACGATAGTCTTTCAATTAATAAAAATGATATTTTAAATAAAAATATTGTCAATTAGGTTCAAACTTTTTGACAAAATATGTAAATGATGGAAAATATCATATTATGCAAGGAATAGCGAGAAGTATAAAATTTCATTCCATCAATAAGCTTTATAAGGTAATTCGTATAACCTTCTGTCTATCCAACCTTATAATATCATATATTTTCAACAAATTTCTAGTATCGTTCGATATTAGTTTGCTTCCCTTGTTTACTTTTGGTTAGTATGTATTTTACAAATAAAATAAAATTTTAATATTATTTTAGTTATCTCGTCATGTTTCCTTCCATTCTACTCTAGAGTGTATTAACTAGCTCACAATAGTTGAAGCTGAATTTAATTGGAATCTATCAACTAAAGAAGATTTAAATATAAATCATTTGATAAGAAAAAAAATTCGAGTATCAAAACAAGCAAAAAGAATGCTGGTCGTAATAGAAAGGAAGATGAAATAATCATGAAACAAATAAAAGGATGTTGCGACTTCTTTCACTTAGCTCCAAGTTTACATTTCATAATTTCAGGGAATGTTGAATTGTATCAATTCACTAACAATATTAACTTTCAGTCACCTTATAAAAATTTTCAATTACTTCTTTGGTTCGTCTTTTTTAACTACCCTTTATAAAGGTTTATTTCAAAATTTGCCATCTAGAACAATATGATCTATCCAAGTGTGTTTCAAATTCTTCTCAATCTGAGATTTATCTAGCTTACCCATTTTATGTATTTGCCTCTATTGATTCTTGTGTTGTATAAGTTGGAGTCATACCATTGTTATTTCCTGTTGATAATCCAGACCATGGTAACTCTTAAAGCTTAGAAATCTTCAACATTTCCTTTTCACATTTGCATTTTTTTGTGGCTATTAAACTGTTCCTACATTTCTTCAATAGACTTTTTGCATGAACCAAAGAACTTCTCGGTTTCCAATAGTCTTTTTTTTAATAAAAAAATTTAACATTCTAAAAGTCACCTGTAGGTGGAATTGTACTACACGTCAACTACGACAGGATTTTCTCCCGTGCTAACCAAGTTTGAAGAGAACTAAAATATACAATAAATGCAAATTTTTGCAAAACCAATATATAATAAATATGATAAAAGTACTAGTAGGTTTTTCAATTTGCTCGAAAATATCCATATTTCTTCGATACTAATAGGTTATTTTAATTACTTACTTTGTATCTATCTTGAAGACAAACTAAAATATGCACCAATTTAGGAACAATGAAGTCCTAAAAAAAATCACGAAGCCGTCCTCCCATACTAAATACAGATTCAGATGCGACACTTGAAACGGAACATATATATAACAAGTCATTTAAGCTTGAATTCTAAGTCGAACTTTGGGCATTTTCAACCAAAGTAGGATGTTAAAATCTTAAGTGTCATTCTTAGTTTATTCAACAAAATATTTATGTAATTTTATTTTAGCATCCACACCTCCACTAACTAACAACTCCATATCGCTTTAGATCTTCATGAGTGAACCTAAAAAGTCCTTTACCTAGGTTACTTACTTGACTACCAGTAATTGATTCTGACTTTTAACGGATTGACCCATTTTCAATGTCCAATGAAAGCATCTTTTTCAATAACTCAATAAATTGTTGTGTAATTTTTAGGAGACATCTTCAATATCCTATTATTACAACATAAAGTCGTTATATAGTCATTCTCCTTATTTTCGAAGTTACAAATGAAATTACAGTTATATATACCACGAGCCTTGTATATCATTCTCCCTCTACTTTGTTTAATCAAAAATAAAAATTCATTTTATTTTTACATAATTCAAAGAGGAGGAGGAGCTCCAACTACAAAAGGATATCTAAAAATAATGAAAAAAGACAATTCATAACCCCAAGAAGAAGAAGTAGCAACAGCTCAAACTAGATATTCGTATACTTAATACTCCTTAAAGGATATCTAAAAATAATTTTTAAAAAAAGACAATTCAGAAATCCAAGAACAAGAAGAAGAAGCCCAAACTACATATTCATATACTTAATACTCCTTAAAGGATAACTACAGAAGATGAAAGAATATAAAGAAACCCACCCTCAACTCACTAGTAAAAAAAAAAATCTAGTTAAAACTTAAAAATATGCAAAAGGGATACTGGATAGTCTTGTTTTGTTTTTATTTTTGTTTTTGTATATGGTTAGTAACCGAATAACCAAACAAAACCAAATCGAAATCAATAACCAACCGATATATGTATATTATATTATATTTTGTTTGATTTTATTTGATAATTTTAAAACCAATGAAGTTGTTTTGGTTTTAATTCTGACCAATAACCGAACTAAATCAACCATTAAACACCCCTAATGTTGTAATTAGGGGTGTAAACGGGTTGGTTATTGGTCAAAACCAAAATAACTTAATCGATTTTATTATTATCAAAATTAAACCAAACCAACTATAATATACATTTATCGGTTTGGTAGTTATTGGTTTCGGTTTGGTTATTCAGTTATTAACCATATACTGGAATAAAAGAAACAATTCACTCAAAATGTTGAAAAATGACAACAATCCATTTAAAACAAAAATTTTTTAGAATAGCACACACACAGACACACACACACACACACGCACACACACACACAAATATATATATATATATATATATATATATATAATATATATATATATATATAATATCTTTAGAATTATTTATAAAAATAACATATAAAGTATGTATATGAATAGCATATATGTATATAATTCATCGGTTCGATTATTTCTTTTATTTTTTCGAATAAAACCATAACCAAATCAAATAGTATCGGTTTTCAAAAATCTAAAACGAAACCAAGCCAAACTCAAATAAAATTAGTTTAATTTTATCGATTTGGTTTGAGTTTGGGTTGAGATTGTTTTTATCCAAACCGTGAACACCCATACTTAAAACAATGAGTATGATGAACTTCAGAAAGACACAAGAAGCTGTTACCCAACTTTGAATTCTCAAAAAAATAAAATAAGCAAGAAAAATGAGCCATTTTTTTTGGTTTTGTTTACCTCTTTGCGATCATCCGTTATGTAGATATTGAAGAGTGGGAGATATTTGTTAAACAGAATGAAAAAAAAATTATTGAGAAAGTTAGATCATCCATTTTTCATATTTTGTGGAGAAGGATTGTTGTGCATTAAAATTTTTTTTTAAAAAAAAATCTAACCTCGTAAAAGTCACTGTTTAGGTACAATTGTACTGCATGTCAACCACATTAGGATCTTTTCCCGTTCTAGCTGACCCTATAGAGAGTAAAAATACACAATAAATATGAATAATTTGTAACAACAATACCCATAAAATATAACAAAATACTAATACTCTTGTCAATTTGTTCGAGATTATCCAGATCTTCTTTACACTAGCGGGTTGTTTTAAATTTTCACATTTTAGCCAATCATGAAGATAGACAAGAACTTGCACCAATTTAGGAGTCAATGGACTCAAGAATAAATCAAAAAGATGTCTTCCCCTACCAAATACAGATTCATATGTGACACTTGAAATTGGAACAACTAATTAGGGGTGTGCACTTTTGATTTTTTTAGAAAAACCAAACCAAATCAAACCGAATTCTAATTTAGATTGGTTTTTTTGATTCTTGGTCTGGTTTTGGATTAATAATTTACTTTGTTTGCTCTTTGACTTGGTTTCGGATTTAGAAAAATGAAAATGGAAAATCCAGAAAACCCGAATAATATATATATATATNAGTATAAACACGAACCAAAATACCGAATGCACACCCTTACAAATAATCATCACATGCCATCAATAACACTTACTCAAACATCATTATAATGCATAGCCAACTGATTAAAGGTCGTAAATAGGATCCAAAAAATATGAAATAAAAATTATTTTTTAAATTTTTATTGGATCATTAAAATACTTATCAAATTTTTCCTTGATCTTTGTTGCAGTATCATTTAAATCGGTATTTTTACTTGCAATTGTTTACATCCTCATTTTTATAAATAATGTCAAACGTCATGAGACTCAAAAAAGGATAATAACTCAATTAAATTAAAATGATTTTATCTTAAAAAAGATTTAAGATTCCACGCCTAATTTTATGAAAAAACTAGGAAACCAATTAATTAATTAATTATAATATAGCTAACGAAACCAATATATTCTTTGTAAGAGTTCAAGTTATTTTTCAGGGGAAGTATTAGCACCCTTTAGAATTCACAATTGTGAGTCCAGGCTAAATTCAATTTTTTAAAAACAAATTGATAGGGAAATAAAAATAAAGTGCAAATATAAGGAACATAAAATATATATAAATGTTATATTAAATAGTAATATGAAAAACAACATAATATTTTCCTATCATTAAAAAAATATACATTGAAAATACTATACGAATGTCTTTTGAGTATCTTCCTTGGAAAGCAACTCTAGGTACTTATAGATACACTTAGTAAAAGTATTTTTTATGATTAAATATGAATAAAATAAATATAAATAAATAATAGTTAAGCAAAATAAAATTCATCTTATAAACACGAAAGGCTTGAAAATAAACGAGGATTTATTTATCGGCCAATTTCAATATATAATACATATAAGTATAAATTAAAATTTTCAGCTTTTAAAAAATAGAGAGGCCTCGAAAACCATCGATGAAAGATTTTTCATTTGCTAATTTTACTATATAACTTAAATAGAATTAATAAAAAAAAATATAAAAGACAAAGTTATTTGAAATATGAATTACCTAAAAACAATAACAATGTAATGATAACCGAAGTAACTTTATTATCTAATGATTAAAGGTAAACATAGAAGTAAAGAATTAATGCAAAATAGTTATTAACAATAATCACTAAAAGTAAATTTATTATGTAATACTTAAAGTCAAATAGAGAAGTAAAGAGTTAATGAAAAATAGTTCTTAACAAAAATCACTTACAATGGAAAATTAATAATAAAAGAAAGTAGGTTAGCAAACGTGGGAAAACACATGAACTGTCATCAAAATTAACCAAAACTAACCAAATTAAATAACACATCATTATTTAATTAACAAAAACGTTGTCTGGAAAAGTTAACCATCAATGGAGAACAACTAAAACTACAATAACCATCTAAACTAAAATTATCAACACTTAAAAAAAAATAAAACTTAACCAAACTTAACAAAGAAAGAATGTTACTTGTGGAGTTTTAACTTTTCTATCCAGATCTAATGAGAGATTAAAGCTTTACTAAAATAACAACAACCTCAGTAAAATTAAACAACACTGCCAAAGTTGTTGGCAAAAAAGATCTTTTCTATTGTTATTCGAAAACAACACTACTAATCTTTAAATAGAACTTGGAGACAAACAAACCAAGAAAAAAAAATAAGGCTCTAGTTTTGCACTAACTCAACCTTTTCACTGACTAACATCAATTAATTAGGACTCCAGGAGCTAGGTAACTGGAAACATAAAAGACTCCTATAAGTATTTCCACTAATAGCACTAAACTTTTTAATCTGTTAACAAAAAGAAATTCTCACAAATAAAAAGTAAAAGAAACACAAGAAAGATCAAAATAGACTTCAAAACAGATGACACCAGAGTAGCAAATCTCACTAGAAATGGAGGGTTGATGAAGACCTGGTTCATTGTTGTTAGGTGTTGTTGACCAAAAAACATGAAAATGAGAAAAAAAGCATAAAATGGGAGTGAGTAAGAGGGTTGTTTGTTGGTTGCGCGAGCTTGAGCTTGATCGTGCTGGTCGTAGTTTGAGCACAAACGAAGTGGAACATTGATGTTTTTCTGGTGAGATTTGGTGGTTTTGTTTTTTTATATATTGAATTGGCGACGAGGATGTGCTAGGGTTTTGGTGGTGAGATCTAGGGGGGGGGGTCGTTTGTCGTCTAGTGGAGTGGAGAAGAGGACAGAGTCGGGGGTTTGGTTGTGAGATCTAGGGGTTTGTTTGTGTTCATTGGAGTGATGAAGAGGATGGAGGGGGTTTTGGTTGTGAGATCAGGGGATTCCTTTGTGTTCATCGGAGTGGTGAAGAGGAAGGGATGGGGTTTTGGTTGTCAGATCTAGTGCTTCACTTGCCGTTTGTTGGAGTGACAAAGGGTGGGTGGGGTCCCCCCTCTCCCCCCCCCGTCCCCGAAAAAAACCTAAAATTATTTACTTCATGATTAAGTAAAGCATTATAAAAGCAATCAATATTATTGACTATTTAAATTGTGCTAAGAACAATATGATCATTAAATATTTATATATGTAATTCATTAGTTGTATTTAATGAATTAATAGATTGTGCTCAAATAAGTATAATTAATAACATTAAAAAATTTATTTCAATGAAAAATGATGGTTTAGAAAATGAAAACAATATTTGATATTCTACCTACTGTGAAAAAAATGTTTAAAATCAAAATCAAAATCAATCAAAATTCAAAACAAACTATAAAAATCATAACATTTTAAAAAATTAAGGATAATTAGCAATAATCGTATAAAGTTGGAGAAAATGTATTTTGAACTATTTGAAAGATAAAAATTAAAAGTATTAACTCTAAAAATGTCTGTCCAAAATTCAGTGTCAACAACAGTGAATTGATTCAAATAAAGAATGATCCCACAAATTTCAAGAAAATGAATATTTGATATGACATAAACTAATCGAGATATTTCAAAATAAGGAGAAACCCGATTTTAGGGCAAAATATTAGATGAGGTTAATATACCTAAAAATTGTACATATGGTAACTCTTAACTAGTTAACGATTTATCCAAAATTGAATAATGTCATGACCCGAAAGCAACCCCTAGAAGTTAGGAGGAACCCTTGTTTCGTGGCCGGGTGTACTTGACTCTTTGGGGTCTTGTACAAGCCCTTCAACTAGAATTTAATACATAAGACATGAAAAGTAGTGCGGAATTTAAAACCTTTCAAGAACATTTGATATAAAAAGGAATGTTTTATAAATACTTAGAAAAATCTCATCGTCACAAGTCAAACATAAATACACTACATAAATAACTTAGGGACATGGCCCTTTACATTGAAAGAAATACATAATAATTCTTTAACTAAGAAATTAAGAAACGGACTACGCCCTCGAATATATGAGAACATACTTTTTCTTGAGAGGAACTTTCCCAAGATTCACCTTCTAGAATTCAACCTTCAAAATGCTTCCAACCTATACTTATCATATATTATTATAAGCATGAAGCTCAAAACTTAAAAGTTGAATTACTATTTTGCCCCTCTAATAAATTAAAACTTTTATAATTTTCATATATATAATCTTCTTATTCTCATTCCATAATGTTGACCTTTCAAATTTCTAACACAAATGTAAATAAAAAGAAAAATGACTAATTATTTCTTATAGACAAGAAATTAAAGTAGATTCATGTATCTTTAAAATTAAATTTCATCTCTATCTTTTTTATATTTATTTTAACAATAATTCATGTGACTTTTCATGTTTCCATAATTTTTTTCGATAAATTTAACTTTTTCAAGAAAAAATTTTAGTTACCACTCCTACAATTCTTGTGTGTAGGAACTCTAAACATGTGAAATAATGTAACAATTTGAGGTGAAACTTGTGAGACTCCATTCTGCAGTCACGAGAATAGACAAGAATTCAATTACTCAAGCATCGGAGCTTGATGTGTTAGTTCTATACTTATTTGTAGTAAGAATTATAATAAGACTTTTTTGTCTCTCTTCATATAGTTGAATTCTTGTTTTATTAGCAAGTTGCTCTAAATTCATATTTGTATTTTGAATGCTCAAATGTTCAGTTTCACTATAGAGACAAAAATAAAATGAAATGCCTAATTATCTTGCTCATCTGTACCTTTTCTTTTCTTTTTTTTTGCTTCGTACTTATTATTTTACATATACATTAATTTTCATCTTTAAGAATGAATGTGATAAAATAGGATGTTTACTCTTTTCTTTTCTTTTTATGGAAAAAAAGGTGAAACATATAATATTAGATAAATGGTGGATAAGTTATGTATGAAGAGAAAATTAAATTTTATATAAAAATAGTAGTTATTCATAAATATTCTGATTGTCAAAATATAAATAATAAGACTTTTTAAATCATAGTTTTAAATATTTATAGTTAACTAATTAGTTTAAAGTGTTTGTGGATAAAAATTTAATACAATACTTTAAACACATTCATTATAATTATCAGGAGATTCAAAAGGCAAAGTAAAAAAGTTGAAAGGTTTTGTTTTCCTTTCACTCAAAGTTAATCTTACACTATTTCTTCTAACATTATTCTACCAATAAAACAGAACTATCGAGAAATTTAATTTAGATATTTGTTGTTTTTCCTTTTTGCTTTGCAAACTTATTTTTGAATTATAAACGAAGTTTATTTTATTAATTTCTCATATTATTATTTTGATGCATTCACTAGGAGGTCAGAAAATTGGAGTGTCACAATTAGTAGTAAAACAAAGTAAGAAATCTCAATTAGACATATTTTATTATTTAGTAATATTATCTTTTAAGAAATAATACACTCATGGGTCACACGCGCAAAGTGCGTGCTCGGAAACTAGTAGTATAGAAAAGTGCGGGGTTAGTACAAATAATGTACTAAGTATAGGATATGCAAAAACATGCGAAAAAGGGACATTTTAGTAAAATACTATTTCATGACAATTAAGTATAACATTCATGAATTTAGAAGCATAACATCATAACAACCATCATTTAACACTTAGATAAGACTTTCCATAATTTTAAACCAAAAGGAGACCATTTACTGTAACTTCCAAAACTTACAGTGAACTCAAATCTAACATTAAAGTGAATTAATTGGACACTTTAACAATATATGATTTAAGGCATTCACAATGAATTCAACTTGAGCAATTACAATGAACTATCCTATTCTAAATGAGTGAACCTCCAAGGCCAAGCAAAAGAGAAAGTAAACTCATTTTCCGTAAGAGTTTCCCTACCTCAAGATTATGCTAAAACTCACTAAGGTAAAACATTAAGGAACTATGCATATGCCTCCTTCAATACACACCAAAGTAATATTCAAGACGACCCCTTTTGGCGTACTCAACTCGGGAGAAACAAGCCCTTCAATCAATGGCAATACATTAAAAGACACCCAACAAACCACAAAAGTCTTACCTTTCAGAATGCCTACTTAGTGAAATGAGTAGATTTCGTCCCATACCACCACTTACCCTAAGTAGCACATTATTTTAGAAGGTTTGTCACCAAGTTTTCCATTTCGGAAGGTCCTACTTAGTGCAATGGATAGATAGTGTCCCATACCACCACCTACCCTAAGTAGTACGTTCTTTTAGAAGACTTAGTTCATTCAATTCAAATAAGTCTCAGCAAGGCTCCCCTTTCGGATTGCGTACCTAGTGCTATGGATAAATAGCGTCCCATTCCACTACCTACCCTAAGTAGAACACTCCTTTAGAAGCCATAGCACGTTCATTTATTTGTGGGAGTTAGCTCAACTTACATAGACCATGAGAGCTAGACATGGAATCCCGATATTAACCCCTATCGGATGAGGGATCCTCACTTGCCTAGAATGAGGTCATTCTCTTAGCATTTACATTGCTTTCCCAATAGCTACACGTATGCGCGCGCATAGTTTAGGGATAAGGATATTGCTACTAAGTAACTCATTCTCTACTAATGAAGAGTACTCATCTCAAGAGGTACATTGGAATACAACATCTCATCTCATGAAGTGTAATCCACCTCTCCTTCATATCCTCTCGGTGCTAGGCATAACTTCCCATGGATTCTCAACATTTTAGACTATAGGTTAAGGATAAATAGTGAACACCACATCTTAACTCACGAAGAGCATTCATCCTCCAACCTATCTTAGAAAGCTCATGGGATGTAGTGGGGTTGTTACTAAACACTTCATCTCAACTCACGAAGAGTGTTCACCCCAAAAGTCCCTTTTTGGACTTAATTAAGCTTCATTCATTCATTCAAGTGTGAGTGTGTGTGTACATGTGAGCACACCTTGCACACAAGCTTTATTTCCTTTACATTTAACTCCTATACAAGCTTAGACCTTCATTAATCACATCACACACCTTACATACTTCATATGATCATCTAGTCCTTTATAATTAATCCTCAACATACTTCTTATAACAAGTTTCATAAAGCAATTAACAAGAATAACTTCATTCAAGCATACACCCTAGTCTACTTGACTTTATTACTTCATAAGGCACATTTAACAAGAATAGCATATTTATCATCTTACTTCACATAAAAAGCCTTAATAGCCTCATTCATAATAAATTAGTAAGTTTACATTCATACAATTCAAATAAACACCGCCACCAAGAAGGTGGACCATACCACTCAAGAGCATTTCGAAATTGAAACAAAACAACATAACCAACTTACCATTTAATCCAAGATTTCATCACCTATAACCTTTTATCCAATAATTCATCAATAATTATCCCTTTGGGCAGTAGCTAAACAACAATAAGAAATCAAAGCTCAAAGACTACCAATTCATGCTCATATAACCCATTTCTTAAGCCAACATTAGATGAAAAGCTTTAACATGATTTCATTGAAGTTTTAACTTTAATATCATCAACTAACATTAGAAATACCATTATTAATTCATTAGAAACGTTTCCATGCAAGAGCTTTATTTTGATTTGATGATAGTAAAACTAGTGTTGAAAACCCCTTTTGAAAATTAATTTGAAGGGACTTTTTGAATGGAAGAGAGTTCAAGGATGGATACCATAACTCACATTGAAGAAATACCAATGATTTTTGATGAGTAAACAAAGATCAACATCCCTCCTAGCATTTCTTGACTTCTAGCTTCCATGGAGACTTGAGAGAGTCTTCTAAGAGAGAGGGGTTTTGGGTTTTGGGAAGAGGGGTCTAAAATGCGGTCTTAGGGTTTAGAACATTTTAATATACCTAATAAACACAAAGACTAACGTCCAAGGGTCATAAAATACTTGGGGTAAATTTACCAAACACCCCAAGCCAAGGAAGAAAACTTACAGCTTTTTGGAAGTGGCTAATCGATGCCCCAAGTTACTGGGCATCGATGAGTCAACGGCCCGTGCTGCTGGGCGTCGATGGCATCAAAGGATGGTAAAGGGAGGGTCTTATATTCCCACTATGTATGGAATGACGGCCCCCCAGTCGACCGGGCGTCGATGGACTTACGCCCAATAGACTACTCAGTCGATTGGGCACTGTCCTTGACAACTTTGTCCAAATCTTGGGCCCTTTATCTAGGTCCCCTTGTGGGTCCTATATGGGGTCGTGCCCAAATTTTAAACCCCTAAACTAAGTCGTCTAGTTCTTAGGAACATATCATGCATGTTTCAAGCAAAACGAACACATAAAACTCACTCAAACACCTCTAGACACACAAGCGGTATCTAAGGCACACCTTTCGAATGTCATGGACGTTCTTGGACGTTTGACGTCCGAACTTAACCAAAACTCACAGACTGACCAAGAATACTAAAGTAACTCATTTTAACTTAAAACTAACTCAAGAAATAACCACGAGTCTCTAGTTCACCTTAGTTTGTTTTTGGGCGTTACATTCTTTCCCACTTAGAATAACATTCGTCCTCGATTAGCACTAAAACTTCAAGAATAACAAGGAGTCACTTATCATAACATAAATCATTGAAATCAAGGATCAAACACTCAACATCAAATCATCATCTAGCAATGAGCATCCTTTTACATTTTCAAACACTTAGCAACTTAAGCAACTCTTGCAAACTTAAAAATTCTCAAAACTCACCCTTAACCTTCTTTTATGGAGGAACTACCTTCTCCAACATTAAACATGTTGATATACAACACTTTTGCATACATTGAAACTTCAATTCAAGGCAAAACAAATTTTCTCAAAATCCACAAAACTTACAGTGAACATCACTATAACATCATTAAGCATGCTAAAAACTTCAAATTTTCATTCTTTGAACAATTCATTAAGAGGGAATGATCACATGAAGTATATATAATACCATATAAACTAATCTCATAACACATTGAAACCGTAATTCATGAAAAAAATCAATTTTTCTCTAAAATTAAATTTCATTATAGTGAATGCAAAACATCACTATGTCACTTGCTTAAAAATTCCATAATGCACCTTCCAAGAAACATTATCAAGATGACATGACAATATGCCACACTAACTTA
The DNA here is from genome assembly GCF_001406875.1 of Solanum pennellii. Classification (NCBI taxonomy): domain Eukaryota; kingdom Viridiplantae; phylum Streptophyta; class Magnoliopsida; order Solanales; family Solanaceae; genus Solanum; species Solanum pennellii. Next base: position 14,971,542 of record NC_028641.1, on the reverse strand, counting down.
CTCCAAAGAGACTTGGTAAGTTTCACTAAGTGCAATGTGAGAGTAGCATCCCATACTCCCACTCCCACTTAGTGACCCTCGAGGATTCTCTTGGACTAAGTACATTACATGCCATTCTGCTCAACTCACTCTCCCTTACTTAGGGTAAAGTCATCTTCAAGGCCTCATACTTCAAAGCACAATTATTCCTCTCACAATGTAAGAACTCACACTACCCTCAACTCATGCACATCAAGATTAAACATCAACCTTACAAGTTAAGCATAACACTTTACTCTTAGGATTCAAGCCTAGACAAAATCTCTTAAACATCACTTCATTCACCTCTTAGGCATCACTTGTCATGAACCGGATTCTGGAATCCGAGTGCGATCGGCATCGTTGACCTCTCAGAGGTCGCATACAAGCCTCTTCTTGCATTCATCACATTCATATGGTTAATTTTAGCGGAAAATTTAAATTTTTTAAAAACGTATGAAGTATACATAGACTTCATATAATAATTACATAGTTACATCATATACTAACCTCAAAATAAATAATAACCATCTACCATTAAAGAACCAATTTGAAAAAAAAGATGAATATAGTATAATAAGTTGCCAAAACTACCTTAATCCAAAAGCTTCAAAAATAAAAGTATGAAAGAAACGCTAGGGACAACATCCACTATCTATGTCCACTACTAGGATAGACTAAAAATGTAGCATCCTCGAAATCAAGAAGACCTACCAAATGATCTAGAGAGTGCTGATGTCAAAACTGCTGCAATGAGTCTTCAATCTGCTCTATGACCTGCACCTATCAAAATAGTAAATTGCATAGGGTTAGTACACCACTTGTACTAAGTATGGGTGTATGCACATATACACATAAGGCTATGCATGATCAAGGAAAGCTCTTTCTAAACAACATGCCTTCTGGAAGGTATAATCACTAGACTTTCCTAAATCGTTAGTTGTTAATTGTGGAATGAATATGATGTATTTTAGTAAATTTAAAGCACACAATTCATTTTCTATATGATTACAAGACATTAGTATCATCAACATAATTATAGAACAACTTGGGTGAAGATTTGAGATTTTGATCCTCTTGAACCTGAGAGCTCCTCTTTGTATACCTAGTTTATTTTTTCAGTCTTTTACTTCTTGTTGTTGTGTAGTTTAATAATTCCTTTGGTCCTATGTTTTAATTACAAGTGCAATGATTAATTGTAGTCCCATAGCCATAATGAATCAAGTAAGTAATTCAAGAGATTAAGGAAATGATTTAACTACAGTTTGGGGCATGAAATCTTCATAAACCAATCTTTAGTGACTATTCCTATTATTGTATTATTGGCCTAATATAAGAAGTCATTATATGAAAATCTTATTTGGCTAAGATCCTTTGCCAATTATATAGAGTCATTATAAGCCAATTTATTTGGTTTTATCATTTTCATAACATGAGGATTCATTATTAGCTATGCCCTTTTCTTATTGTAAACTTCATTGGACATGATTTGACTATCCTTACAACAAGTCATTCATTACATAAAGTATTCATTAATACTTCATAAGCCAGTATCTATTGGCTATGCCACTTATTCATCATTTTTATGTTAGGGAAGTTATGAAGTTTTGAGTTGCTATTATGTCTCTACTCCCCTTTATTGGCATCACATAAGAAGTCATTATAAGCTAATTTTATTTGTCTTTGACCATTATTTGATGAAACTTCATTGTTAATCATATGGAAATTGACATTCTTAAGTTCTTACTTTCATAGTCACTTTGAACATACGTTCCATCATCTTGATATCTTGCTTTCGTAGAGACATCTTTAGAAGTAAGATCATGCGAGCTAACATGAAGTCCAGTGTCTTCCCCACATCGAAAAGAGGTGATTCACCGGTTAAAATGAATCAAGATCATGTGAGATACTCATGAAATCCAGTGTCTACCCTACTCCGAAAAGGGGTGATTCCCGGCTAAGGATAATCCATATCAAGTGTTCACTCCAAACCGAAAGGAGTGTCTCACTGATATAGTGAACCAAGAACATATTTTGAGAATTACCCAACATAGATCATGTGAGATAAACATGAAATCTAGTGTCTACCCCACACCAAAAAGAGGTGATCCCACTGTCCAAGGTTAGATCGGAACATACCTAGCTGTCTTAGGTGGAAACCATTGACTAGTTCCTATGTTGGCTAGACATAGTTCGAAGACTAACTACTTATCCACATCGGTGGTAGCCTCTCCTCATGAGACTAACACGTGCAAGCACATGGTCATAACTAGTCTATCGGTGCTTTGCTCACTTTGATTATCTTCTTATCTTTTAGAGTTGACTCAAACATTATGGAAGCTTGCTTCTATATTGAGATTTACTTACTCTATTGATGACTTTTCATCCCTTTCTTTACATTGATGAATTTTGAATTGTCCTTACATAACATCTTTGGTGTTAATGAGACTGGTCTCACACGTTCTAACACCTTCATTCATGAGTACTTTTAACTTAGTAGCTTATGTGTAAGTGAGACTTGTCTCACTACTTTTAGCACCTCATTCTGGTCATTTTCATAACTTAAACATCTTTAGTTATGTTTTTACTCACGTTACTTGCTTACTTTCGTTTAGTATCCTCATATCATCATTTATGGACTATGAGCACTTCATTCAGTGAGTTACATATGTTCATAGTTCATTCCTTTTGGCATGTTGGGAATCGTCCCAAATGAATGGCATACCTTGGATATGGATTCATTGAATTAATATAGAAGTGCTTGAGTTGTCATTTCATTATTTTGGCTACACAAGATTGGCATATGATTTATATTGGCTTAAACAATTGGGTATAGATTATATAACCATTTTTGATGGCATACGCCAATTTTAATATTCAACATGCTTAAGTTTTTATACATCGTACATTATCCAATATTTTAGTTATTTAACATAATATTAAAGCCATTTCCCTAGAACTTGTTTGACACTGTAGTGTTAGTAAATTTATTGGCATAAGACAGGCAATTCATTCAAACGTAATATCATGGAAATCTTTTAAGCCAATCTTAGTTCATGACTTTAAGCATAACGTTTTTTGAACATCTTTGACAGAATCATATTAACATTTGACGAATATAACATCTTCATAAAGTCACATTAACAACAAGTAAGCATTCGTACGAACACATCAAGACATAAACATTTCCGGACATAAATTAGCATTACATTGTTCTTAAATTCACGTAAGAAACTTAACGCCATACGATTAAAATTCATGGTTCATTCGAAATTATTTAATCTAGAACCCTACATATTAAGATCAACAAGCACCACATACCAACAACACGATAAACACTAATCTATTATACATGTAAATCGTAACGAGGATACTAGGGAAAGGGAAGTTGGACGAGAACTTTGGGAAACAACCCTAGTTTTCGAGATCTCATGAATTCATTCGAAGGAAAGTATTCTTGGAGAAAGAATTATAGTAGAGAAACCCATACCTTAAGTAGAAATTAATCTACGACGACCACCTTGAACGAAAACTTGAAGAAACCTTGGAAATACCTAAGAACGTTGATGGAAACTTTCTGCCTTTTTCTTTCGTTTGCTTTAGCGTTCTATTCTCTAAGTGTTGATCATGAGTTTTATGTTTAGGAACTGATATTGATTCATTTAACTAAGCCTTAATGAGTTAATTAAATAAATTAATTAAATAATTACTAAATAGCCCCTCATAGATTGACTAGAACTAGGAAAACACAACAATTTAGTCAAATATGAAATTATTCCTAAGAATTTAGTTTTTACCCTTTATATGAATTAATTAAATGGATAATATAATTAATTAAGTGACCTAGGGTAGTTACTAAAGTACCCCAAAGTCATTGTAACCATAACTAACCCTTTTGGACCATCCTAGGTTAAGTACTAGGATGTTCTTGAGTTATATTAGGTTAGTGTAAGAATTTCAATTTGACCCCTTTAATTTACTTAATTAAATGGATAATTTAATTAATTAAGTGACTAGTGTAATTTCTAAAGTAACCTTAAGTCTTTATAACCATAACTAACTCTTTGGACCATCCTAGGTTAGGTACTAGGTTGTCTTTTTGTTGTCTTAACCAAAATCTGGAAAGTGCCTTGTGATTTTGGTTTTGTCCATTTAAATTAATTAATAAGTGGCTAAATTAATAAATTAAGTAACCTAGGGTAATTAATAAAATATCGCTAAGTTTTTAGGACCAACCAACATTTTGGACCATCCTAGGTTAGGTACTAGGTTGTCTCTTTAACTAGTACTAGGTTAGTGTCAACCTGATTTAGTCCTAGGTTGTCGGGTGCACTAGTGGGTCCATTTCAGTTAGCCCTAGGTTAGTTAGATATTTGGTACAACTATTTATAGCCTATAGTTTGTTAGTTAGTTAGGCCCCACATGGAGGGACCCGTCCGCACATGCTGCCCCTTAACTACCCTAACCGAATAAGGTTAGGGTGGTCCCCTCCTTTGGCCGATTCCCACATGTGTTGCCCATGTGCTTGCACATGGGTTAGTTGTAATTTCATAACTAATTATTCTTGATGGCTCATTTGAGAATGTTTACTTTTTGTCCCAAGGACCCTCACTATGTCCTTGGGCACTGCTTAATTTACATAATCATTTTAAATGGTTATATGCTATAGTGCTAGGCTTGACACTTGGATGCCTAGTACCTAATGAATTGGGTTGAGAATCAATACATGATGAAATTACTAATTTTATCCTAGGGTCTTCATTGCAGGTACAATTCTAAACAAGCTTGGATCATGTTATGCTTATTTGGGTATATATAGAAATTCGCTAACGCTCCTTAGCCATTTTTCTATACAATGCCCAATATTTTTTAATATTGTGCATTGGGATGCTTATGTACCCCCCAATACGCATTCTTAAAGACCTATTGGTTGTTCACTAGACATGTAATTTTCAAAAATGTTACATTATCTCCCCCATTGGAACATTCGTCCCCGAATGACACTACACATCATTTAACACAAAGAGGGTGATTTTCGAATATCTAATTCACACTTACTTGGATGATGTATAACATTAAAGATTATCTAAAGCTTCATATTTGAGATTGAGGAATTTCCTTTTCAATCATACATAACTTAATGCACATCACAACTCAGGCAACACAAAAATCATGTCTACGCTATACAAAAACAGTAACATGAAATGCAAATATCACTTCGTTTTAGCTCACGTCGTGCAATTATAAGACATACGATTAGGGTGTTACAACACCAAATCAACCAATGCACTAAATCATAGAGTTTCTTACCCAAAAACCAGACTTAGGAAGAGTAAACCTAAACTTAAGAACTGAACAAATGAGGGTAGAAGGATCTCGTATCGGCCTCAACCTTCCATGTTGCTTCCTCAATAAGGTGGTTCCTCCATACACCCTTACTGTGGAAACCTCCTTCTTCCTCAAGCGTTTCACTTGGTGCTCTAAAATTTCAATGGAAACCTCTTTATACGAAAGGTTCTCATCGACTCCTAGCCCCTTAGATAACATCTCATTGGCCTTAATATTTGAACCTAATGACGCCCAACTTAATTTCAAAGGGACTTGCCACTATGCCATCTATTTCTCTACATACCCCTTCGGCCTTAACACTGTCTCCTATGGGAGTACTTACTAGAAACAGGTTATGTAACATCTCAGGAAGTAAGTCAAATTTACTAGCCACTACAGGAGTAGCAAAATTCAAGGTATATTCTAGATCTAATAATGCATAAACAGCAAACGAGAAGACAAGAAAGTTACCAGTTTCTATATCCATCGGACTTCTCTTGTTCCTCTCTTACTTTCAATGCATAGAACCAGTTTCTCTTGGGGGATTTGACTGAAGCATTAGGATTTGGCCGAGGCTGAGCATCTATATTTCCTGATTTCTTACATGTGGGCATTCCCTGACTATATGCCCACTCTAGCCGCACCCATAGCAGGTATTAGTACCTATGAAACACTCACCTCCATGCGAACGACCAAACTTATCACACGACTTGCTATCACGTTGGGCATTTCCATCATTCCCCTCCTTGGCATTAATATTCTCAGAAGGGGTAGGATTTCATGAGTGACTCTTGAACTTAGGCCTGTTTTGGACTCTAAATGAGCCCCTACCCGAGCTTGAACCAGTCTGATCCGCAGGCTTAGGCTTCTTGCCTTCATAAACTCTTCTCTTACGGCGGCTCTCCTCCACTTTCTGAGCATGCACCATAAATCTGTCCAGATCCATGTTTTCATGCAACATGGCTGCTCGACAATCTTCTACTAGATCCTCCGACACGCCAGTCAGAAATCTGCTCATCCCATCATTGCTATTTGCCACAAGAGAAGAAGCATACTTTGAAAGTTTAACAAACTTCAAGGAATACTCCTTGACAGACATACTTCCCTGTCTCAAGTTAATGAACTCTTGAACCTTGGCTTCACGTTGCAATATGGGAAAGAACCTTTCCAGAAAGGCAGTCTTGAGAACATCCCAAGTGATAGGGACATCTCCTCGTGCTCGGCCATCTGCCTACATTCGATACCAAACCTGTGCCACATCCTTGAGCTGATATGCAGTCAACTTAGCCTTCGCCTCCTCATTAACTCCCATGGCACACAAAATCTTGTGGACCTCATCCATGAACTCCTAAGGATCCTCATTGGTCTTGGATCCGTAGTAAATTGGCAGATTCATTCTGGTGAAGTCCCTTAGCCTGCTAGCCATGGTGCTAGCATGCGGGTTCTCTATGGCAGCACCCTTTCTTGTGGCTTGAGCTAGAGTGGTGATGGTATGTGCCATCTTCAGCAATGTTTCCCTCACTTCACCATCTGTCAACCCAGTTGGGTTGACCGGCACTTGAATTCCAGCAGTTGTGGCTTGAGGAGGAGCTTGGTTTCCTCCAGCAGCTGCTTCCTCAACTCTTCTCACATCATTCCTCTTTGTGTTCATCTTTTACACGTATACACAAGAAGAGATTAGATCCTTAAAACGACATAAAAATGTCACAACTTTACATGGCACAATAAAGAGTAGAAGAAGGGAAGATTTCCTATCATCGCATAGTCTCTGAGTCAAGATTGTGGCGCTCTTCACAACCATAAGTTAGAAACTACGTAACATGGTTGTTTTGAGCTTTAGTTCATAGGTAATTTTACCTCATGCTCTTATACAAAGTTTGTCACGACCCAGATTCTTGAATTCGAGTTCGACCGACATCGTTGACCTATCAAAGGTCGCAGACAAGTCTCTTCTTGCATTCATCACATTCATATGGTTAATTTAGCGGAAAATTTAAAAAGTTTTAAAATGTATGAAGTATACATAGACTTCATATAGTTATTACATAGTTACATCATATACTAATCTCAAAGTAAAGAACAACCATCTACTTTTAAAGAACCAATTAGAAACAAAAGATGAATATAGCATAATAAGTTGCCAAAACGGCCTTACATCCAAAAGCTTCGAAAATAAGAGTATGAAAGAAAAGCTACGTACAACATGCACTAGCTATGTCTACTACTAGGATAGACTAATAATGTAGAATCCTCGAAATCAAGAGGACCTACTAAATGGTCTGGAGAACACTGAAGTCCAAACCACTGTAGTGAGTCTTCAATCAGCTCTCTGACCACCTATAAAAATAGTTAATTGTATAGGGTTAGTACACCAGTTGTACTAAGTATGGGTTCATGCACACATACACATAAGGCTATGCATGATCAAGGAAAATATTTCCTCAACAACATGCCATTTCTGGAGAGTATAATCACTAGACTTCCCTAAATCGTTAATTATGAATTGTGGAATGAATATGAAGTATTTTAATGCATTAAAAGCACACAATTCATTTTCTATATGATTACAAGACATTAGTATCATCAACATAATTTTAGAACAACTCGGGCGAAGATTTGAGATTTTGATCATTTTGAACCCGATTGCTCCTGTTTGTATATTTAGTTTATTTTTTCAGCCTTTTTATTCTTCTTGTTGTGCAGTTCAATAATTCCTTTGGTCCTGTTTTTTACTTACAAGTGCAATGATTCATTGTAGTCCAATACCCACAGTTAATCAAGTAAGTAATTCAAGAGATTAAGGAAATGATTTAACTACAATTTGGGGCATGAAATCTTCATAAATCAATCTTTAATGACTATTCCTATAATTATATTATTGGCCTAATATAAGAAGTAATTATACAACAATCTTATTTGGCTAAGATCCTTTTCCAATTATATAAAGTCATTATAAGCCAATTTATTTGGCATTAACATTTTCATAGCCTAAGGATTCATGATTAGCTATGCTCTTTTGTTATTGTAAACTTTATTGGACATGATTTGACTATCCTTACAACAAGTCATTCATTACATCAAGTATTCATTGACACTTCATAAGCCAGTCACTATTGGTTATGCCACTTCTTTCATCATTTTCATGTTAGGGAAGTTATGAAGTTTTGAGTTGCTATTATGTATCTACTCCCCTTTGTTGGCATCATATAAGAAGTCATTATAAGTCATTTTTTTTTGGATTTTCCCATTATTTGGTGAAAATTCATTGGTAATCATATTGGCAATTGACATTTTTAAGCTCTTACTCTCATAGCTCACTTTGAACATACATTCCATCATCTTTCTTTCTTGATTTCTTAGAGACATCTTTAGAAGTAAGATCATGTGAGCTAACATGAAATCCGGTGTCTTCCCCTCACCAAAAGAGGTGATTCACCGGTTAAAATGAATCTAGATCATGTGAGCTACTCATGAAATCCAGTCACCAAAAAGGGGTGATTCCTGGCTTAGGCGAATCTATATCAAGTGTTCACTCCACACAGAAGAGGAGTGGCTCACGGCTATAGTGAACCAAGAACATATTTTGAGCATTAACCAACATAAATCTTGTGAGCTAAACATGAAATCGATTATCTACCCCACACCGAGAAAAGGTGATCTCACTGGCCAAGGTGAGATCGGAACATACCTAGCTCTCTTAGGTGGAAACCATAGGCTAGTTCATATGTTGGCTAGACATAGTTCGAAGACTAACTACTTATCCACCTCGGTTGCAGCCTCATCTCATGAGACTTACACGTGCAAGCACATGCTCATAACTAGTCTATCAGTGCTTTGCGCACTTTCGTTATCTTCTTTATCTTTTAGAGTTGACCCATACATTATGGAAGATTGCTTCTAGATTGAGATTTACTTACTCTATTGATGACTTGTCATCCCTTTCTTTACATTAATGAAGTTGAATTCTCCTTACATATCATCTTTGGTGTTAATGAGACTAGTCTCACACGTTCTAACACCTTCATTCGTCACTACTTTTAACTTAGTAGCTTAGGTGTAAGTGAGACTTATCTCACTATTTTTAGCACCTCATTCTGGTCAATTTCTTAACTTAGACATCTTTAGTTATGTTATTACTCACGTTACTTGCTTACTTTCGTTTAGTAGCTTCATATCACATATATGGACGATGAGCACTTCATTCAATGAGTTACATATGTTTATAGTTCATTCTTTTTGGCATGTTGGGAATTGTCCCTAATGAATGTCATGCATTGGATATGGATTCATTAATTAGTTTAGACGTGCTTGAGTTGTCATATCATTATTTTGGCTACACAAGATTGACATATGATTAGTATTGACTTAAACAATTGGGTAAAGATTACATAACCATTTTTGTTGGCATAAGCCAATTTTCATGTTCAAAGTGCTTAACTTTTATACATTATACATTAGACAATCTTTTAGTTATTTATTATAATATTAAAGCCAGATCCCTATAACTTGTTTGACAATGTAGTGTTAGAGAATTTATTGGCATAAGACATGCAATTCATTCAGACGTGATTTCATGGAGATCTTTTAAGCCAATCTTAGTTCATGACTTTAAGCATAACGTTTTTAAAAATTTTGTACAACATTATATTAACATTTGATGAATATAACATCTTCATAAAATAACATTAACAACAAGTAAGCATTCGGACGAACACATGGACACTTAAACATTTCCGAACATAACTTAGTATTACATAGTTTTTAAATTCACGTAAGAAACTTAACGCCATTTGAGTACAATTTATAGTTCATTCGACATTATTTATTCAAGAACCCTACATATTAAGATCAGCCAGAACCACATATCAACAACATGATCAAGACTTATGTATACAACATGTAGATCGTAACGAGGACACTAGGGAAAGGGAAGCTCGACGAGAACGTTGGGAAACAACCCAAGTTTTCGAGATCTCATGAATTCGTTTGAAGGAAAGTACTCTTGGAGAAAGAATTCCAGTAGATAAACCCATACCTTAAGTTGAAGTTAATCTATGAAGACCACCTTGAACGAAAACTTGAAGAAACCTTGGAATTGCCTAAGAACGTCGATGGAAACTTTCTGCCTTTTTCTTTCATTCGCTTTAGCTATCTATTCTCTAAGTGTTGATTGTGATTTTTAGGTTTAGGAACTGATCTTGAATCATTCAACTAAGTCTTAATAAGATAATTAAATAAATAAATTAATTAATTACTAAAAATTCCCTCCTACATTGACTAGAACTAGCAAAACACAAAACTTTAGTCAAATATGAAATTATCCCTCTGAATTTAATTTTGAACCTTTAAATTAATTATTTAAATGGATAATTTAATTAACTAAAATACCTAGGATAATTACTAAAGTACCCCTAAGTCATTGGAACCATAACTAACCTTTTTGGACCATGCTAGGTTAAGTACTAGGATGTTTCTTGAGTTATACTAGGTTACTCTAATAATTTCTATTTGACCCCTTTAATTTAATTAATTAAATGTCTAATTTATTTAATTAAGTGATCTAGGGTAATTAATAAAGTACCCTTAAGTCGTTATAACCATAACTAACTCTTTGGACTATCCTAGGTTAGGTATTAGGTTGTCTTTTTCTTGTCTTAACCGATATCGGGAAATTGATTTGTGATTTCGGTTTTGTCCATTTAAATTAATTAACTAAGTTGCTAAATTAATAATTAATTAATCTAGGGTAATTATTAAATCATCCCTATGTTTTTAGGCCCATTACCAACCTTTTGGACTATCCTAGGTTAGGTACTAGGTTGTCTCTTTAACTAGTACTAGGTTAGTGTCAACTCGGCTTAGTCCTAGGTTTTCGGGTGCACTAGTGGGTCCATTTCGGTTAGTCATAGGTTAGTTAGTTAGGACAGCTAGTTAGATCCTAGAGTTGGTTATTTAGTTAGGCCCCACATGGACGGACCCGTCCGCACATGCTGCCCCTTAACTACCCTAATCGAATTCGGTTAGGGTGGTCCCCTCCTTTGGCCGATTCCCACATGTGTTGCCCATGTGCTTGCACATGGGTTGGTTGTACTTTTATAACTAACTATTCTTGATGGTTTATTTGAGAATGAAGGTGTTAGAACGTGTGAGACTAGGGTCTTCATTGCAGGTACAATTCTAAACAAGCTTGGATTATGTTATGCTTATTTGGGTATATATAGAAATTGGCTAATACTCCTTAACCAATTTTCTATACAATGCCCAATATTTTTCAATATTGGGAATTGGGACGCGTATATACCCCCCCAATACACATTCTTAAAGACCTATTGGTTATTCACTGGACATGTAATTTTCCTGAATGTTACATCACTAAACTCAATTTTATGGAACAAAACTCCCTCACAAGATATTCATACCACATTTTCATCGTAGTGTAAGCCTACACCACAATATCCATCAATCACAAGAACAACTACCAAACATTAGTCACACAAGGGAGTTGCCCTCAACCCCTAAAAAATCTCCACATACTCTCAACATTTCCTCAAATTCACACCTTTAAGCATATCTACCATCATTGAACATAATCACAAAATAACTCATTTATTCTCAAAAACATATTATTCATCCTTATAACTCTTAGCATGATTAGAACTAAATCACTACGAAGTTTTTCATCACAACACTCCCAACCTCATAATTCACAGCTAGCCATAAATGGCATCACATCCCAAATTTCAAAACTTACCTTCACATCTACTCTTTTAGCCACAAAACCATTACTACATAAAAATTCACCCTTTTAACTCCCTCGAACTTAGAAAAATCTCTCTTTCAAAGCAATCACACAAAGAAGACCACTGGACAAGGGAACATAAGAGCGAGAGACCTTATAGAGTTAAGTTCTATGGCACGATTCAAGATTAATGAAGAAAGTGAAACTCTATCGTCCTATAGCTTCTTGTCCATGGATGTGTCGCGACTCACACCAATGACCAAGATACTACTAGTGGTGGCTTGTGAGAATTTTAGACCTTAATATATTTTCCAAAACATTATGCTTTGATACCAAGTCTGTTACGACCCGAAAGTACCCCCTGGAAGTTAGGAGGAACCCTCGTTTCGTGGCCGGGCGTACTTGACCATTTAAGTTATCGTACAAGCCCTTCAACTAGCATTCATTACATAAGACATGAAAAGTAGTGTGAAATTTAAAAGTTTTCAAGAAAATTTTATATAAAAAGGAATATTTTATAAATACTTAGAAAAATCTCATCATCACAAGCCAAACTTAAAGACACTACATAAATAACTTAGGGACACGACCCTTTACATTGAAAGAAATACATAATAATTCTTTAACTAAGAAATTAAGAAATGGAATATGCACTCGAATATGTGAGGACATACTTTGTCTTGAGAGGAACTTTCCCAACCTTCACCTTCTAGACTTCAATTAGGTTCAAACCTTTTGAAAAAATACCTAAATGACGAAAAATATCGTATTATGCAAGGAATAGCGAGAAGTATAAAATTTTGTTCCATCAATGAGCTTTATAATGTAATTCATATAACCATATGTCTATCCTACTTTATAATATCATATATTTTCAACAAATTTCTAGTATCGTTCGATATTAGTTTGCTTCCCTTGTTTACTTTTGGTTAGTATGTATTTTACAAATAAAATAAAATTTTAATCTTATTTTGGTTATCTCGTCATGTTTCCTTCCATTCTACTCTATAGTGTATTAACAAGCTCTCAACAGTTGAAGCTGAATTTAATTGGAATCTATCAACTAACGAAGATTTAAATATGAATCATTTGATAAGAAAAAAGATTCGAGTATATAAACAAGCAAAAAGAATGTTGGTCGTAATAAAAAAGGAAGATTGAAATAATCACGAAACAAATAAAACGATGTTGTGACGTCTTTCACTTAGCTCCAATTTTACATTTCAATCGTTTCAGGGAATGTTGAATTGTATTAATTCAGTAAAAAAATTAAATTTAAGTCACCATATAAAAAAATTCAATTACTTCTTTGGTTCATCTTTTTTAACTACCCTTTATAAAGGTTTATTTCAAAATTTGCCAGCTAGAACAATATGATCTATCCAAGTGTGTTTCACATTCTTCTCAATCTGAGATTTATCTAGCTTACCCATTTTATGTATTTGCCTCTATTGATTCATGTGTTTTATAAGTTAGAGTCATACCGTTGTTATTTCCTATTGATAATCCAAATCATGGTAACTCTTAAAGCTTATAAATCTTCAGCATTTCCTTTTGACATTTGCGTTTTTTTATGGCCATTAAACTGTTCCTACATTTCTTCAATAGACTTTTACATTAACCAAAGAACTTCTAGGTTTCCAATAGTCTATTTTTTTTTTAAAAAAATAACATTCTAAAAGTCACCTCCAGCTGGAATTGTACTACACATCAACTACGGCAGGATTTTCTCCCATGCTAACAAAATTTGAAGAGAACCAAAATATACAACAAATGCAAATTTTTTGCAAAACCAATATATAATATATTTGATAAATTCAATTTGCTCGAGATTATCAAGATTTTCTTCGACACTAATAAGTTATTTTTTTATTATTCAATTTTTAGCTAATCTTGAAGACAAACTAAAATATGCACCAATTTAGGAACAATGAAGTCCTAAACAAAATCAAGAAGCTGTCCTCCTATACTAAATACAGATTCAGATGCGACACCTGAAATGGAACATATATATCACAAGCCATTTAAGCTTGAATTCAAAATCGAGCTTTGGGCATTTTTCAGCCAAAGTGGGATGTTAAAATCTTAAGTGTCATTCTTAGTTTATTCAACAAAATATTTATGTAATTTTATTCTAGCATCCACACCTCCACTAACTAACTACTCTATATTGCTTTAGATCTTCATGAGTGAATCTAAAAAGTCCTTTACCTAGGTTACTTACTTGACTACCAGTAATTGATTCTGACTTTTAATAGATTGATCCATTTTCAATGTCCAATGAAAGAATCTTTGTCAATAACTCAATAAATTGTTGTATAATTTTTAGGAATCATTCTCAATCTCCTATTATTACAATATAAAGTCGTTATATAGTCATTCTCCTTATTTTCTAAGTTACAAAGGAAATTACAGTTATATATACCACGAGCCTTGTATATCATTCTCCTTCAACTTTGTGTAATCAAAAATCAAAATTCATTTTATTTTTACATACTTCAAAGAAAGGATATCTAAAAATTATGAAAAAAGACTATTCAGAACCCCAAGAGGAAGAAGCAGCAACAACTCAAACTACATATTCATATACTTAATACTCCTTAAAGGATATCTAAAAATAATTTAAAAAAAAAAGACAATTCAGAATTCTAAGAAGAAGAAGAAGAAGAAGAAGAAGAAGAAGAAGAAGAAGCTGAAACTACATATTCATATACTTAATAATCCTTGAAGGATATCTACAAAACATGAAAATACTCAATAGAACCCACCCTGAACTCACTAGTAAAAAAAATATCTAGTTAAAACTTAAAACTATGCAAAAGGGATACTGGATAGTCTTGTTTTGTTTTTTTTTTTATTTTTGTATATGGTTAGTAACCGGAAAACCAAATCAAACCAAACCGAAATCGATAACAACCCGATATATGTATATTATATTATATTTTGTTTGATTTTATTTGATAATTTTAAAACTAATTAAGTTATTTTGGTTTCGATTTTGACCAATACCCGATCTAAACCAACCCGTGAACACCCCTAATATTGTAATTCGGGGTGTGCACGGGTCTGTTTGGATCGGTTATTGGTCAAAACCAAAATAACTTAATCGATCTTTTTATTATCAAAACCAAACCAAACAAACTATAATATATATTTATTGGTTTGGTGGTTATTGGTTTCGGTTTGTTTTGCTTTGGTTATTCAGTTATTAACCACATACAAAAATAAAAGAAACAATTCATACAAAATATTAAAAAATGACAACAAATCATTTAAAACAAAAATTGTTAGAATGACTTAAATTGCTGCACTTTTGATCACTAAATTTAGTATCAATAAAACTTTATAATTCTCTATATTGGCCTTGAAGGAAGCGACAATAACATTTTCAATCCCACAAAGAATTGTCATAGACACTCATATACGTGAAATCAATAAGATAAATATTTTCATCTTGGACATTTTGGCTTTCAATAAGTAAATTATCAATATATCGATTATTTCATCAATTTTTTTTGAATAAAATCATAACCAAATCAAATACTCTCGGTTTTCAAAAATCTAAAACCGAACCAAGCCAAACTAAAATAGAATTAGTTTTATTTTAGCGATTTGGTTTGATTTTTGGGTTTGGATTGTTTTTATCAAAACCATGAACACCCATACTTAAAACAATGAGTATGATGAACTTCAGAAAGACCCAAGAAACTGTTACCCATCTTTGAATTCTCAAAAAAATAAAATAATCAAGAAAAGTGAGTTAAGATATTTTTTTTTTTGGGTTTTCTTTACCTCTTTACGATCATCCATTATGTAGAAATTGAAGAGTGAGAGATATTTGTTAAATAGAATAAAAAAAAAAACTATTAAGAAATAATAGGATCATCCATTTTTCATATTATGTGGAGAAGGATTGTTGTGCATCAAAAGTTATTTCTCTAAAAAAAATCTAACCTCATAAAATTCACCTTCTAGGTACAATTGTACTGCATGTTAACCACATTAGAATCTTTTCCCGTGCTAGCTGAACCTGTGGAGAATAAAAATACACAATAACTATAAATAATTTGTAACAACAATACCCATAAAATATAACAAAAATAATAATACTATTTTCAATTTGTTCGAGATTATCCAGATCTTCTTAACACTAGTGGGTTATTTTAAATTTTCACATTGTAGCCAATCATGAAGATAGACAAAAACTTGCACCAATTTCGGAGTCAATGAACTCCTAAGTGAATCAAGAAGACGTCTTTCCGTACCAAATACAGACTCATATGTGACACTTGAAATTGGACCAACTAATACATCACATGCCATAAATAACACTTACTCAGACATCATTATAAGTGTATAGCCAACTGATTATAATTCGTAAAGAGGATCCAAAAATATGAAATAAATATTTTTTTTAATTTTTGTTGGATCACCAAATACTTATCAAACTTTTCTTTAATCTTTCTTGCGATATCACTTAAATCGTTATCTTCACTTGCAATTGTTTACATCCTCATTTTCATAAATAAGGTGCAACGTCATGCAAATCAAAAAATGATTATAACTCAATTAAATTAAATTAAAAAAATCTTTAAAAAAAATTTAAGATTCCACGCCTAATTTTATGAAATAACTAGGAAACCAATAAATTAGTTAATTATAATAAAGCCAACGAAACCAATATATTCTTTGAAAGAGTGCAAGTTATTTTGAGGGGATGTATTAGCAACCTTCGGAATTCACAATTGTGAGTCCAGGCTAAACTTAGTTATTTAAAAACAAATTGATAAGGAAATAAAAATAATGTACAAATATAAGAAACATAAAATATATACAAATATTATATTAAATAATAATATGAAAAATAATATAACATTTTCCTATAATTAAAAATACTATACGAATGACTTTTGAGTATCTTCTTAGGAAAGCAACGCTAGGTACTTGTAAACACAATTAGTAAAAGTATTGCTTATGAATTAATATGAATAAAATAAAAATATAAAGAAATTATAGTTAAGCAAAATAAAATCCATCTTATAAACACGAAAGGCTTGAAAATAAACGAGGGTTTCTTTATCGGCCTATTTCAACATATAATATATATGAGTATAAATTAAAATATTCAACTTTTAAAAGATAGAGAGGCCTCTAAAACCATCAATGAGAGATTTTTCATTTGCTAATTTTACTATATAACTTAAAGAGAATTGCTAAAATATATATAAAAGACAGAGTTATTTGAAATATGAATTACCTAAAAACAATAACAATGTAATGATAACCGAAGTAACGTTATTATCTAATGCTTAAAGGTAAACATAGAAGTAAAGAACTAATGCAAAATAGTTCTTAACAATAATCACTAAAAGTAAATTTATTATGTAATACTTAAAGTCAAATAGAGAAGTAAACAATTAATGAAAAATAGTTCTTAACAAAAATCACTTACAATGGAAAATTAATAATCAACAAAGTTAGTTAACAAACGTGGGAAAACACATGAACTTCCATCAAAATTAACCAAAACTAACCAAATTAAATAACACATCATTATTTAATGAACAAAAATGTTGTCTGGAAAAGTTCACCATCACTGGAGAACAACCAAAACTACAACAACCATCTGTACTAAAATTATCAACACTAAAAAAAAAGTAATAATACTTAACCAAACTTAACAAAGAAAGAATGTTACTTGTGGAGTTTTAACTTTTCTATCCAGATCTAATGAGTAGATTAAAGCATTACAAAAATAACAACAACCACACTAAAATTAAAAAACACTGCCAAAGTTGTTGGCAAAAAAGATGAACGACTGCTAAAATAAGATGTTAAGACACGATACTGATCTTTTCTATAGTTATTCGAAAACAACGATAGTAATCATCAAATAGAACTTGGAGACAAACAAACCAAGAGAAAAAAAATGAGGCCCTAGTTTTGCACTAACTCAACCTACTAACTAACTAACATCAACTAATTAAGACTCCAGGAGCTAGTTAACTGGAAACATAAAAGACACCTAAAAGTACTTCCCTTAATAGCACTAAACTGTTGATTCAGTCAACAACAAAACAAGAAATTCTCACAAATAAAAAGGGAAAGAAACACAAGAAATATCAAATAAACTTCAAAATAAATGATGCCAGAGTAGCAAATCTCACCAGAAATGGAGGGTTGATGAAGACCTGGTTCATTGTTGTTAGGTGTTGTTGACCAAAAAACATGAAATGAGAAAAAATAAGCATAAAAGGGGATTGAGTAAGAGGGTTGTTTGTTGGTTGCACGAGCTTGAGCTTGATCGTGCTGGTCGCATTTTGAGCACAAATAAAGTAAAACATTGATGTTTTTCTGGTGAGATTTTGTGGTTTTGATTTTCCTATACTGAATTGGCGAAGAGGACGTGCTAGGGTTTTGGTGGTGAGATCTGGGGGGGGGGGTCGTTTGTCATCTATTAGAGTGGCGAAGAGGACAGAGTCAGGGTTTTGGTTGTAAGATCTAGGGATTTGTTTGTGTTCATTGAAGTGATGAAGAGGACGGAGGGGAGTTTTGGTTGTGAGATCTGGGGATTCCTTTGTGCTCATCGAAGTGGTGAAGAGGAAGGGATTGGGTTTTAGTGGTCAGATCTGGTGCTTCGTTTGCC
The DNA here is from genome assembly GCF_001406875.1 of Solanum pennellii. NCBI lineage: Eukaryota > Viridiplantae > Streptophyta > Magnoliopsida > Solanales > Solanaceae > Solanum > Solanum pennellii. Next base: position 14,952,811 of record NC_028641.1, on the reverse strand, counting down.
ATTTTTTGGAGTGACAAAGAGGATGTGTGTGGTTTTCGTTTCGGGCAGTGTGGTTGTATAGTGGAGCTACTATTGGTAGTTGTTTCGTGCTATGGTTCATCGGAGTGAGGAACCCCTCACAGATAGCAGCGTGAGAAGGGAGAAATGAGGGTAAGTCAGTGATTTTGGGTCAAGTAGGAGCCTTGAGCTCATTTGGTTATCGTCTAATGCCGAAACTTGGAGCTGATCTTTGAGTTCTTCAATCGGTGAGAAGTTGTGGTGAAGGAAAAATCTAGAGTGTGGTTGGTGATGGAGGCTTTACGGTGGTTTGGTGGTGTCTTGTTTGTTGTCTTCTCAATCTATAAGGAGAGAAGATGAGTGGTGATTTAAGTTGTTCTAAAAAACAAACATGAGTTGAGATCTAGACATGGAGGCGAAATTTTTTTTTAGGACTCTCCCTTTTATAAATTCCTCTCTCCCCTCTCCCCGCCCCCCCCCCCCCCCCCCCCC
>NC_028641.1:14848648-14952151 GCF_001406875.1 Solanum pennellii | reverse complement strand
CCCCCCCTCCCCAAAAAAAAAGAAGAAAACCTAAAATTATTTACTTCACGATTAAGTAAAGCATTATAAAAGCAATAAAAATTATTGACTATTTAAATTGTGCTAAGAACAATATGATCATTAAATAGTTATACATGCAATTCATTACTTGTATTGAATGAATTAATAGATTGTGCTCAAATAAGTATAACTAATAGCATTAAAAATTTAATTCAATGAAAACTGATGGTTTAGAAAATAAAAACAGTATTTCATATTTTACCTACTGTGAAAAAAATGTTAAAAATCAAAATCAAAATCAATCAGAATTCAAAATAAGCTAATAAAATCATAACATTTTTTGAAAAAAAAGGAAAATTATCAATAATCGTATAAATTTGGAGAAAATGTATTTTGAACTATTTGAAAAATAAAAATTTAAAGTATTAACTATAAAAATGTCTATCCAAAATTCAGTGTCAACAACAATCAATTGATTCAAATAAAGAATGATCCCACAAATTTCAAGAAAATGAATATTTGATGTGACATAAACTAATCCTGATATTCTATAAATAAGGAGAAACCCGATTTTGAGAAATTTGATAATTCTTTTCATGTGCACCCGATTTATCGGTGTTTTTCTTACTCATTCACGTGCAACGGTTTCAAATTTAACAAAAGAATTCTCAACGTCATGTCTCAAGCCAATTTCACAAGAAGCATAATTTGAAAATGTTTTCTCAAATTCAACAACTCTACTTAACATTAGGTAGAGCATAAAGTTTTTTGCAATTGAGTTGTTCATCATCAGAACTTTATCTTGAAACTTTTTGAAAGACTTCCTAACATATTGCACGACATGTCTATCACAATAAATAAAATAATATTTTTCTTTTAAATTATCCTGAATGATAAGACTCACAATCTGCGCCATACACCTCACTTGAATGTGATTACCGTTCATCAAATCAGTTTCCATGCTAGTCAGTTGCTTAGAAAATTCCTACAGTCACATCAATTAAGCTGGCAATATATATATATATATATATATAATTTAATACACCTAAAAATATAGATATGGTAACTCTTAACTAGTTAACGATTTATCAAAATTGAATAATGTCACTACCCAAAAGTACCCCCTAGAAGTTAGGAGGAACCCTAGTTTCGTGGCTGGGCGTACTTGACCCTTTAGGGTCTTGTACAAGCACTTCAACTAGCATTCATTACATAAGACATGAAAAGTAGTGCGGAATTAAAATTTTTCAAGAACATTTGATATAAAAAGGAATATTTTATAAATACATAGAAAATCTCATCGTCACAAGTCAAACTTAAAGACACTACATAAATAACTTAGGGACACGACCCTTTACATTGAAAGAAATGCATAATAATTCTTGAACTAATAAATTAAGAAACGGACTATGCCCTCGAATATGTAAGGACAAACTTTGTCTTGAGAGGAACTTTGTCAAGCCTCACCTTCTAGACTTCAACCTTCAAAATGCTTCCAACTTATACTTCTAGTATAGAAAAGTATGGGTTAGTACAAGTAATGTACTAAGTATGACATATGTAAAAATATGCGAACAGGGAAATTTTCGTAAAATATCATTTCATGCCAATTAAGTAAAACATTGATGAATTTAGAAGCAAAACATCAGAAGAACCATCATTTAACACTTAGATAAGAGTTTCCATAATTTTAAACCAAAAGAGACCATTTATAGTAACTTATTACAATGAATCAAACTTGAGCAATTACAATGATCTATCCTATTCTAAATGACTGAACTTCCAAGTCCAAGCGAAAGAGAAAGTGAACTCATTTTCCGTAAGAGTTTCCCTACCGCAGGATTATCCTAAGGCTCACTAAGGTAAGACATGAAGGAAGTATGCATATGCCTCCTTCAATACACACCAAAGAAATCCTCAAGACTACCCCATTTGGCTTACTGAACTTGCGAGAAACAAGCCCCTCAATCAATAGCAAGACATTAAAAGACACCCAACAAACCACCTAAGTCTTCCCTTTAGGAATGCCTACTTAGTGCAATGAGTAGATGACATCCCATACCACCACCTACCTAAAGTAGCACATTCTTTTAGAAGGTTTGTCACCATGTCTTCCCTTTACGAAGGTCCTACTTAGTTGAATGGATAGATAGCGTCTCAAACCACCACCTACCCTTAGTAGTACGTTCTTTTAGAAGACTTAGTTCATTCAATTCAAGTAAGTCTCAGCAAGACTCCCCTTTCGGATTGCCTACATAGTGCAATGGATAAATAGTGTCCCATTCCACTACCTACCCTAAGTAGAACACTAATTTAGAAGACTTAGCACGTTCATTTATTTTGTGGGAATTAGATTAACCGACATCGACCATGAGATCTAGACATGAAATCCCGACAATAATCCCTATCGGATGAGGGATCCTCACTTGCCTAGAATGGGTCATTCTCTTAGCATTTACATGGCTTTTCCAATAGCTACACCTATGTGCGCGCATAGTTAAGGGATAAAGGATTGCTACTAAGCAACTCATTCTCTACTTACGAGGAGTACTAATCTCAAGAGGTACATTTGAATACAACATCTCAACTCACGAAGTGTAATCTACCTCTCCTTCATATCCTCTCGTTGCTAGGCATAGCTTCCCACGGATTCTCAACATTATAGACTTCAAGTTAAGGATAACTAGTGAACACCACATCTCAACTCACAAAGGGCATTTATCCTCCAACCTATCTTACAAAGCTCATGATATGTAGTGGGGTTGCTACTAAAAACTTCATCTCAACCCACGAAGAGTGTTCACCCCAAAACTCCCCTTTTGGACTTAACTTAGCTTCATTCATTCAATAAAGTGTGAGTGTGTGTGTATATATGAGCACACCTTGCAAATAAGCTTCATTTCATTTACATTTAACTCCTATACATGCTTAGACCTTCACTCATCACATCACAGACCTTACTTACTTCATATAATCATCTAAGTCTTTTATACTTAATCCTTAACATACTTATCATAACAAGTTTCATAAAGCAATTAACAAGAATAACTTCATTCAAGCGTACACCCTAGTCTGCTTCACATAATCACTTCATAAGGCACATTTAACAAGAATAACATATTTATCAACTTACTTGACAGAACAAGCCTTAATAGCCTCATTCACAATAAACTAGTAGCCTTACATTCATACTATTCAAATAAACACCGCCACCAAGAAGGTGGACCATATCACTCAAGAGCATTTCGAAATTGAAACTAAACAAAATAACCAACTGACCCTTTAATCCAAACTTTCATCACCTATAACCTTTTATACAATAATTAATCATAAATTATCCCTTTGGGCATTAGCTAAACAACAATAACAACCATAAGAAATCAAAGCTCAAAGACTACCAATTCATGCTTATATAACCCATTTCTTAAGCCAACATTATATGAATAGCTTTAGCACGATTTCATTGATGTTTTAACCGTAAAATCATCAATAAAATTATAAATACCATTATTTATTCATTAGAAACGTTTCCATGCTAGAACCATATTTAGATTTGAAGATAATAGAAACTAGTGTTGAAAACCCCTTTTGAAAATTAATTTGAAGGGACTCCTTGATTGGAAGAGAGTTCAAGGATGGATACCATACCTCACATTGAAGAAATACCAAAGATTTTTGATGAATAAACAAACATTAACAGCCCTCCTAGCATTTCTTGACTTCTAGCTTTCTTGGAGACTTGAGAGAGTCTTCTAAGAGAGAGGGGTTTTGGGTTTTGGGAAGAGTGGTCTAAAATGAGCTCTTAATCTTGTTTTATGGAGGAACTACCTTCCCCAACATTACACATGTTCATATACAACACTTTTGCATACATTGAAACTTCAATTCAAGGCAAAACAAATTTTCTCAAAATCCACAAAATTAAGCATGGTTAAAACTTTAAATTTTCATTCTTTGTGCAATTCATCAAGAGGGCATGATCACGTGAAGTATAATACCATATAAACTCATCTCATAAAACATTGAAACCGTAATTCATGAAAAAAATGCAATTTTTCTCAAAAATTAAACTTCATTATAGTGAATTCAAAACATCGCTATGTCATATGTTTATAAATTCCATCTTGCACCTTCCAAGCAACTTTATCAAGATGACATGAAAATATGAGGGACAAGACCACACTAACTTACTCCAAAGAGACTTGGTAAGTTTCACTAAGTGCAATGTGAGAGTATCATCCCATACTACCACTCCCACTTAGTGACCCTCGAGGATTCTCTTGGACTATGTACATTACATGCCATTCTACTCAACTCACTGTCCCCCACTTAGGGTAAAGCCATCTTCAAGGCCTCATACTTCAAAGTAACATTATACCTCTCACAAGGTAAGAAGTCACACTACCCTCAACTCATGCACATCAAGATCAAACATCAACCTTACAAGTTAAGCATAACACTTTCCTCTTAATATCCAAGGCTAGACAAATTCTCTTAAACATCACTTCATTCAGCTCGTACTTATCACTTAACTCAATTTCATGGAACAAAACTTCCTCACTAGATATTCATACCATTTTTCAATCTTAGTTTAAGCCTACACCACAACATCCATCAATCACAAGAACAACTATGAAACATTAATCACACAAGGGAGTTGTCCTCAACTCCTACAAAATCTCCACATACTCAACATTTTCTCAAATTCACACCTTAAAGCATATCTACCATCATTGAACATAATCACAAGATAACTCATTTATTATCAAAAGAACTAGATTCATCCTTATAAATCTTACCATGCTTAGAACTAAATCACCACAACCTAGCCATATATGGCATCACATCCCAATTTTAAAAACTTACCTTCACATCTACTCTATTAGCCACAAAACTGTCATAACATCGAAACTCACCCTTTTCTCAACCTCAAACTTATAAAAATCTCTCCTTCATAGCAATAATACCTAGAAGACCACCAGACAAAGGGACATAAGAGAGAGAGATCTTATGGAGTTAAGTTCTATTGCACGATTCAAGAGTAATAATGAAAGTGAAACTATATCGTCCTATAGCCTCTTGTCTATGGGTGTGTCGCGACTCACACTAATAACCAAGATGTTACTAGACGTGGCTTGTGAGACTTTTAGACCTTAAACTATTTCCCAAAACCTTATGCTCTGATACCATGTTTGTCAGGACCCGAAAGTACCTGGTAGAACTTAGGAGGAACCCTCATTTCGTGGCCGGGCGTGCTTGACCCTTTGGGGTCTTTTACAAGCCCTTCAACTAGCATTCATTACATAAGACATAAAAAGTAATACGGAATTTAAAACTTTTCAAGAACATTTGATATAAAAAGGGATCTTTTATAAATACTTAGACAAATCTCATCGTCACAAGCGTAACTTAAAGACACTACATAAATAACTTAGGGACACGAGTCTTTACATTGAAAGAAGTACATAATAAGTCTTTAGCTAAGAAATTAAGAAACGGACTATGCCCTCGAATATGTGAGGACATACTTTGTCTTGAGAGGAACTTTCCCAAGCTTCACATTCTAGACTTTAACCTTCAAAATTCTTCCAACTTATACTTATAGTATAGAAAAGTATGGGGTTAGTAAAAATAATATACTAAGTATGGCATATACAAAGACATGCAAAAAGGGACATTTTAGTAAAATACCATTTCATGACAATTGAGTAAAACATTCATGAATTTAGAAGCAAAACATCATAAGAGCAATCATTTAGCACTTAAGATAAGAGTTTCCATAATTTTAAACCAAAAGAGGCCATTTACAGTAACTTCCAAAACATACAGTGAACTCAAATCTAACATTACTGTGAACTAATTAGAAACTTTAACAAAGAATCAATTAAGTTTTTACAATGAATTCAACTTGAGCAATTACAATGAACTATCCTATTCTAAATGAGTGAACTTTCAAGGCCAAGCGAAAGAGAAAGTGAACTCATTTTCTCTAAGAGTTTCCCTACCTCAGGATTATCCTAAGACTCACTAAGGTAAGACATGAAGGAAGTATGCATATGCTTCCTTCAATACTCACAAAGAAATAGTCAAGACTACCCCTTTTGGTTTGCTCAACTCGGGAGAAACAAGCCCCTCAATCAATGCAAGACACCCAACAAACCACCAAAGTCTTCCCTTTCGGAATGCCTACTTAGTCCAATGAGTAGATGACGTCCCATACAACCACCTACCCTAAGTAAACATTCTTTTAGAAGATTTGGCACTAAGTCTTCCCTTTCGGAAGGTCATACTTAGTGCAATGGATAGATAGCGTCCCATACCACCTCCTACCCTATGTAGTACGTTCTTTTTGAAGACTTAGTTCATTCAATTCAAATAAGTCTCAGCAAGACTTCCCTTTGAGATTGCCTACCTAGTGCAATGGATAAATAGCGTCCCATTCCACTACGTACCCTGAGTAGAACTCTCCCTTAGAAGACTTAGCACGTTCATTTCTTTTGTGGGAATTAGCTTAACTGACATAGACCATGAGAGCTAGACATGAAATCTCTATATTAACCCCTATCGGAAGAGGATCCTCACTTGACTAGAATGAGGTCATTCTCTTAGCATTTACATGGCTTTCCAATAGTTACACTAATGCAGGCACATAGTTAAGGGAGAAGGAGATTGCTACTAAGTAGCTCATTCTCTACTAACGAGGAGTACTCATCTCAAGAGGTACATTGGAATGCACTCAACTCAAGAAGTATAATCCACCTGTCCTTCATATCCTGTTGGTGCTAGGCATAACTTCCCGTGGATTCTAAACATTATGGACTATAGGTTAAGGATAACTAGTGAACACCACATCTCAACTCACGAAGGGCATTCATCTCCAACCTATCTTAGAGATGTCATGGGATGTAGTGGGGTTGCGACCAAACACTTCATCTCAACTCACGAAGAGCGTTCACCCCAAAACTCCCCTTTTGGACTTAACTTAGCTTCGTTCATTCATTCAAGTGTGAATGTCTGTGTACATGTGAGCACACCTTGCACATAAGCTTCATTTCATTTACATTTAACTCCTATACTTGATTAGACATTCATTCATCACATTACAAACCTTACATACTTCATATAATCATCTAAGTCCTTTATACTTAATCCTTAACATACTTCTCATAACAAGTTTCATAAAGCAATTAACAAGAATAACTTCATTCAAGCATACACCCTAGTCTACTTCACTTAATAACTTCATAAGGCACATTTAACAAGAATAGCATATTTATCACCTTACTTCACATAGCAAGCCTTAATAGCCTCATTCACAATAAACTAGTAAATTTACATTCATAAAATTCAAATAAACACCGCCACCAAGAAGGTGGACCATACTACTAAAGAGCATTTCGAAATTGAAACTAAACTATATAACTAACTTACCCTTTAGTCCAAGATTTCATCACCTAAAACCTTTTATCAAATAATGCATCATAAATTAGCCCTTTTGGCAGTAGCTAAACAACAATAACAACCATAAGAAATCAAAGCTCATACCGATTCATGCTCATATAACCCATTTCTTCATCCAACATTAGATGAAAATCTTTAACATGATTTCATTGAAGTTTTAAACTTAAAATCATCACTAACATTATAAATACCATTATTAATTCATTAGACACGTTTGCATGCAAGAACCATATTTAGATTATAAGATATTAGAAACTAAGGTTGAGAACCCCTTTTGAAAATTAATTTAAAAGAGACTCCTTGAGTGGAAGAGACTTCAAGGATGGATACCATACCTCACATTGAAGAAATACCAATGATTTTTGATAAATAAAAAAACATCAATAGTCCTCCTAACATTTCTTGACTTTTAGCTTCCATGGAGACTTGAGAAAGTCTTCTCAGAGAGAGGGGTTTTGGGTTTTAGGAAGAGGGGTCTAAAATGAGGTCTTAGGGTTTAGAATATTTTAATATACCTAATAAAAACTAAAACTAACGACCTAGGATCATAAAATACCTGGGGTGAATTTACCAAGAACCCAAAGCCAAGGTAGTAAACGTACAACTTGTTGGAAGTGGCCGATCGACGACCCAAGCTACTGGAGTCGATGGGTCGACGGCCCGTGCTGCTGGGCTTTGATTGCATCAGAGGCAGGTCAAGGGAGGGTCTGAGCCTCCCACTATGTATGGAACAAAGGCTCCCAAGTCGACAGGGTGCCGATGGATTTACGCCCAGTAGACTGCTCCATCAATAGAGCAGTGTCCTTGGCAGCTTTGTCCATATCCTGGGCCCTTTATCTAAGGCCCCTTGTGGGTCCTATGCGGGGTCGTTCCCATACGTTAAACCCTTAAACTAAGTCGTCTAGGTCTTAGGAAAATCTCATGCAAGTTTCAAGAAAAACGAACACATAAAACTCACTCAAACACCTCAAGAAACTCAAGCGCTATCTAAGGCAAACCTTCCGAACGTCATGGACGTTCTTGGACGTTTGACCTCCAAACTTAACCAAACTTCATACACTTCCTAAGAACACTAAAGTAACTCATTTTAACTTTGAATTAACTCTAGAAACAACCACGAGGATCAAGTTCACCTTAGTTTGTTTTGGGGAGTTAAAAATAATCCGCCTCACACCTATAAGCCGTTAATTATAAAACTCCAAACCCAAATCGTTTATTCGATAATTTAGCAATACTTATGCCCATTTTAATTATTTTTTAAATGAGCACATTTATTATATTCCACAACTTCTTTTTATCTCTAATCATTTATAAAAAATAAAATAAAGTGGATTTAAACAGAATTGAAAATGAGATATTTTAAAGAACACAATGAGAGTAGCATAAGAAAGGATCAAAAGCATTCTTTCAAGGAGGAACTACCTAACCAGAAACAAGAAGAAGATATCGATGATACTGAAGAAATTTTAAATCAATGAGAGCAAGAAAATTGAACCGCTTTACACCTAAATGAAAACAGTGACAACCTAAATGACATTAATAAGATTGAAGCTCCATTTTTGAACTTATAAGTTGTTTCACGTTTATCATGCACTCTCACATATATTTTTCAGTCGAGCCAGAGCTCAATAAAGTTACATGTGAAAATCTTTGTAGTATCTCATACTTCGAAAATCCAAACAAGTTAAATTTAAATTTTTAGTTTTGGTTCAACTTCAAAGGACCATAACTTTAAGCACGTAAAGATTTACGTGGCCTGTGATATATCACATCGAAGGTCTTTGAGTCCTCTTTCCGACACCACCGAGTCTTCTGTACTTACAGTTTTATTTTAGGTATAAAGCCTCATTTATTATTTTTCCCTAATATATAAGAATAATTATATAATATTTTGCTTTTTTAGTCCTAATAATGATCAAATGTACTATTTAAAATTAATTAAAAGAGACAACAATTGCCGTTAATAAAAAATACCCAAGTAAGAGTCGGGTCGAATTCCATAGAGAATGGTATATCATAGAAAATTCTATCAAGAAATTTGAATGGTATATTAATTTATTTGTCATAGTAAAAACATTTGGGTGGATTATTCCACCCATTTAATAAAAGGATTTGGGTATCAATTGTCACAATTAAACTAAATTTTTTTAAAATTCAAGAAGTAACAAGAAATCTAAGTGTGAGGGGATTAGAAATCAATGTCATATAGGAGTAATTGTGTTGCTCTATAGTGATGAACATTCATGAATTGTATGGGTCATCTTCAATAAAACTAATGTTCTGTCTATCTCATAGCATCCTTGCATAGAATCTTCTTTTTATCTCATATATAGACTATACTAGGAAGTGTTCTTCACTAGGTAAACTGTTTCTATCTATAAAATATTCAGAACTTTCTCACTCTTTCAAGTTTTCCTCAGTTAAGTGAAATCTTTCTTTCTCTCTCCTTTATGATATTTACGGTTTTCTAAATTTTGGCCCGAAATTTAATATGCTACTCATTGGGTTACTTTAGTTTGGCTCACCAATCATGATGGGTGGATCGTCTATTGCCCTCAAAGTCACCTTTCTCTTACTCCAGGCTTAATGTTTTTGAACCTCAATTCACGAGCTCATTTGAGTCAGTGTTTCACATTCTGCATATCACGCGTATCACCTTAATTGATTTTCAAGCATTCAATTTTGTCATTGCACTGTCGCTTTCTGTGATGGTCAACAAGTTTTCCCTTCTATTTTGGCATGTCATATTTCATTTTAAAGGTCATTGACTTGCCAAAATTAATGAAAGTGTTGTGCACTTTTAATTTGGGAACGGTCATACCCATTAGACGATCTGCCTTTCTTGTTGAACGATCAACAATTTATAGTTTAAACTTTTCTTTATATTTTTGTTCATTCATTCATCCTTTTCTTGTTCGTTAACCTTCATATATGCAATAAATCAAAATATCATTGGAATACGACACAATTAGGCATTAAGGAAAATCATTGTTGAGATAAACATTCCTTAAATGAGTGCAAATATACCATTGTTATGATTGAGGGGTACCCCCTAGATGTGACATCGCGTACAAGACCCCGAGAGGACTTATACAAGATACTTAGCTTTCATAACATAAAATAATAGAATTTAGTGGAAATTTGAAACATTATCGACATAATTGATGTATCATGGTTTCACGGTACTTTCAATGCTTTTTTCATAAGTTTAGTGCGTGTCTAGGGCCTTCTTGTAGTATCTTTAATGTATTTTTATCTGGGTTTTGTAGGAAAGTTGTCGAAAGAGGAAATGCATAAATCAGTGCAGAATTGACCTACAAAGACATCGGCGGCCCGTCGTTCCATCGACGGATCGTAGGTGCTGATCGTCGACGGACCATCCTGGAAAGTTGTTGATGAGATTAGAGAATATCCCAGTACCAGGTGTTGAAGAAAAAGCTAAGTATAGAATGACGATGTGCATCGACGGACCGTTAGTTCATCGATGGACCGTGCTGTTGGTTTGTAGATTTGATCAGAGAAGATGCAACATGTAGACCTTGAAAAGATACTAAGTATGGACCGATGGAGGCAGTCAACGGTCCGTCGTTTGATCGATGGACCGTTAGTGGGGTCGTCGATTGAAGCCGTTTTTTTGGACAAGCTTTCCATAATTGTTTTACTTATATCTTAGGACACTGTCTTTATAAATAGTAAAACCTCATTTATGGGGTTGGATCTTTAATTATTTTTCATACTTTTGTTCTTGAAGATTTGAATTTGCACCTTGGACAATTAATTCAAGTTTACGGAATCAATTTTTAAGTGAATTTTGTTGTTTTAAGTATAATTTCTGGATTTTTCCAAACTTGTCAAAGTAAGTTAATGATTTATTATTCAACAAATATGAATTGTGTTCTTCTAAGCATGGGTAATTAAATAAACAATTAGGGTTGTGGGAACCAAGGGTAATTAACAAAATAAGCCTAGCTAATTTACAATTCTCAACTAGGTTATTGCATGCATCGATAATTCTTTCGTTTAGAAGTCTTTTAACTAGTGCACACGTTAGAACTCGACCTATCGCTATTTGTCGGACCAAGAAGGGTAGTTAATAGAAAAATAATTATCGACATAGATTTCGGGGATACTATCTAATAGGCTAGTTTCGATTAGTGCGAGGTAATAAATAATCCAAATATCGAATATTATGCTTAATATGAAGTAAAAAGGTAAGGGGTAGTAACTTAGAAACACGTAGCCGGACCAAGAAACGGGGTGAAATTCTCTAAATGTCGAACCAAGGATTTAGTGATACATAACTTATCACTTTGCATGCAAAACCTTAGGAAAGAGTTGTTATAAGCTAGGATTATGGCGTTATGAACCTATGGGGAACACTTACACCCTAGTTTCTCTCATAACTTGATAAAAACCAACAATTTTTTCTTGCCACTTATTAGATTTCACACCATTACAAGATTTCTGTTTCACAAAACCCCCACCCACCTTTATTACTAGTTTTCGGAAAGGACTTGACTAAATAGAGGTAATCATCTTACATTAAAGTTAAGTCTGAATCATTTTCCTCGTGGGATCGACCCCAACCTAATATTTGTGTTCTTTACTTGATACGACTGCTTATACTTCTTTAGGGAAGTGTAATTTGTGCGTATCAAATTGTTGCGCCGCTGTTGGGGAAAGTGGCTTTTAGATTAACTTTTATATCAATTACTGAATTTTAGTCAACAATTTCCTAATTTTACTTTTTCTTTTTCTTTTTGTGTCTTTCAGGTCTAGCTCTAGGGTATGCCAAGTACACAGAGTCGAGGAGAACCAATACTCCCATTTTATCAACAACTGAACCGTACACTCCGCAGAATGAAGATCCACATAATCCTTCTAATCTTTGTGATGGGATCAACCATAAACTTCCTCCGACGGTAGATTCTCACAATGAAGTGATTGTGGATAACCCTGGTGATGGTTCTTTGAGGAGGAGACCTCCCGCCCCATGCCCTCAAGAGTAATATAGGGACAGTGTTAAAATCAGAGATTCTGATGTGACTCTTTTCCTATCTCCTCTACCAAAGGGTCATACAATTGTTGTAACTAGTAGCTTGATGCATATGCTCACTGCTAGAGGTTTATTTTTGGGGCTACCATTGGAGGATCCACATGCTCACATCGCCAAACTAAGTTCGGTGTGTAAGAGTTATATAGGGAGGCCAGACTTGGACATGGATGTCATCGGATTTAGGGTGTTCCCGCTCACACTAATGGGAGAGACCGTAATTTGGTTTACTGAGTGTCCATATAATTCGATCTATACTTGGGAGCAGTTAAGGGATGTGTTCCTAGCACGGTAGTACCCAGTGTCTAAAAAGCTCAACCACAAATATAGAGTGAACAACTTTGTGGCATTGCCTGGGGAGTCGGTAAGTAGATCTTGGGATAGGTTCACCTCATATGTGAGAAGTGTCCCAAACCACCGCATTTATAATGAATCATTGAAAGAGTACTTTTATAGAGGGAAAGCTGATAATAATGAGGCAATACTTGATACTATTGCAGGTGATTTTTATGGTGAGTGCACATATGCAGAGATCGTAGAAAATTTAGAGAAAATTTCTCGCAACAATAAGGCTTGGAGCATTAGGAAGTCGGGCACTGGGAGAAACACCTTTGCAGTGAAAGCTACACATAACCCGGCCTTAGATGAGATTCGTGAAGAGATGACTCAAATAAGAACTGAGCTCGGGTTGGTATTGAAACGTATCACTGGAGGTGCGGAGAAAGTAAATACGGTGAATTATTTGACCAAACCACCACCGCCAACAGATAAATTCTACTATGAAGAGGATTCTTACGCAGTGAATGATCAAACAAGTGATTTCCAAATGAATGCCCAAGGCTCCAATCAGGAGAATTGGTGCCAAGATCAAGGAAATCAAGGTCGGAATTATGGAAATCACTATTGAGAGGGTTATTATTTTAAAGATGGAAAGTACAACCGCGACAACAACTTCAACCGGGGTAACTATGGTAACAGAAATGATCGGAATGGGCCCTATGTTCCACTTCAAAATCGGGAAGTTCTACCTAGGCATGGTGGAGGTAGTATGCAACGAATTGAAGATATGTTGCAAAAGATGATGAGAAGGTTCGATGCTAGTGATGAGCACGCCAAAGAGTTGATAGGTGAATTGGCTAATATTGGGCAAAAGGTAGATGAACAAGCAATCTCAATCAAGCATCTTGAGTTGCAAATGGTTAAATTGTCTTCTATTGTGAACCCACGTCAATCGGGTACTCCTCCTAGAAATTCTGTCCAAAGTCCGAAAAATGATGGACATTGCATGGTAGTTACTACTAGAGGGGGTAAGCAAACCATGGATCCACCTATGTCGTCTGGTATGGAAGATTAAGTGAGAAAAGAGGATGAGTTGGTGGAAGATAATGGTGAGTTGGCAGATAAAGCGGTGAAAAAAGTAGAGATAACCCAAAAGGTAATCCCCGTTCATAAACCACCACCACTATTTCCACAAATATTGGTAAAGAAGACTGAGGATGGTAAATATCTATGTTTTATTACTATGTTGAAATAGCATTCCATAAATGTTCCTTTGATAGAAGCTCTTGAACAAATGTCCGGTTATGCCAAGTTTATGAAAGATATGGTTACTAAGAAGATATCGATAAGTTTTTAGGATGATGACAGAATGCAACATTGTAGTGCTATTGCTACAAGGTCTCTAGTTCAAAAGAAAGAAGATCCGGGTGCTTTCACTATTCCATGTACCATAGGGTTGTTACACTTTTCTAAAGCACTATGTGATCTTTGTGGAAGCATAAATCTCATGCCTCTCTCTATTTTCAAGAAATTGGGTTTGGGTGACCCAAAACTCACTTTGATGCTATTACTGATGGCCGATCGAATAGTGAAAAGTCCTATCGGAATACTCCATGATGTGTTAGTGAAGGTAGATTTTAGGTTAAACAGTGAAGATGCAACTTTCAACATTTGTAGGTCCATGAAGCAGAGTGGTGAGCTCCAAACAGTATCTGCTATATCCTACAGGGTTGAGAGTAATTCTGAGGTCCGAATTGAAGAGCGCTTTGGTGTTGAGGGACTAGCGGCAGTGATAATGAATTTTGAGAGTGATGGTATTGAGGAGTATGGGTCGTTGGTTGCGGCACATGATCGAGGTGACTTTCGGTTCAAACCAAAGAAATTGGAGTTAGATATGAAGCATCGCGAGTCTCAACCCGTGAAACCATCTATTGAGGAAGCTTCAAAATTAGAGCTTAACGCTCTATCACCTTATTTGAGGTATGTATTCTTGGGAAGAGATGAGACTTTGTCGGTAATCATTGCATTAGATTTGAATGTGGAACAAGTAAAGTGTTTGGTAGAAGTTTTAAAAAGGTTCAAACGAGCCATTGGTTGGACTATTGCGGACATTAGTGGGATCCACCCGGTATTTGTTCACACAAAATCTAACTCATGCCCGATCATAAGCCAAGTATTGATCACCAAAGACATTTAAATCCACCTATGCAAGAGGTAGTTAAGAAGGAGATTATTAAGTGGTTGGATGCCAGAGTCATATATCCTATCACAGATAGTACTTGGGTATGCCTTTTTCAGTGTGTTCCCAAAAAGGAGGGAATGACTGTGGTTCTTAATGAAAAGAATGAGCTCGTTCCAATGAGACCGGTGACCGGATAGAGAGTTTGTATGGATTACCGGAAGGTTAATGCATGGACAGAGAAGGACCATTTTCCTATGCCCTTCATGGATTAGATGTTAGATAGGCTTGCAGGGAAAGGTGGGTGTTGTTTTCTTGATGTTTATTCGGTTTATAATCAAATCTCTATTGTACCGGAGGATCAAGAGAAAACCACCTTTACTTTCCATTTTGGGACATTTGCATTCAAGAGGATGCCTTTTAGATTGTGTAATGCACCTGCTACTTTTCAGAAATGTATGATGTCTTCTCCGATATGGTTGCAGACACTATTGAGGTGTTTATGGATTAGTTTTCAACTGTTGGCGACTCTTTTGATTGTTTTTTGAGTCACTTGGCCGAGGTTCTCAAAAAGTGTGAAGATTGCAACATTGTGCTAAATTGAGAAAATGTCACTTCATGGTGAAAGAGGGTATTGTATTGGGCCATCGCATCTCAGAGAAGGGATAGAGGTTGATCGAGCCAAAGTTGAGGTTATAGAAAGACTTCCTCCACCCATCTTTATATATTGGTCTGAGAAGTTTTTTTGGGCATGCGGGCTTCTACCGGAGGTTTATTAATGATTTCTGAAAAATTGCACATCCTCTATGAAAGTTACTTGAGAATGAATGTAAATTTTACTTAGATGAATCCTGTCTGAAGGTTTGGAGAATTGAAGGATGGGTTGGTGTCTGCGTCCATAATTATTTTCCTGGATTGGAGTAAGCCATTTGAGATGATGTGTGATGCTAGTGGGGTTGCTCTTAGTCTTGGGACAAAGAAGGGATAAAATCCTTCACCCCATTTATTATGCTAGTATGGACCTAAATAAAGCACAAAATAACTACACTGTGATTTAACAAGAGCTTCTTGTAGTGGTATTTGCTTTTGAAAAACTTCTCTTCTATTTGCTTGGCACGAGAGTGATAGTGCATAGTGACCACTCCGCTTTGAGATATTTGATGGCAAAGAAGGATGTGAAACTAAGGTTGATTACATGGGTACTAATATTGCAAGAGTTTGATTTTGAGGTGAAAGATATAAAAGGTACCGAAAATCAAGTTGCCGATCACTTGTCCAGATTAGAGGCTAAAATTGATGATACCTTCCCTGATGAGCATATATTGGCCGATTCTCATGACTTGATTCCATGGTTCGCCGATTTTTTGAATTATCTGGCTAGTGATGTAGTTCCATCGGACTTGTCCTTTCATCAGAGGAAAAAGTTCATGCATGATGTGAAGAAGTTCTTTTGGGATGAGCCTTACTTATACCAGAGTTGTGTTGATGGGATTATTCGCCATTGTGTGCCGGAAGTTGATATGCTAAGTGTTTTGGAGGCATGCCATTCCTCGCCTGTGGGTGGGCATCATAGTGGTATACAGATTGCCCATAAGATCTTGCAATGTGGGTTCTATTGGCCAACTATCCACCAAGATGCTTATGAGTTCGCCAAGGCATGTGATAGGTGCGAAAGAGATGGAGGTATTTTGAGAAGGCAAAAACTCCCTTAATATTCCATTTTTTGACCAAGTTATTTGATATATGGGGCATTGATTTTATCGGCCCGTTTGTGAGTTCTCATGGGATGAAATATATTATTGTGGCAGTGGATTATGTGTTAAAATGGGTTGAACCATAGCACTTGCTAACAATAAAGGGAAAAGTGTCACCACGTTCTTTAAAAAGAACATATGCTCTAGATTTGGCACACCTAGGGCCATTATTAGTGATGAGGGATCCCACTTTTGCAACAAGTTATTCAAAGGGTTATTGGAGAAATATGGGGTTCGCCATAATGTGCCACTCCGTACCATCCACAAACTAGTGGGCAAGTTGATGTGTCCAATAGAGAAATCATGAATATCCTATCAAACACGGTAAATGCTTGTAGAACAAATTGGTCTAGGAGGCTTGATAATGATCTTTAGGCTTACCGGACAGCATAGAAGACTACCATAGGTATGTTCCATACCAACTTGTATATGTGAAGACTCGTCACTTGCCGGTTGAGTTAGAGCACAAGGCCATATGGGCAATGAAGAAACTGAAGATGGATTGGAATGAAGCAGAGGAGCAGAGACTTCATGGGTTAAATGAGCTTGATGAGTTTCTCCTAAAAGCATATGAAAGTTCAGCCCTCTACAAAGATAAGATGAATAAGTACCATGACCAAAAGATTGAGAAGCGCGAATTTTTAGTTGGGGATTTAGTACTTCTGTTTAACTCTAGGCTGCACTTTTTTCCGGGAAAACTCAAGTCCAAATTGACTGGTCCATTCTTGATCACAAAAGTGTTCCCACATGGAGCGATTGAGTTGGAGAACAAGAAGGGTGCAAGGTTCACGGTAAACGGGCAGAGAATTAAGATCTACCTCGGGAATGCGGAGAGTGACCATGAATTGGTTGAGTAATAATACCTTGATGAAGTCTGAGTAATCAAGGGTCTTGCGTCGTGCCGCGACGTCAAATCAAGCGCTTCATGGGAGGCAACCCAATGTGTATGCTCTAGCCAACAGTAGTTTTTTCTTTTATTTTTAGGAATAGTTGCATTATTTTGTTTCGTTTTAATTTACTTAATGTCATATGTAATTTTCTTTTATAGTTTTTAGTCTGTTGTCTAAAGAGTAGTTTAGGTTCTGTTTCTAAAAGTGTCTAGAAAATAGAAAAAGAATGGCTTAATGGTTGCTAAATGTGCAGGGACCAAACCACAAGAATTCTGTAGAAATTGGTCTGGTGCACAGGTCTACGGATCAATCGACGGGCTGTCGTTACATTGATGGACCGTCGATGGTTTTGTAGGTCCCGGGTATGTTTTGAGATTTTTGTCTAAGTTATCGCACAACCGACGGAACATCGATTCATTTTACGGACTGTCCAAGGGGTACCATCACTTCACAAAATCCAGTGACTCGACTCGACCCAACCGGATAAATAAGATTATAAATGTTCATTTACCCTCCCACACCTTTTAAAATTCCCCCCAACCATTTCCCTACCTCTGTTCTTAACTCCCCATTAAACTCCCACAATCACACACTCAAATTTCCTTCAGATTTCCCATTCTGCCAAATTCTCAGTAATTCCATAACCCTAGTCCCCAAGTTCTCCTCCATTTTCATTGTTTTTCTGGTCGGTGTTTGAAGACGGGCACGTAGGTTGGTGTTGCAATATTACCCACTCACTTCATTCCACTACAACTCTGAGGTATTTCATGTTCCTCTTCTCAATGAATTCTCGTTCATTTGCTTGTGAAATTAAATTTTTTCTATGTGGGTCTTGACTTAGGGACATAATTGAATATTAAAATTGTTAAAATTGGGTTCCATGTCCCTTAGAATGATAGAAAGTGAATGGGTTGGGGGTGGAATCTGTGTACAGTCTAGTTGCTTGTTGTTTTTCCAACTTAGGACTTGTTAGTCTCTTAGAATTCATGGTTGAAATTGGCAAAATAGAAGCGCTAATATGACTTCTTAAATTTACTAAGTGTCCATCGATGGACACAATCAACGAATCGTTGTTTCATCGACGGGCCGTCGATGGTACCCGTCTACTGAGTCTGCAGTTCTGCACTAACATATATATCCTACGTCTCCAGATTTTGTTTTGCTTCTATTGTGTGTAGGGTCATTTCAATGAAACTAACAACTCCTTTTTCAGGTACTAATGGCCCCCAAACCGGATATTGTCTATTCAAGGGGACGGTCCAAGTCAGTGGCACCATCCCGGCGACTGATTGGCTAGTCTTATGATGAGAGGGACCGAGTCCTATGTTGAGAGGGATCGAGAATACGTTCCCCCAGGCACCCAAACCCTGAAACCACCTACTAAAGAAACTCGGGGAACCCCCAATAAGGTGGTGCAAGGCGTATTCACTACCTCCATGTATGATAAGGAGCGCATAATAACTGGCACACCGTCTGGGTCTGCCTCGGGTTCTGAGGGAGCATCTGGCTCTGAGGAAGCCTCTAGTTCTGAGTCTCCCACTCTACAGGGTCGAATGAGGCCACTGCCTCTGGTTCGGGATCCCATACAGCTACTCTCCCAATCGGGCCTGCCTGTAATGCCTCGTCTGCTGAGGCCCAGAGTTTGGAGTCTGTTCCCACACCTCAGTTTGAGGTCCCTACATTGGTTCCTGATCAGTCCAACCGGTGGTGCGTAGATGGCCAATACCATATTTATAGGGATGCCAAGTTGTTGAACAACAAGGAGGCGATGACTCAGACTTCGACAGTTGAGCGGCGGGTTCTGACAGGTAGCCTACACACAGTTCCTGCAATACATGACTTATTTACCTGCCACGAGCTCGAGTGGATGGCTATGGGTGTGGGACCTTACAATGAGGATACGGTGCGAGAGTTCTACTCCTCTTATGTAACCGCTCTCCAAGGTTATTTGGACAAGCGGGCTAACCCCGCCAAAAAGGCACCACTCGTAGATGTCTGAGTTCGAGGATGTCGGGTGGATATTTCTTCTCCTGCCATTCGCCGCTTCCTATACGGTGAGGTCGCTAATGCCAGGAGGTCCCCCTCACCCAAGAGTTTGACTACAGGTTGGACGTGTTCAAGAATGGCCATTTTAAGCGTGACAGAGATCTGATAGAGTCCACTAGAAGGTGGATTTCCCAGCAGATATCCATAGACGGTGAGGGATAAAACTGGGTGATGGACCTCAGAGGTTTTATTAAGAAGGCCAACCTATCATTTGCAGCCAAGTTCATCTGGCTTTTGGTCCGCCACCGCCTATCCCCCACTGCTTTAGATAATATACTTACCTGGGATAGAGCGGTCTTGGCAGCAACTATGGTCGCCGGGTTCGAGATTTATTTTGCGAGATCGTTGATCTCTGTTAGCTATGAGAGGGATTTAAAGTCCTCTACCACTTACCCATTTTCCTGCATGATCTTTCAGCTGTTCAAGAATGCTGGAGTGCCCATTTGGCACATAGATGCATCCGTACTTCTATAGGGATAGTGTATATCAATCTCATTATGGATGACGTCAATGAGGTGGCACCACAGAGAGGGCCCAGAGTAGATGTTTAGCCGCTAGGTGGAACTTGGCGGATATGGTAAAGCAAGACCAAGGGGATGATCATGCTACATCATAGTCAACCAATACCACCCCGGTCGAGTCTGCCATGGGCTCTAGTCGGGCACCGAGTTTCTCCCGGTCTACTCCCCCATCAGCAACACTGGTCCCACTTGCTAGGGTCCAGAAGTGAGAGGCCTAGATGGCCACCTTGTTGCACCATATACAGCCTTGGATACAGCTGAGGAATGAATTGAGAAGAAGGTAACTCAGCAGACTGAGAAGAGGATTCAGGTGGTCCACCAGCGCCTTGATTCTTTTGAGTTGAGAGTCCTAGCACGTCCAACCCCCACCATTGATTTGACAATTCTTCAGACGGTTGTGGGGAGTCCGCGAGCTGATGTTGATGCTATCCTTGATGTGAGGGTAGCTGAGCCTAAGGTCGCACCTGTGAAGCTGGCGGAGGATACAATGCTTATTGCACTGTTAACAACCACTACTGCACCGCCACCTCCGCTACGTGAGCATCCCAAGAGGAACCGTTCCGGCCGCACCAGTGAGAGTGAAGATGCTCAGGATAGAAAGAAGGAGTGGACAAATATGGAGGCTGCGAGGAGAGCCTCATTTATTGATGAGGAGGTCCGACAAATAAGGGCTTGTTAGTTAGCTGCTGGGGCGTCTAACTCCATATTGGAGGTTTCAGAGAGGAGCACCACTGAGGGTGCATATATTGTTGTGGTCACCATTGATGGTGCCCCTACTATTGAGGGAGTGGGTTCGGGGAAACCGGACCAGCCGTTTTGTTGATCTTCAGTGCTATACGCCTCAGGTTTGCTTCATCTACAACCTTTTCTTTATTTTCTTATGCATTAGGGACAATTTCATTTTATTTTGTTGGGGTGGGATAAAAGGAAAGTTAGTGCTAGGGTGAAGTCTGAGTAACTTAACTCATGATCCTCTCTTGGTCGTTTTCTTGCCTGTGTTCTTTTGCCCCAAGAGACTAATTATTTTTCTGTCGAACCGGCATGTGTAGTATCTTGTACAAAGTATGAATGTGAAATATCAATTATGATGGATAAATATGAATGATATCCCGTTCTAAAGAGAATGCTTGCATGATTAGGCATAATGAATGTTGAATGTGTTGGCTCTAAGCATGACATAGAGATGCACCATGGCATGACCCTCAATCTAACACTCGAACTAGGTGTCCGATAATCTGATAGGATAATGAGATCTCAAGAGAGTGTGAGGAAAGTTGTTTGTTCCACTATTGGTACCTAGCTAGAACTTGCCCAATTAGTCCTGCAAAAAAAATCTGTGTTAGACATTTAGGAAAGGATCATAGGCACTTGTTCAAATTTAGCCAATCTTTAGCCTAAATAAAAGAGAACCGAATGAAATTGATCTCTTTTTGATCCAAATATTTTGAGATTATAATAGACCTTTCTTTTCTACCTTAACTCATATTTTTTGGGAATAATGTGTCGGACCTTGTCCATCCTTGGACATGGGAACCTCAACTTAGGCCAAAAGCATAAGTTGAGGGTGGCTAGTGTAGAAACAGACCACGTCTTGGCCCTGACCCAACCTTGGGTATTGTGTACCTCAACTCATGGCAAAGCCATGAGTTGAGGGTGGTTATTATGAGTAATGTCCCGAAAAGTGGGGATGAAAATATTAATTTGGAAAAAGAAAAGAAATAGTGAATAAGAGAAGTAACTTAGTCAAAGCCATTATCAAATAAAAAAATGAGAAAAATAAATTAAATAAAAGAGAAAAAAATTTTTAAGAAAAAGAAGTAAGAGTCATTTCCACTAAAAGAGAAAGAAAGGAGAAAAACAAGTCAAAGAGTACAAGAAAAGGAAGAGTAGGGAATAATAGACGATGAAAGAGGTAGGACGCTTAGCCGTAATGTTAAGGAGGGTAACAAGTCACTAAAATGTACCCATATGTATTAAACCTGACACGGAGGCTTCGTTTCAAGTCAAGAAAGTCCTATCGTGATCCTAAAAGTCTAATATGGTGAACTTAAGCAGTGAGAATAAGGGCAAGCATATGGCAACAAGAACCAACTAGGTGTGAAGTTGTTTTGAGCGTGACTGTTGAATAATGATCCTTATACTCAAATTTGAAATCACTGTGTGAAAAAGGAGGATATTTTTCGAAGTGAGGACACTAGTTGCAAATTGGAAAGTTGGTACCTTGGTAAGAGATAAAAGAGTAGAGGTGTAAATGTGTGGTGAGTCTGTATCATGGTATGATCTACAGGATCGAGCTTAGTGAGCCTAAGAGTAAAAGCATGCAATAAAGTAGTAAAAAAAAGTCAGGATTGATAGCTATATGATTGCGAAAGCTTAAAAGAGGATACTTGTGTACAAAGGTGTTGTGGTGAGTCATAGTGAGTTGCTTGAGGACAAATAATGAATTTAAGTTGAGGGTGTTGATGTACCGTGGTTTCACGGTACTTCCAATGCTTTTCCCTTAAGTTTAGTGTGTGTCTAGGGCCTTTTTGTAGAAATTTTGAGGTACTTTTATCTGGGTTTTGCAGGAATGTTGTCCAAAGTGGAAATGCAGAAATAAGTGCAGAAGTGACCCACAAAGCCATCAACGGCCCATCGTTCCATCTATTGACTGTAGGTGGTGATCGTCGACTGGAGGTTCAAGCATCTGGAAGCAACTCGGCGAATTCTGACCATGTGAGGGGCTACGGAAGGATCAATGGTCCGTCAACTAGTCGACGGACTCTCCTGGCAAATAGTTATGAGATTAGAGAATGTCCTAGTACCCGGTGTTGAAGAAAAAGATAAGTATGGATCGACGGACCGTAAGTTCATCGAAGGACCGTGTTGTTGTTCCGTCGATTGGATCAGAGAAGATCCAACGTGCAGACTTTGAAAAGAGGCTAAGTATGGACTGACGAAGGCAGTCGATGGTTCGTCGTTTGATCGACGGACTGTCAGTGGGGTCGTCTATTAAAGCTGCATTTTTTTGGAAAAACTTTCTTTAATTGTTTTCCTTTTATTTTAGGACACTTTATTTATAAATAGGGTGTAAAACCTCTTTTTTAGGGTTGGGTCTTTTATTATTTTTCATACTTTTGTTCTTGGAGATTTGACTTTGCAACTTGGGCAATTAATTCAAATTTTCGGAAACGATTTTCAAGTGAATTTTGTTGTTTCAAGTATAAATTCTGGATTTTCTTCAAACTTGTCAAAGTAAGTTTATGATTTATTATTCAACAAATATAAATTGTGTTCTTCTTAGCATGGGTGACTAAATAAAAAACTGGGGATGTGGGAACCATGGGTAATTAACAAAACAAGCCTAGCTAATTTACAATTCTCAACTAGGTTATTGCATGCATCGATAATTCTTTCGTCTAGAAGTCTTTTTAACAAGTGCACGCGTTAGAATTGACCTTATTTCTATTTGTCGGATTAAGGCGGTAGTTAATAGGAAAAGAAATATCGACATAGATTTAGTTGATACTATCTAATAGGCTAGTT
Source organism: Solanum pennellii (assembly GCF_001406875.1). Classification (NCBI taxonomy): domain Eukaryota; kingdom Viridiplantae; phylum Streptophyta; class Magnoliopsida; order Solanales; family Solanaceae; genus Solanum; species Solanum pennellii. The sequence continues at coordinate 14,928,443 of NC_028641.1, read as the reverse complement.
TTGATTGGTGCGAGGGGTAATAACTAAGCCAATCATCAAATATGATGCTTAATATGAAGTAAAAAGGTAAGGTTAGTAACTTAGACACACGTAGCTGGACCAAGGTACGGGGTGAAATTCTCTAAATGTATGACCAAGGATTTAGAACTACATAACTTATCACTTTGCATGCAAAACCTTAGGAAAGATTGTTATAAGCTAGGATTATGGCGTTATGAACCTACGGGGAAAACTTACACCCTAGTTTCTCTCATAACTTGACAAATACCAATAATTTACTCTTGCCACTTGTTAGATTTTACACCATTACAATATTTTTGTTTCACCCCCCCCCCTCCGTATTGAACTCGTAAGATAAACCCCAACCTAATAGTTGGGTTCTTTACTTGATACGACCGTTTATACTTCTTTAGAGAAGTGTAATTTGAGTGTCTCAATAATACAAGTATAAAACGAAGCTGAAGTCTAATGCACTTTGTCTCAAACAATCTAAAACATTAATATCTTTGTGACACAACCCATACAATAGTTCAAAACATAAAACAAAAGGAAATAAGGAAATGGTGGCTATATCCTCGAGTGCTATGAGGATTCACCAATCTTCGATCCTTTATTTTACTAAGATCCTAAGCCACAAGGATAAGAGTCGATATTTCCAAATCTTAAATTTGAATAAGAAATGTAGGCAAGAGTAGTGAAAGTACAAATATGTACTAAATATGATAGCTTGCATGAGCATCAACATAAACATAAGGGTCAGACGATAAGTCATTAGTATAATCAATTCACATAAACCATGAAAACATAAAAGGAATACTTCACAAGTAAGGTCAAAACATAATTACCAAGACATGAATTATCCCCGACTAGTCTCACTCGTCAAAGTAGGCCACGTTTCGCCATTCTACAAGCTCATCATCTATCATTCTCATTTTTTGCTTATCTTTCATCATATGGTAGAGGGTATTCATCTTCACATCCTTCTATAAGACATCCTTGGTACTTGCATCCATGTATAATATTAGGGAGTAAGGGTAGCCACCTCTTACTCACGATATATCACCTCATATCCTTCTCATCTAGAGGTCATGAGTATTCACCTCTAACCTCAATAATATTAGTCTTTAGTCTAGAGTCAGTTTAGGTGAGCGATTCTTTTAACCTAGAATCATTCAATCAGAGAAAGTCTTTTACATTAATAACATAAGCAATTCATGTGTGACCTATATCTTCCATAGCGATTACATACATAATAAAAAGTTCATAACATAAGATATACTCTCAAAGCACTATATCTCTTAGTCATTCTATATGCTTCAATCTAGAAGCTTTAATCTCAAAGCAATTATAATTTTAAATCACCATATAAGCTTTACTCTCAACAATCTGTGTCTATATGCTTCAACCTCAAACAATTCTAATCATACTTCAGCATATCGCCTCAATGCAAGCACTAATAATCTTGATTCATTGTATAAGCTTCAATTCTAATATATTTCATAAATCCTAGATTAAATACATCTATACCGACAAATTCTCCTTTCACGACATAAAACTCATATACATCAATTTCAGCTTTCTAGACATGGGTACATGTAATTTCATCCTAAGAACATTGAATCTACTCAATTCAAGCATAAAAAAACATAATCCACATCAATTGAATCAACATTCATCATTACCCACAACATTGGAAGAAACCTTAAATCAAATTGGGGAATATTAGTTAGTTGATTAAGGACTATAATGTCTATTTCTAAGTTTCATATTTCTTTTTTTTTTCTAGTTATTTTAGGGGTAGTTACCATGGTTAACACCATGACATAAAAGTAGGACCATGATCTATTTTAGTTTTTTCTAATTGTATGTTTATGTATTTTCTTGTTCTTTTTTTTAAAGAATACAGAACTCTCTGCATAAGCTTTTTCTCTATGTCATCTTCACATCTAGTTCCTTCTATTCGCCTGCTTTCCTTTATGTATCAAACTAGACATTGTATTCATTGTGTTATCCTCATTAATTTTGTTACAACTCTATGTCATCTTCACATCTAGTTCCTTGTATTCGCCTGCTTTCCTTTATGTATCAAACTAGACATTGTATTCATTGTGTTATCCTCATTAGTTGTATATGTCGGGCTACACACCTCTTGTTGCTTACTCCAGTATGTTATCTAACTATATCGTTGAGCAGGGATAATTAGACTAACTAGCAAATTATGTTTCGTCCTATTTTGTAACCAAGCAAGTTGTTTGTCCGGGATTCACTCCTAAACACAAATCACCTCAATCAAATGGGTCGATCGAGCTCTCTATATTATCTGGTCTATCTAACCCCTCCTTTCTCGATTTTAAGATAAGACAATAGATTTACCTTGTGCTTACTAAAACAGGAATATGGAAGTAACTTATAATGACCACCAAGAATTAATTCAAAAACAATTAAATAATGTCTAAGAAAAGGAAAAGAAAAAAAGAACCCTAAAAAGTATTGACGATTTTCTACTTGATGCCCTATGATTACTCTCCCTCCTCAATAATTGTTCTATGGACTATTTATAGATATAGAAATCCTAAACAAAATAATTAAGTCAAAAGCATATCAGGAATCCAAAAATCAAGCGGAGTTGGAATTGTAATAGGAGTATGCTGCTAAACGCCTGACATATATGTTGCGCATTCAATTGCTTCCACGTGCAAGCAACGTTGTTCGATTTCGCTGTTTGGTGCAACTTTTCTTTCTACATTATTATATTCAATTTATTTCATTAACTTTCCTGCTTGCTTTCCTTGTAACTCCAAACTTCTTCAACTTAAAATCAATTTTACTCTTACAAATAAAATAAATTATTTAGCACAATTCGTAAAATTCATGCTCAAAAAGGGGAAATATAAATAATAAATTTGAGACAAATAATGATTAAATAGTATATATATTTGGCCTTATATCAACACTACACTTAAACTTTTGTTTTTCCTCGAGCAAGCATTAAAACTTATCTCAAATAAATCATACTGATATACCGTGGTTTCACGGTATTTTTAATGCTTTTTCCTTAAGTTTACTATGTGTCCAAAAGCCTTTTTGTATTGATTTGTATGTAAGTTTCTCTTTATTTGCAGGAAATCTGTCTAAAGATGAACGCGGATGTTTTTGAGCAAGAAATGCAGAAAAGTTACCACCTACGGGACCTGTGACGGTCCATCGAGCTTGTGACGGCCCGTAGGTGGCATCGTAGTGAAGCTGCTGAAGAAAGATGGGGAAGTCTGACCTAAGTGTGGGATTAGGAAGTTCATGACGGACCGTCATATCCACGATGGTCCGTCCTGCTGGTTCGTCGTGATGATCAGAGAAGTAGTCCCAGTACCCAAATTCCAAGAAGTTTAAGTGTTATGGAACGGAGAACCCCGACGGACCGTCGTGCTTGAAACGGTCCGTCATACCTGTGCATCTAGGGTAATGAAGAAAGCAACAGAAGGAATTGTAAAGTATAGGATGACGGAGGCCATGACAGCTCATTGTGGACACAACGTCCTGTCACGAGGTCCATCGATCCAGCCACGTTTTGATCGACTTTCAACAAATAGAGTCCTTTTTTTATTAGGTTTCTATTTTTTAGAAATAGTTCGAAAAAAAATTGTTTTTGGGGTTAGACTCTCTTATAGATAGACTCTCAAAGAGTTAGACTCTCATATAGTTAGACTCTCTTATGTTAGACTCTTGGTTATTAGACACTTTTATGTTAGATTATTTTTTAGTAGACTTTTTTAGATATTAGACTTTGGATTGTTACACTTTTCTCTGGAGTTGATTGTTGGTGATTTTGTTGATTAATCAAGTAAATTTCCGGATTTATTCTTTCTCATTGAAGTAAGTGCATGAATTTATATATTACATATATGAATATTGTGATTATGACTATGGGTAACTTAACTTCATAACTAGGGTTGTGGGAACCATGGGTGAATAATGAGGTAAAATCTAACTAAAATAACAATTCTAGTATAGAGTGTTGCATGTATTGATAATTCTTTCGCTTAAAAGTCTTTTTAACGGATAGCCAAGGTTAGAATTCGCCTTAATGCTACTTGCCGGACAAAGGAGGTAGATAATAGGAAAAAGAATTATCAACATAAATTTAGTGTATATAATTTAACAGGCTAGTATTGATTGGTACGATGTAATAACTTAGTCAAATATCAAATACAATGCTTAATATGAGGTAAAGGTAAGGGTTAGTATAGCAACACACGTAGCCGGACCAAGTTGCGGAGTGAAGTTTTCTAAATGCCGGACCAAGGATTTAGAAATACATAACTTATGACTTTGCATGCAAGATAATAGGAAAGAATTGTTATAGTTAGAATTATCAAGTTAGGAACCTGTGGGGAACACTTAAACCCTAGTTACTTTTATTAATTGACTAAACTCCAACATTTGCATCTGTTAGTTGTCTACTTTAATTGAGCTAGTTATTTTAATTCATTTAGAAATAACCCCCCCCCTTTTACTGTCTTTGTTTTCTAAGGAAATAATTGACTAAATAATAGTAATATTAGATTGAAGTTAAGTCTGAACTATTCTCCTCGTTGGAACGATCCCAACCTCATTAGTTGGGTTCTTTAATTGATACGACCGCTTTACTTCTTAATTGAGAAGTAAGTTTGAACTTATCAAATTTTGGCGCCGCTGCCGGGGAAAGTAGCTTTTAGATTAACTTAAACTTAATACTAAAGTTTAGTCAATATTTTCTTGATTATACTTTTTTATTGTTTTTTATTATTGCAGAACTATCTTCCTTGTATGCCAAATACACGGAGAGGAAGAGAACCCTTGTTTTCCTACGATCACGAATTAGAGCGTACACTACGCAATATGAATCGAAACTTGGGTATTAATGATGATGATCCAAACCAGAACATCCCAGCTCCAGTTGATGTTCATGGCTAGTTATTACCCGATGATCCGGGTAAAAATCAACAGAGGGGACAGAATCCCGCTCCACGCCCTCAAGAATATTACAGAGGCGATGATAATATAGCAGACCCTAATGGGCCACTTGTCTTTCCCCCTCTACCACCAGGCCACACATTTGTTGTAACTAGTAGTCTGATGCAAATGCTCACTGCCAAAGGTTTGTTTTAAGGGCTACTTTCTGAGGATCCACATGCCCATATTGTTAAGGTAAGGGCAGTGTGTAAAAGTTGTGTAGGGAGGCCTGATTTAGATTTGGATGTAATAGGGCTAAGAGTCTTTCCTCTCTCACTGACGGGAGAGGCTGCTATTTGGTTCACTTAGCTCCCTTATAACTCAATTTTCATTTGGAACCAACTAAGGGACGTTTTCTTAGCACGTTACTACCCGGTGTCCAAGAAACTAAACCACAAAGACAGAGTAAACAACTTTGTCGCACTACCAGGAGAGTTAGTTAGTAGTTCTTGGGATATATTCACCTCATTTTTTAGAATTGTCCCCAATCACCGCATAGATGATGAGTCACTGAAGGAATACTTCTATCAGGGGCAGTATGATAATAATAAAGCGTTGTTGGATACTATGGTGGGTGGTTCTTATGGGGAGTGTCCTTATGCCGAGATTTCTGAAAAGTTAGAGAAAATATCTCGAAATAATAAAGCTTGGAGTACTAGGAAGTCATATACTGGGAGAAATACCTTCGTAGTACAATCCACTCACAACCCAGCTACAGATGAGATTCATGAAGAGATGACTCATATGAGAACTGAGCTTGGGTTAGTCTTAAAACATATCACTGGGGTGTAGAAAAGATAAATGCAGTTAACTACTTGTCTAAACCACCCCAACCAAATGATGAATGCTATTATGAGGAGAATTCCTATGCGGTAAATGAACAGCCGGGGGATTTCCGACCGAGTTCCCAAGGCCTAAATCAGGAGAATTGGTGCCAAGGTCAAGGAAACCAAGGTCGGATCTATGGTAACTAAAACCGGGAGGGTCATTATGTCCGGGATGGACACTACAACCGCGACAACAACTTCAACAGGGGTAACTATGGTAACAGAAATGATAGGAATGGGCGCTATGTCTCTCCTCAAAATTGTGAAGTTACTCCTAGGGATGGTGGATATAATATGGCGCGAGTTGAGGATATGTTGCACAAAATGATGAGGAGGTTCGATGTTAGTGATGAGCACATTAAAGAGTTAAGAAGTGATTTAGCGGGTATTGGGCAGAAAGTCGATACACATGCAAAATCGATTAAGCAGATTGAGTTGCAAATGGCCCAATTCTCTGCGACTGTGAACACACGGCAACCGGGCACTCTTCCTAGCAACACTGTCCAAAATACGACAAATGATGGACATTGTATGGCAATCACTACTTGCGGTGGTAAGCAAACCATTGACCCACCTATGTCGTCTAATGAGAAAAAGGTGACAAAAGATAATGATAAAGTGGTAGAGGTTAATGGTGAAGTAGAAGATAACATTAGAAAAGATGCTGAAGTGCCTACAAAGGTAATTCCTATGCCTAGACCACCACCACCCTTTCCTCAAAGATTAGTGTAAAAGACCGAAGATGGTAAATATCGGCATTTTATAACAATGTTAAAGCAGCTTTCTATCAATATCCCTTTGGAAGAAGCTCTAGAACAAATGCTCGGTTATGCCAAGTTTATGAAAGATCTGGTTACAAAGAAAAGATCGGTCACCTTCGAGGATGATGATAGAATGCATCATTGTAGTTCTATTGCTACAAGATCTGTCGTACCAAAGAAAGAAGATCCGGGTGCATTCACTATTCCTTGTACAGTCGGGTCATTACATTTTGTGGAATCATTATGTGATATGGGGCAAGCATAACCGTGCCCCTCTTGATTTACAAGAATTTGATTTGGGTGACCCAAAGCCCACTGCGATGCGGCTACTGATGGCCGATCGAACAACGAAAAGGCTTATAGGGATACTCCACGATGTGCTAGTATAAGTGGAGTTGTTCATATTTCTGGCAGATTTTGTTATTCTTGATTGTGAAGTCGATTTTGAAGTGCCTATTATTCTTGGGAGGCAATTCCTTGCTACGGGTAGAGCCTTAGTGGATATGGAAAAGGGGTAGATGAAATTTCGGTTGAACAATGAAGAAGCGACCTTCAACATTTGTAGGTCCATGAGGCAGTGGTGAGATCCAATCAGTATCTACTATATCCTACAAAGAAAAGATGAAGAAGAACCATGACCTAAAAGGGAAAAACGAGAATTTATGGTTGGGGATTTGGTGCTTTTATATAATTCTAGGTTGCGTTGGTTTCTGGGCAATCTCAAGTCCAAATGGGCTGCCCCTTACTTGATTACCCAACTATTCCCTCAGGGAGCAGTTCAGTTAGAAACCAAGGAGGGTTTGCGGTGTAAGGTAAATGGACAACGAATAAAACTCTATTTTAGGCATGCTGAATCAGCGAATGAAGTGATCGAGTCATACCATCTTGATGAAGGATGAGTAATCAAGTGTCCTCAGTCGTTCCGCGACGTTAAATCAGGCGTCTATTGGGAGGCAACCCAATACTTATAGTTTTATTTCTAGTAATGGTAGCATTTTCTACTAATGGGTTTTAAATCTGCAGGCACATCACCAGGAAATTCTGGAGAAAAACACACTCCAACAGTCGATGATGGACACATCGACGGACAATAACGCACGCGACGGACCGTCGCATGAATCCTTAGTGCCAGGCACGTCTTTCACTTATTTTCAAAACTAGTGCACATGTGACGGAACCATGACAGACCATCGCATCTGCGATGGATTGTCGTCGGGGACTCATTGCGTCATTGATGAGCGTATCCGACCCGACCCGGTTGGGGGTAATTTAAAAAATTGGTAACATTTAAAAACCCCACCCCTTCATTTTCACCCATTTCCTTCCCTCTTTGTCCCATTTCCCTCTCTTTTCAACTTCCAACATCCTACCTCTCTTCTCTATCAACTGATAACTTCCCCAAATCCCCAAATTCCTAAAATCTACTCTCTACTAGTCGAAGTCTGCTGCTGTGGTTCTATTCTTGCTAACCAAGTGCCTCACTTGCTTGTCTTTCTCCTGTTCTCAGGTATATGTCTCTTATTTCTACACATTTACATTGCATTTTTATTTATCAATTAGTATTAGCCTATTTCTTATTGATGGGTCTTCCTTCTTTGATCAAATTTTGTCTGACCTAGGTTGAGAATCCTCAAATTGCCTTGTCAAAACTCTAGAAATAGGTGCTTTAGCATTGCTAGTTTACTAGGTATTTGGGTTTAAAACATATAGGTTATCACTACGTATTCCATGTGAGTCACAGATGATGAATGTGGCATCCTCAGTTCTGTCACTGAATGACAGAATGCGACCCCGATGATGAACCGTCGTACCCACGATGGACCATTATAGGGTCCGTTCCAACACCCCCAACACCTCGCTGTCCAATTTTCTCCAAGTGTCCACCAATGGACACATGCGACGGACCGTCGTTCCCACGATGGTCCGTCCTGCACAACCATTCTAGTTATCAGAGATTCTAATCCTAAGGGTCTCACCTTTTTCTAAGTGTCCTCTTATGGACATCTACGACGGACCGTCATACCCGCGACGGTCCGTGCTACACAACCGTTCTGGTTATCAGAGACCCCTCTCCTAAGGGTATCCATACTTTTTTCTAAGTACCCTAAGACGGACATCGACGACGAACCGTCATTGTCACGACGGTCTTTCCTGCTTATCCGTCACACTTTTCAGAGACTTTCCTTCAAGGGTCTCAACATCAACATAGTTGAAGTAAGACATGATGGACGCCATGACGATCCGTCATACTCACGATGAGTTGTCACCTAGTCCGTCGGGTTTAACTGTTACTGCAGAAAAGTCATTACAACTTAGCTCTTATATTTATTTTGTTTCATTTTTTTATCGTCTTGTTTGCTCCTTCTCGTACTAATATTGATTCTTTACAGGTACTATCTCTAATGGCACCAAAACATGATTGCATTTACGCACGTGGGCGTTCAAAGTCTGTCGCCCCATCTGCCCACCTGGTCATAGTCCCTAATGATGAGCATGATCCCGAGTACGTGCCCCCAGGCACTACCACTCTATCACAAGTTGCACGGTCTACCAGAGCTATGCCCAAAAAGGTGGCGTTCTGCATAGTCACTGCCTTCCAGTCTGATGAGGAGCGCACACTGACCGGCACACCTTCTGGGGTCAGCTAAACATGAAGAAGGAGCGTCTGGCTCCTTAGGAATTTCGTGGTCGGAGGAAGCCTCCGGGTCTGACGAAGTCCCTACCCCCGCCTTATCTGCACAGTCTGCCTCGTCTGATGAGGCTGATAGTTGTGATTCCACTCCAAGCTCACCAACAAGTGCTTTCACCACGGTTCCCGACCAGCCCAATCTATGGTGTGTCGACGGGCAATATCAAGAGTATTCAAATGCCAAGTTTCTGAATTATAAAGGCTTCATGACTTGGACCCTTACACTGGAGAGGAGGGTCCTTACGGGAAGTCTCCCCACCATGCTAGAGATCAACAACCTCTTCACCAGACACCGACTGGAGTGGACAGCTCGTCCTTTAGGACGTTATAATGAGGAGGTTGTCCGAGAGTTGTACGCCTCTTACGTGGCTACTCTCAGATCACAGATAGATAGGCGGGCTTCCCCCGCCAAACAGGCCCCACTTGAGCATGTTCGAGTACATGGCATTCAGGTCAATATCTTTCTGCCTGCCATCCGCCGGTATCTATACGACGAGGATGTTGATGCCAACAGGACCCCTTTCATCGCCGAGTTCGACTATCGGTGGCAAATTGTAAAAGATGGCCAATTCTTGCGTGAGCCATCACTGAGAGAGACCACCAAGAGTTGGATGGCCCTGCACTTGTCTGTTGATGGAGAGGGTGACGACTGGGTAAGGGAGCCATCAAGAAGGCTAACTTGACCTTCACGTCTAAGTTCTTATAGTTGATTGTCGGCCACTTCCTTTCCCCCACGGCCGCTGATAATATAGTCACATCGGATCGTGCAATTCTGATGGTGGTGATGATAGCCGGGTTTGAGGTAGACTTCGCTTGGCTTCTATAGGCGGTCATGCACGAGAGGCTTTCAAAGACACAACTACTTACCCTTTTCCGTGCATTATATTTTCCTTATGCTGGTCCGCAGGTGTGGCCATCTGGCACATTAATCAGCTCAAGACTTCGCTGGGCACTGTTGATATCGGCCTCATCAGGGATGAGGCCAATGAGTTGGCTCCACGCAGAGGGCCCCGTCCAGAGTTGCCTCCACTTTGTGAAAATCTGGCTGATACGGTAGCAAATGCTCGCAAGATACGCAGGATGCTTCTGAAATCACTGAAACTACCCCGGTCGAGTCTATCCCGGGTAGTAGCACTCCCCCGAGTTCCTCTCGCTCAGCCCCTTTCCCCGCTCTGGTCCTTCTTGCTAGGGTCCAGAAATTAGAGGCACAGATGGTTACACTTCTGCATCACATCCAGCCTTTGATGCAGAGGTCTATTGCTGAGGATTAAGAGCGCTTGGAGCGTAAAATGATCCAGCACACAGAGCGGAAGATCGCTGGTTCATCAACGCTAGGACGCTTTTGAGTTGCGGGTGCTATCCCGGCCAGCCCCTCTGGTGGACGGGTCGACCCTTCAGGCTGTGGTCGAGAGTATGAGAGCGAACATTTATATGATCCTAGAGGCAAGGGTGCCTGAGTCTGAGTCCCCTTCTGCAGAGCCTGTTGAGGACGCAGTGATGGCGGCCTTTTTCGCCACTTCTGAGATTCCACCACCTCCCCCTCGAGAGCATGCCTTAGGCGCAAGGGTCGAGAGGAGGATGAGGCTAGAGCACGGAAGAAGGAGTGCTGTGAGATGGAGGATGCGAGGAGAGCCTCGCTTGCTGATGAGAAGGCGCGTCGGATCAGGGCTGTAGAGTCAGCTGCTGGGGAATCTAGGTCTAGAGAACTGTCGATAGCGGGAGGAACTGTTGATAGTGCTATTGCTGATGAGGACACTACTGAGGGTGTCCAGACTACAGAGGTAGTGGGTTCTGGGGAACCGGACCCACCAGCTTGCTGATCATCGGTGCTTTGTGCCCCAAGTTTGCTTCACCTACCACTCTCGTATTTCAATTTTTTATGCATTGGGGACAATTGCATGTTTTTTTGTTGGGGGTGGGGTAAATGGAAAGTGAGCGCTAGGGTGAAGTCTGAGTAGCCCAATTCACTATCCTCTTTTGGGGTTTTCTTGCCTTTGTTCTTTTTCCCTAAGAGACTGATTATTTTTATTGTTGAACCGGCATGTCTATATCTTATACAAAGTTTAACTCTGAAGCATGATGGTTAAAATGATCTCCTGATGTAATGAAAATGATGAATGACTAGGCATTGTAATTGATAAATGTGTGGCTTTAAGCATGACATAGAGATACGCCACTACATGACCCTAAGTCTAAAATTTGAACTAGGTTTCTGATAATCTGGTAGAGTAATGAGATGTCATGTCAGTGTGAGGAAGATTTGAATAGTCCACTATTTGTACTGAGCTAGAACTTGTCTGGTTAGTCCTGCTAAAAGTAAGTTGTAATACACAATTAGGAAAGGATCATAGGCCCTTGTTCAAAATAGCCAATTTTTAGTCTAAAAACGGATGAAATTAATACCTCTTTGATCCAAATAATTTGATCTTAAAATAGACCTTTCTTTTTCACCCCAACTGATCTTTTCTGGGAATAATGTGTTGGCCATGGTCCCTCCTTGGACATGTGCACCTCAGCTTATGTCAAGAGCATAAGTTGAGAGTGGCTAATGCAGTAAACAACCTTTTCATGGCCCTGACCCAACTTTGGTTATTGTGTACTTTGACTCATAGCAAAGCCATGAGTTGAGGGTGGCTATTATGAGTAATGCTCTGGAAAGTGGGGCTGAAAGAACAAAGAGAGAGAAAGAACAAAAGTAAAGTGACTCAAGAACCAGTTGAAATAAAAGTGAAATAAAAAACTACAATATATACAAGCAAGAAAAGAAGAGAGTCACTTACACAAATGAAGAAAGAAGGGAAAATAGCAAGGTGAAAGAATATGAGAAATTGGGCGAAATAAAATGATGAAAAGTGGTATGTTTAGCCGATATGTCAAAGAGGGCAAAAAGTCACTAAAGTATACCTAAATATACCCTAACTGACCCTGAGCCAATGTTGCAAGCTAACAAAGTCCTATCGTGATCCTAAAAAGTTGTATAGCGAACTTAAAGCAGTGAAAATAAGGGCAAGCTTATCGCAATATATATGAATGAGTTGTGGATTTGTTCTGAGAGTGAGTGTTGAAAAGTAATCCTTATACTCAAACTGAAATCATTGTGTGAAAAATGAGGATGTTGTTTTGAAGTGAGGACACTAGTTGCAATATCGGAAATATTAGCACCTCGGTGAGAATTTGAAGAGGATAGGTGTCAGTGCGTGGTGAGTCTGTGTCATGGTCTGATTCCATATAATTCAAGCCTAATAGTGATAACATGCATAAACATGATGAGACTGATCGGGATCGATAGCCAAATGATTGCGAAAGCTAAAACATAGATACTATTGTACAAAAATTTTGTAGTAAGTCATAGTGCGTCGCTTGAGGACAAACAACGAATTTAAGTTGAGGATGTTGATATACCGTGGTTGGACGGTATTATTAATGCTTTTTCCTTAAGTTTAGTGTATGTACAAAAGAATTTTTGTATTGATTTTGATGTAAGTTTCTCTTTATTTGCAGGAAATCTGTCTAAAGATGAACGCGGAAGTTTTTGAGCAAGAAATGCAGAAAAGTTACCACCTACGGGGCCTGTGACGGTCCGTCGAGCTTGTGACGGCCTGTAGGTGGCATCGTAGTGAAGCTGCTGAAGGAAGATGGGGAAGTCTAACCTAAGTGTGGGATTGCGAAGTTCATGACGGACCATCATAGCACCGACGGTCCGTCCTGCTGGTTAGTCGTGATGATCAGAGAAGTAGTCCCAGTACCCAAATTCCAAGAAGTTTAAGTGATATGGAACAGAGACCCTCGACGGACCATCGTGCTTGAAACGGTCTGTCATACATGTTCGTCTAGTGTAATGAAGAAAGCAGCAGATGGATCTGTAAAGTATAGGATGACGGAGGTCATGACGGCCCGTAGTGACCACGACGGCCCGTCACGAGGTCCGTCGACCCAGCCACGTTTTGACAGATTTTCAGCAAACAGAGTCCTTCTTTTATTTGGTTTTTATTTTTTATAAATAGTTCGAAAAACCTCATTTTTGGGGTTAGACTCTCATAGAGTTAGACTCTCATATAGTTAGACTCTCTTATGTTAGACTCTTGGTTATTAGACACTTTTATGTTAGATTCTTTGTCAGTAGACTTTTTTGGATATTAGACTTTGGATTGTTACACTTTTCTCTGGAGTTGATTGTTGGTGATTTTGTCGATTAATCAAGTATAATTTCTGGATTTTATTCTTTCTCATTGAAGTAAGTGCATGATTTTTATATTACATATATGAATATTGTGATTATTACTATGGGTAACTAAACTCCATAATTAGGGTTGTGGGAACCATGGGTGAATAATGAGGTAAAATCTAACTAAAATAACAATTCTAGAATAGTGTCTTGCATGTACTGATAATTCTTTCGCTTAGAAGTCTTTTTAACGGATGGCCAACGTTAGAACTCGCCTTAAGGCTACTTTCCGGACCAAGGAGGTAGATAATAGGAAAAGAATTATCAACATACATTTAGTATGTACTATCTAATAGGCTAGTATTGATTGGTACGAGGTAATAACTTAGTCAAATATCGAATACAATGCTTAATATTAGGTAAAGGTAAGGGTTGGTATAGCAACACACGTAGCCGGACCAAGGTGCGGAGAGAAATTTTCTAGCTGTCGGACCAAGGATTTAGAAATACATAACTTATCACTTTGCATGCAATATACTAGGAAAGAATTGTTATAGTTAGAATTATCAAGTTAGGAACCTGTGGGGAACACTTAAACCTTAGTTACTTTTATTAATCGACTAAACTCCAACTTTTGAATCTGTTAGTTGTCTACTTTAATTTAGCTAGTTATTTTTATTCATTTAGAAATAAAAACCCTCCTTTTATTTTCTTTGTTTTCTAAGGAAATAATTGATTAAATAATAGTAATAATAGATTGAAGTTAAGTCTCAACTATTTTCCTCATTGGAACGATCCCAACCTCATTAGTTGGGTTCTTTACTTGATACGACCGCTTTACTTCTTATTTGAGGAGTAAGTTTGAGCTTATCACATACTAGGAATGTCACCAATTTGGTAAATACAAATAATTAGACAATATACCAATTTCAAAACATCAAGTACAATTCTCAATCATTAGGCAAGAGATCCAAATAAACAGCAAATGTCAAACCTCCTAACCTCAAGGGAAGACTTTGAACTCATAAAATTTGAGCTTACTTCACCTACTCTCATCAAAGAAAGCGAATAAAATCACTTAAACATAATAAAACGAGTCCCCTCACAATAATAAAAAGTTCATACACTCAATTAAAACGATTGAATATAACCACACTCACAAATAAAATTCTTTGTATGGACAAAGAGCCATATACTTGTCTGGTATGTCGATCTTCACTAATTAAGCATGATTTAATATAATCAAATAGGACGTTAACGGGTTATAATTTAGGTGAGGGACGGGTAGGAAAACTATATAATAGTTACTTGCACTTCCTTAAGCACTTTGCAATTTTAGACTTAGTCACCTATTATTTCTTCTCTTTATTTTTAGCCTTTTATTCAACAATTCACTACACCATTTTATGTCTACGACCACCCTAGTAAAGTGTAGCCTAAACTAGCAAAAAGTGTGGCCTTAGATAAAAGGCTACACTTTTGGACTTCAGGCAACACTTTTCTAGGGGTGCCCAAATGAAGCGTTACCTTAGATTTTAGGCAACAGTTTTCAGGTGTTGCCTTATCAGTTACGCTTTTAGGCATAGCCTAAAAGGTAAAATGGCCACACTTTTATGTACCTCAATAGCAACATTTGTATCTCATACAACTACACTTTTAATTGTTGCCTTAGCTTTCTTATTGGCCACAATTCGTAAGTGTGGCCTTTTCTATCTAATGTATGACAATACTTTTAAAGTGTTGCCTTTTCTATCTCATGTATGCAACACTTCGAAGTGTAGTTCTTGTCCATGTTATTACCACAATATACAGTCCTAAGGCTACACTTTGAAGTGTGGTCATATCATTTTGGCCATAAAATATGTGCCACAATTTCTAATTAAAAACTACCAATATTATTTTACAATAAATAATCTCAAACATTAAATTGGCTCATAAGTAATTCAAATACATAGATTTGCAATAAAACTCAAAACATTGAACGTCTTATGTACTTACACATACTTATACAACAATATTCAAAATACGTGTACACAATTGTTCAAAAAGTAATATTACAATAGTTCATAAACGCTTCATAATCCACTTCAATGAGATCAAATTTACTTGTAGCGAGCCTTCAAATATAATCACCACCATTTCCATACACCTTTAGAATTTACGACAAATTAGATTGCAACAAAAGTCAATGTTAAAGAAGAGTAAATTGCCAATTGAGTTGATTTGAAAAAGACACCAAAAGTAGATGTTTAGCTATAATATGAATCCTAGATGTTAAAAATAAGCATGGAACCTCAATAAAACAACAAACATACATCCTCAATATTCATCTTCATTTCAAAACTTCCAAATTGATTTCCATATTTTAGATTTTCAGATTTCCAGATTGCAAATTTCCAGATATCCAGATTTAAGATTTCTTGATTTCCAAATTCGAGATTCCAAGTATGTCAATGTTTTGAGGCCTGTAGTTCATGTTTTGAGGCCTGCAATTCATATCTGAGCAACACTGTATTATTTCAGGCCTGCAGTTCATGATACTTCTATTATTCATGAACTTACTCAGGCTTGCAGTTCATGATACTTTTATTATTCATGAAATTACTCTAGTATACAGAAGACAAAAGAGAACACAAATTGGAAGAAGTGGTTTCAGTTCTAGTCCTGGATATAAAATGACAACTTGAATTTCAATTCAAGATTTGAGAAGTTTATATTGCTAAATGAAATCAAGAGTCACAACTTATATCACATGACAAAAAATAAGAATCTTGGCAGACAAGATGTCTGCACTTTCCATTTAGTTATCAGGAGAAAAGGGCAAAAGACAACTTGACAGCAAAGTTTCTCCCCTTTGTGATACCCAATATAGAACGGAAGAAATATAATTTTGTGAGGTTGTTACTCATATTTGATGTTTTAGCCTATGGATCCAAATAACAGTAACCAAATAGGGAATTAGGAAATCAATAAACTTCAGCACACTTAACCCAATAATCCTAGTGTACAGCCAGCACGTAAACCTGCAAATAATAACACTCCTAATAAGAGCAAGGCAGGCCATGTCTGCATGAGACAGCGCGTTACAACACTGAGCTGTAGGCGTTGTTGGATAAGGTGGTTTGATTGATGGTCTGCATGACATTAATCCTTCACCTGACAAATTGCATATTCCCTGAGCCCGAGCCACCTCTATATCAACACTACTTAAAACTATTGCAAACAAAGTCAATGTCATAAATTTTTTGGCAAAGTTATAATGCTCTATATCTTTCTTTCTTTCAATATGTGTGTATGAAAGTGAATGAAATAAAGGGTTTATTTAGTTATAATTAGATAGGTAGAAATTTAATATGTGTTGTGTGATTGGTTATGGGTGTGGATAGTGTAAGAATTGGAAATCCATGAAAGTTCATTGGATTGGTTATGGCTTTGTATATACTTCACAAATAGCTCATAATTTGGGTCAACAACTTTTCAAGTGTTCCTGAAGACATAAACCATAAAAAGACACCATTAATAGCAATTTTATTACATGGCATTTTGCTAAAAATATCTAAAATATCACTACCAATCATGGACTGCCGGATGGATCCACAACTACACATACAAATCAGCAACCAAATCTACTATTTCTACTCATAACAACTATAATGATCTTGTTGTGCAAGATAAAACTAACAACCAACAAGAACAACTAGATAAAGTTGAGGAAAACTCAGTTGACCCTGAAGAATGTGGAATATTTTTGCCTCCTACAGCTTGTGCGCTACTTGCATAAACAACAGGTGAAACAATATTAGATCCAACAACCCCTTGTAAATCTTGAACATTCAATCCAGGGTTATTTTGCAGCAACTGGACAAAAAGATGTCGCATTTCTACTCTCATTTCATTCATGTTTTCATTCATTTCTTCCTTCAGAGAACTGATTTCATTAATATGCTTTTGTTTTAGCTTGTTAGTTTCTTCATCTTCTTATAGAGAACTTGTTGTCACTGATCTGCCATAACACCTAAGTCTGCCAGGTTGTTCCTTTCAAAACACTGCCCTAAAGGCATCATCCGCCGTTTCCCCAAAATTTTGACAATTTTGAAGTTCAGTCTGTTGAATAAAATTAACATCCATAGTTAACAGTAAGAACTATTTACACTCTCCACAATAAATAAGATATATATCTGAATTAAATTCACCAATAATCCTCTTTAATAAACTTACTATTGCAATTTGGGTATCGGCCTGAATTTCCTTTTCCCGTCTTTGTACGAGTTGCAATAAACATTTCAGGCTGTGATGGTTCTTCATTGTTTTCTTTTGTTGCACGCTACAAATTATATCAAAAATACATGAAATTTAAAAAATATTTGCCTTTTATAATAAGTATGTAAAGATTAAATTCATAAGTCTATAAGTATTACCAATTTCACGCGTACTCTTGCAAAATTAATTGGTCACATTCTATGCCTCCACTGTTGTTTTTTCCTGTTTTTCAAATTTATTTCAGCTATGGACTGTAATTAAATAAAAAGAGATGTTTAAATCGATAAATAAAAAAGAAAAGAATGTATATGGTGCAAAAATATGTCAAAGAATAGAATTTTACTATTTTAGATGATCATAGACTACATTCCTCTCTTACATATTTTGCACATGGACACTGAATTTCCTCTCCTATTGGATCTCCATAAGAATAAGCAAAATCTACGAAGGATTCAACACCATCAATATACTATTTGCTATACCTTTCTAAATTCATCCAATCCTTGGATGGGATATTTGAATTCCTATAATATCAAATATTAAATATTTAGTATTTTATTAAGAATCATTAAATCATAAACTACTTCACAAATAATTTTTAAAAGTCATGTGTAATCTATCAGAATCATGTGTTATGAGATGATAAAAGTGTCTTACCTAGTCATGACACTATCTCTATGCCAAATCAAACCTTGAACCTCCACAGATGTTTTTGAATGTTGATGATACTGCCAAGGAAAAAACAATTACTAGGTAAGTAACAAAGCGTGAACCATCTAATTAGAGCTTTTGAATTCACTATTCAACAGGACAATCATGAGGAAGTACAAGAAGTTACAAAAAAGCAAGGAATCTCACAGAGGGGTTGAAAGACTGTGAGACAAAGGACCATAATACGTACCACCAGCATATATGCTAGACCTAGTAGACTCAACTATAGGTCTAAGAGTAAAGGTCCTTAATGATGTTTTTAATTTTTCAGCAAGAGTTTGTTATATAAGAAAGAGCTTTCACTTATCCGAGAACAACTCTTTGAGAAATGCTAAAGAACAGCCCTAAATTTCTAATTTTTTAACTAAGCCCTTGGCTGGAAGAGTAAAAACATGCAAAGGAGCAGCAGTGTGAGTTTTATGTATGCATGACAAATTCAGATTAAAGAGGAACAAAACTACAGGAGATAGCAGAATATGCATTGTCTTAAAAGATGATTTTTAGTTCACTTTTTTAGACAAAGTAGGCTTAGCTAGTGAAACTCAAATTATAGTTCCAGAGAGATCTGTAAACATTATTTACACAACCTTTTCTTTGCCACATTGATATAATAGTGTCTTAGCAGCTAAAATCTCTCATTAAGGAAAAATAACAGAATATATTAGTGAGATTATTTCCTTCTATCAATGGGGACAAAAATATGAGTTCTTAGGACACCACAAACTTAGAATAGTAATGTCACTACGATATCATTTATGCCTTTGCTATACCTTTAGGTGAAGGGACTAACAAAAAATACAAGATACGAGTTCTGGGCTTAACTGGTGCATGCAACGTGGATATAAAAGTATTAAGAGGTACATCCTGTATTTCTAACTAAATGGTTTTGGCAGATTTCTGATCCACCTTGGAGGATTTGTAGATATGTTCAGGAACTTCAAGGTCTAACTAAGCGATATGAATGTTTACAACATGTTCATAAGTATAGAGAGGCCAATGGTACATCAGATGTTCTGTCAAAGCAAAGTCACAAGCATGATATTATTCATCATTTTTACACTCCCACTCAATTACCAAAAACAGCGAGAGGAAGTTATAATTTGGAGAAGTTTGGAATGCGAAGTTTCAAAAGGAAAAAGATAAGAAGGGATAATGTTCCTCCGTGATTTCCCCTATGTTAAATACAACTTCATGGCTTTCTGTTTTTCTTGTCTTTCAGCTTAAATATTATTTAAGTTGTTGTTTATTAGGAACAGAAAGTTTAGTTAGTTGTGCACTATGATCATTTCGGAAAGATTAAAATTCCTCCTTTATTTCTATAC
This sequence comes from Solanum pennellii, assembly GCF_001406875.1. Classification (NCBI taxonomy): domain Eukaryota; kingdom Viridiplantae; phylum Streptophyta; class Magnoliopsida; order Solanales; family Solanaceae; genus Solanum; species Solanum pennellii. Next base: position 14,908,719 of record NC_028641.1, on the reverse strand, counting down.
AATTCCTTGTCATTCTGAACTTAACTAGTTTTGTTTAGCTTTGTTTGTGTTTACTAATTTCAGGTTGGAGATAATCATGTCCTCAGATCCTTAACTCTAACAGTCAGCACTCTATGCAGCTAAGTGAATGAGGGAACGTACACTCAGCAACCAATAAAGACAATCATAGTCCTGTGCAACAATATGCAAATATGTGATTGCAGGCAGCAGCTAGTTGCAGTCTGGTTAGCAGGGATATTCAAGTTGTTGATAATCTGGGAACATAGATTGTTGTCATATGCAATCCAGAAGAGAATTGGTAAACAAAGCCACACACATGCAGCACAGTCATACATTGAAAATGACCATATTAAGCAGACTTGGGATGTAGGAGTACAACTTACATTTTGAGGATATATACTAAAATAAACATCCCACCAACAAGTTTATAAAGTCACAAATAACAGAGCATTTCAGATGCTTATATCATTCCTATGCTATAGAAAGACTGAAAGAGTCATAATATTTATATATTGTTCAAATTGACTATGTCTAACTTAGGTATAGTTGTTTGAATAAGTTTAGCTTCTTTAAATTTTTTCTTGTAAAGGCAGAATCTCCCTAATTTATGTAATCTCTCTAGGTGCTTAGTCTTTGATTACAAACTCATTGTATAGGTTGAGTTGACTAACCTTAGGAGGTAGGTCGATTCGTACCAACAACACAACAATATCAAAACCCTAAATTAAAATTTAGACATTCAAAGATACACAAGAATATCAAAACCTAAAAGCTATAATTAAGACTCTTAGAGATAAACTTTCATACCTTATAAACACTGTTGCAACAACCCAAGATGTGAGGCGTGATCATGTATGAAGAATTTTGTTCATCTGTGAAATCTGACGGAACAACTCGTTAACAAAGAATCTATGATGAAAAGAGCAACTCATCAACAAAAAATATGTGATGAGAATCACTTTCTTCGGCTCTTCGATCTTCAACAAGGAATCTGTAAACAATTTTGAAGGAAATCTGTAGAGGAAATCATATTTTCGTATTTGGGGAGAAGAACGTCTTACACTAACAAAGCTTGGAGCGTAGAGTCAGTTGGTCAACATCTGCTCAGCTCAGATCCTCCGATTTTCAGCTCCTCTAATTTTCAGCTCCTCCTATTTTGGATAAATCAGTTTAGCTTCTCGAATTTTCATCTCAGCTTCAGTCTTCAATTCTTCTCTTCAACTCCTCCGATTTTCATCTTCCTCTCTTCGATTTTCAGCTCAGTTTCAGTCGATTTGAAGTTCTGGAGAAGAGAATTCGTGTGGATTTTTCACCTATGTTCTGGAGCATATGTTCTTGAGCATATATTTTAAGCTCAGCTTCGTCTCTAAGTTCCAATTTGTTTTTCCTAATATTTAAAAATTATTTTTTTGGCCAATAAAAATGGGAGGGAGAGTAGAAATGATGGAGGGAATATAATATTTTGGTGAAATTTTTTAGGCTACACTTCTAAAGTGTTGTTTTAACAATTATAAACATAGGACCCTTTAAAAGTGTGAACATATATATAAATAATTGTTGCCATTAATTTCATACTATGACAACACTTAAAAAGTGTAGCTTATACCATTAAAGGGTACACTTTACAAGTGTTGCCAATATTATTGTTGCCAGAACATAAAAATTTAGGCTACATTTTAAAAGTGTTCCTAAAAATATTTTAGGCAACACTTTTCAAGTGTTGCTCAGATTTAGTGTGGCTATAGGCCTAAAATGGTGTAGAGATTATTTGACAAGTAATTCTCATCATCTCAAGAATGTTTTAATGATATTTTTTATTTTATTTTTTTTATATAAAAAAATCCTTCATAATAGTCACCCTCAACATACATATTTTACATGAATTAAGGTGCAAGATGTCCTTGTAAGGACCAAGGTCATCATCAAAGTAACTTCTTTTGCTCATCTCTTATTTTCCACATTACATTGTTTCAAAGAGGGATTTTTAAGCACTTTGTAGCTATTATTGATTACCTTTTAACTCAACCATCCCTTTTTTTTTCCAGAAGTAACAATTAGAATAAGTCTATGCTATACTCCTCAACAAAGCATGGTGCAAAAACTAAGGATTCGACAATATAGTCAACGGCAAAATATCGCTACAACAAAAGCTACATGCTCAAAAAGGCTAACTAGTAAGATAATATGTGAAAAGTCTAAAATTTACTAGAAAAATCAAAGAAAGCCTATTATCATCTCCTAAGCAAAGAAACATTTTTTATGTCCTTCAATAACCATGCATGGAAAGTTCTAAACTAAGATGCAAAACATGGACTAAATAAAATTTCACCACACATGGCACAAGTATATCAATCAAGATGAATGAATTCCACTTCTAAGAGATACAAGATCATAACAAACTACAAAATAAAATATGCTATATACAAAGTCACAACCATGAGCTTAGGTGTCAAAGAGTCTGCAATTTCTTACCAATCAAGCATTCACAAGAAAAGACTACTACAAAATTAGGCTTAAATTGAAAGTATTACACCACTTAAAAGGATATTTTCTTTTCTTTCAAAAAAATAAAATTAAATATAATAAAAGAAAACTTATTCCTAAAATAATAAAAGGCACTTGGTTCAAATGAACAATCCCCAGGAAAATTACTGAAAACAAAAAGCCAAGGAACCCATCCTAAAGAAATAAAAGACTTAATAAAATAATAAAAATTAGGAATTTATTCTTCCAACCACACGTAAAAAGATGCTATGTCCCCAACGAAAAAAATAAAATTTAAAGCAAGGGTTAGAAAACTCCCCGAGGCCCTTAGGCCTAGCTAGTAGCATGTTCTCTTAATTTCATCAAGGGTTGTTACCCCATACTTAAGATAAATTGTTGTCCTTAACCCCAATTTTTGGATACACAGACTTATCCAAAACCTATAAAAATAACACCAAAAATGTCACTAAAAATAAAAGAAGTTACACTATAAATAGGGTTGCCTCCCAATAAGGCTTAATTTAACGTCATGACACGACACAAGTTAGTTCACCACCTTTCTTTCCACTTTGAACTTATGAATTGTAACCCTAACTTTGCATCAACTTTTCTACTCCTTTCAAAGGGTGGTGGTATAAGATAAAAGAACCAAGTAATATATGTCTCATCTTTCACTTCTTGACCCTTAGATGAGGAATGTCGTTTTGTTTATGTGGACTAACAACCTTTAGTATGTAGGGGCCTTGTACCTCATCTTTACACTCATCCATTAGTTCAGATTTTATTAAAAAATGTTTTGAATGAGATTCAAGTTTCCTCAAATCCAAAGCAACATTATTTACAACATCCTGCTTTTTATAATCTTTCTCAATATAGATATTAAGGAATAAAGTATAATTGAATGGCGGGAATTCCTCATGTGCTCCACTAGTTGGTCATCATCCACGAAAATTGGTAATTGAGCATCAGACGCCTTAATATTTTTGTTCAAGTGAGCATCAAAGCCATGAATACCTGAACCAAATTGATCTATATCTTCAGTGAGCTCAACTCTTCTTTCAATAAGTTGGGTTTTCATGTATGTCAGACCATCATAGATAGACTCGTAAAACATAAGAAGTTGAGTTTGTTCTTGTAGCCAAGATTGAATCACTGTCTCTATTTCTCCATAACTTTCTCCTTGTTGGGCTTGAATCTCATCTAATTTAGCTAAAACTGTAATTTCTAATTGAATAAGTTCAAGATCATCTGGTAGTTTCATGATCTTTTTGTGTTCCACCGTGCATTCAACTTATTGCTTGGTGATCTTTTAATTACCCTTGTCCAAAATCTTTTACATTCCATAAGTGAATTCACATTGTGCGCCTCTTGTTTTGCGTTCTCCGCTTCATCGCCCATACCAATATCACAAATAATAGAAGAATCAAAAGAGAGGTTTAGGGGGAAAGGAATAAGATTTAGGGCAACTACTCCAATAAATATATTGACGACCACATATCTGACATAAAAGACATTCATCACCAAATCATGATTTATCTCAATCATCCAGATCAATAAGAGGTCTAAATTATTCAAAGAAACAAACAAATAATTACTATTTTTTTAAAAAAAACAAACAAATAAATAAATAGATAAATAAAGAGAAAATGTATAACCTATAATAATAGTTGATCTTTGAGTCCCTGATAGCGGCTCCAAAAACCTGTTGCTCCCCAATATACACGCAAGTGTACGTGGTCACGCAAGTAATATTGTGACTCTTAAAAGAACCAGATTATCGAACCCAAATGACTAGTCAATTAACTATTTTAACTAAATTATACTGGTCTAATTAATTATCTAAGAGTTTCAAAAGAAAAGAATGCAAGAACAAAATAATAAAATTACTCACAATGATTGTAAAATCTAGGGCTGCAATAGACAATGAATCTCATGTATCATATTCTTAGCTTAGAACTAATTTTAGTTGTCAAGTTACTGGTTTGTAGGATTAATTGTATGAGACAAGCTACACACCTCTTGTCTCCTACTCCAGTTATCTATCTAGCTACATCATTGAGCGGTGATATATAGACTAACTGAGGAGCGTTTATATTTCATCCTATTTTGTAACCAAGCAATTTGTTTGTCCGGGCGTCACTCCTAAAAAAAATCACCTCAATCAAATGGATGGATCGAGCTCTCTATATTATCTGGTCTATCTAACCCCTCTTCTCTCAATTTTAAGATTAGACAATAGATTCATCTCGTGGTGATCAAGAACAAAATACTAAAACACGAATATAGAAGTAACTTATAATGACAATCAAGAATTAATTAAAAAGGTCTTACATAATCAACAATTAATCAGCAGCTACAGCCCCAGAAAACAACCTTCAAAAGTATTGACGATTTTCTACTTGATGCCCTGTGATTGATCTCCCTCCTCTATAATTGTTCTATGGACTATTTATAGATATAGAAAAACTAAATAAAATAATTGATTCCAAAGAAAACCATGAATCCAAAAAGAAGCGGAGGTGGAAATGTTGTTTGCGTATGCTGCCAAACCGCCTCACAAATATGTTGCGTATTCAATAGCTGCAATGTGGAAGCAAAGTTGTTCAATGTCGCTGTTTGGTGAAACTTTTATTTATATATTATTAGATAGAATTTATTTCATTGAGTTGTCTGCTTGATGTCCTTCTATAATCTTCCATATTTAATTCATTTAACTCCAAACTTCTTAAACGTTACATCAATTAACAAATACAGATAAAATACACTATTTAGAACAATTCATAAAATTCATGCTAAAAAAGGAAAAATATAAATAATAGAAGTGAGGCAAATAATGATTAAAAATATATATTTTTGGCCTCATATCAGTTGCACTAACCACTCGACTCATGATGAGAATTTATTCAAGGAGCTTAAGTCCACTTAAATTTCCAAGGTTCGGATAGGAAATGGAGATCACCTTCATGTCAAAGGAATTGGAACCATGCTATTAAGAGGAGCACCGACACAAAGAAAATCTCAGAGATTCTTTATGTTCCTAAATTGATATGGATTTTCTAAGTGTAGGACATCTGATAGAAAAAGGATTTAGGGTTTTCTTTGAAGATCATCCCCATCAAATCAGTGACACTACTGGAAATGAAATATTAAGGGTGAAGACGAGAGAAAGGAGTTTTTCGTTTGATCCAAGAGAAAGAGCAACTGGCTTATTCCATGAAGGTAAGTGTAACAGAAACATGGCACAACAGATTTGTCATTGTCATCTACAAGCACTATTATTGCTCAAGAAGGAAGATATGAAAAGAAGACTACCAACTCTATTTGATCACATAACAAGTTGTCATGCTTGTTCATTTGGTATGCAGAATAGGAAGTCCTTTACTAAAGAAACATGGCGGACTTCTCAAAGGTTGCAACTGATTCCTATAGATGTTGAACGACCTCAAAGAACACCACCCCTATATGGTAGCCTATACTATGTTATATTAATTGACAATTATACAATATTCTTCTGGATTTTCTTTATGAAATATAAATTAGAAGTGGATAGAATTTTTTTGAAGTTCAAAAAGATGGTGGAAAGTCAAAGTGGTTGTAGAATCCAATCCATGCATTCTGACAACGGAAAAGAGTATAATTCTGAAGAACTTTACAAATTTTGTGAGGAAGCAGGTAATACTCATCAGCTTTCTGCTCCATATACTCCGCAAAAAAAATGAAGTTAGTGCAAGGAGAAACAGATATATAATGGAGATGTCACGGTACATGTTGCATGAAAAAGAGTTTCCAAAATGTTTTGGTGCTGAGGCACCTAAGACGACCATATTTCTCCAAAATTAGCTTCCTACTAAAGCATTACATAATTAAACACCATTCGAGGCTGGGAATGGATTCAAACTGTCAGTAAGATTCATTAAAGTATTTGGTTGTGTTTGTTTCTTTCATGTGCCACATGTTAAAAGAGAAAAACTTAACAAGAAGACTCTTCCTAGAATATTTGTGGGTGCTCATCCTCCAAAGCCTACAAAAATATATAATCCAAAAACAGAGAAGATGATTGTCATTAGAGATGCGCCTTTTGATGAGGAAGAGAAATGGGACTATAAGGACAATAAACTTTTAGTAAAAGCTTCAGAGGAGCAGGCATCTGATCACTTGAAAAATGAGTTGGTGGATGATCTTCCAATTATAGGTACAACACTACTCTCTAACATCTAGCAACAAAATAATGTGGCATTTTTTGAGCCTGCAGGGCTCCATGAAGCACTTCAAGATAAAAAAAAATGGAGAACACCATGGAGCAGGAGGTGCTAATGATCAAGACAAAGAAAACTTGGGAGCTAGTTGACTGACTGAAAGATAGGAAGGTCATTGGAGTAAAATGGGTGTTTAGAAGCAAGCTCAATTGTGATAGTTCTATCACTAAATACAAGGCTAGGATTGTTTCCAAAGGATATGCCCAAGTATTCTATGTTGACTACCGGGTCACCTTTGATCGAATAGACCCTTTGGATACCATTAGTTTATTGCTTGTACTAGCAGCACAAAAGGGCTGGAAAGTGTTCCAGCTAGATGTGAATGTACCTTTTTTAAATGGTGTACTACTGAAATAAATCAACGTAGAGAATCCTGAGCGTTTCTTTGAGAAAGAAAAAGGAGAAAAAATGGGTGCTTTAAAAGGCTCTTTATGGCTCAAAACAAGCTCCAAGATCTTCATATAACGCGATTGATGATTACTGGTTGAGTTTGGGGTTCGTACGAAGTGTATCTGAAGTCACTCTTTATGCCGACAATTAAGAAACTGGTCTTCTAATTGTTTCCATTTATGTTGATGATATCTTGGATACAGGAAACAATGTGTGTCTAGTTGAATATTTTAAGAGGGAAATAATGCAAGTCTTTGAAATGACAGACTTGGGGCTAATGACATACCTTCTGTGAATGGAAATCAAGAAAGGACGTGATGAATTTTCATCTACCAAAAGAAGTATACTCAAGAAATTCCATGTGGAAAACTTCAAGGCAGCAACCACACCAATTAATCCAAAGGAGAAATTAAACAAAGAGGATGGTACCGGTCAAATTGATGAAGGAAATTTCAGAAGCTTGATTGGATATTTGATGTATCTCACTGTAAAAGGCCGGATATTCTATTTGTTGTAAGTATTTTATCTAGATTTATGCATTGTGCTATTGAAATGCATTTATAAGCAATAAAAAGAATTATAATATACATTAAAGGTACTATTGAATATACTGTAAAATTCAAGAAGTGTGAGAATTTCAAGTTGTATGAATTCTTCGACACTGATTGGGCTGGATCCATTGACTACATGAAAAGTACATCAGCATATTGATTCATTATAGGATCAAGGATTTTCCATTGGTGTTCAAAGAAGTAGAAAATTGTGGCAAAATCCACAACAAAGGTTGAATTCATTGTTGCAACTGCAGCAGTAAATCAAACCTTATGGTTGAGAAAAATATTTTCTGATTTGCATAGGGATCAAAAAGTTAATATTGAGGTTCATGTTGATAATCAAGCTTCAATAGTCATTTTGCATAATCCGGTGTTCTATGAAAAGGCTAAGCACTTCAATATCAAGTTTTTTTTTATTGAGGGATGTGCAGAAAAGAGGAGACGTGATTCTTGTTTATTGCAAATCTGAAGATCAGCTAGCAGATGTATTTATGAAATCCCTTCCTGTCAACAAGTTCGAGTTCGTAAGGCAATAACTTTGAATTTGCAGCTCCTAATGCAAGGAGGAGTATCAATTAGTTTCTTTAGGAATGCAGTTTCTATTTCTAGGTTTGTTGTACTTCTTTATCAGTTATCTTAGGGGTAGTTAACAGGTTAGAACCACGAATTAAAAATTAGGACCATGATCTATTTTAGTTTTTTTTTTTAATTTTATGTTTATGTATTTTCTAGTTCTTTATTACAGAATATAGAACTCTTTCCATAAGCTTTTTCTCTAAGTCATCTAAACATTTAGTTCCTTGTATTCCCCTGCTTTCCTTTTTATATCAAACTAGACATTGTCTTCATTGTGTTATCTGTCATTAGTCTTATTACAACTTAAGGGGAATTTCATCCTTTAAATTGGGGAATCATGGGGACTCTGAATGGAAGAAATTCATGGATGAAAAAGTATCATACCTTGATAACAAAGTCCACAAATGTTTGAGTATTGAAGACTTTACCTAGATCCTAGCTTGACCTCTTTCTTCTTCTTCAAGTTCTAGAGAAAGAAATATTTGAAAGAAGAACTTTGGGATTTTTTTTGGTGACTACGAAATAATGACTTGAATGGGTGAGTTTATGGGTTAAAATAACATAAATAGGTGTACTAGTCTTTTCTTAAATAACCTAAATTTATTCTAATTAAAATCGAAAAGACCCAATTTAATTACCCCTCACGTAATAGTGTACTGTCAATCTCCACGAGAGGCTTCACGAGCCGTGGTCTCTTCGTGGTCTTGAACCAGTAGCTATGCCATCTTCCCTTGACCCCTATAAACCTAAGACACCTTTACGATCCCCCCAAGGACCTGTCAAGGCCTTCACGAGCATCCGTCTAGTGGCTCATGGGGAGGATCTCTTGTTTGGGAAGCTTGGTGAAAATACTACCTCACCACCATGAGAGGCACCACGATCCGTGGAGGGCACCACAAGCCGTGAAGGCTCTCGCGGGAAGTTGGCTAGTACATACGGAAGGCTGGGCTGCCCTAGAACTCTCCCTTGGCTCTTGCCCTCACACTTAGCCGTAGGTTAGCCTACTAAATTCCGTGGTGTTACAACAACTCATCAAGTCCTAGCTCCTAAAGGCTAATGTTTTAAAGCTACAAAACCTATTTAGTTTTTTATAATTATGTATTCTGCCTTAATGAATAGAGGAAGTCATGAATTTCAAAAAAATCACTAATGTTTACAAGAGGTAAAGGTGTAAACTATAAAGCCTCATCTAGGTTTCTTCATCTCTTCTTTCTCACCGCTCAATTGCTTCTGAAATCTCAAGTTTGTTTGTCTCTTTCTTCTTCTTTTTAACTTAGTTTTCTTGTTTCTTCATTTGAATAATTATGTGTATGCATTTTTTATATGTAAGTCATGTAGTGTACTACATGTGTTATTTTAGCCAAATTATTTATGTTTAGTTTTTTTTTACTTGTTGATTGTGCAAGGCATGTGTTTTCTTAGTCCAGAATCAATTTTAATATCCAAGTAGTGTCTCAAATATTTATTTCAAACTTCATAATTCGAGATATTATTCGCTTAATTTTATGGGTCGCTATTTTCTTGAGATAATTTGCTCTCTTTTTATATTTTGTTGAATTCTGTTGTTAATCTTCATGTTGTTTGTGACTTAGTTTTGATTTTGATTGTGTTTTTATATTGATTTTTTTTCTTCACATTTACTCAAAACCAAACTGATAGCATGACTGAAGACAAACAAACTGATAAGGTGATGGGTGAATGTGAGGACCATGGTTACTTCTGAAGGTACAAAATTAAAATAAGACCATTCCTCTCATGAGTATTCTTTTAAGACACAGACAGTACGTCTACTCTTCTCGATCGTATATTGAAAAGTACTAAGCGACCTGTTGGTGTTGATAAAAATAGTCAGATATAGACTTTAAAGCTATTCTAGAGAGTAGCCTTATAATCTTGTATTAAGTACCATCAATATATTCTTGTTTTGTTGGTCAATGATCCTTTCTTATGTTGTTTTTGTTGCTTTTCTTTGAATTTCTTAGTTTCCAGCTTATGTAAATCCACTTGGTTTCTTTATTTACTATTATTGCATTCCTACGGTAAGAGCTTAAATTGTTTGAATCATGATTTATTCTATATTTCAGTTGAGTTACTTTTAGCCTTTTCCTTCAGTTAATTGTGTTATTCAACCCTATTGCATACCTCTACATTCAATATACTGATATCATTTAACCTGCATCATTTCATGGTGCAAATTCAAGTACTTAGGATCATCAACATGAGTTTCATTGAGATTACATCATACGCTCGTCAGCTTTTGGTGAGGCCTCCTTACTTTCAAAGGACTCTAATTTTATGATATGTTAGTAGTTGTTCTTCCAGGTGTAGTGGGTCTTTTCCCAGCGCCTATCTTTATACATTGGTGGTTTTATAGATATACAGTCACAGTCTTACTAAATTCAATTTCAGATATTTTATTTAAAGTTATAAGTTTAATACTCAGTATTTTCAAATAAATTTTATAATCTTCTGTTTTAATGCTTGAGTTTGTGATTCTCAACTGTCGACCACATTCGGGGTGTAGGAACAAGCTGTGACAGGTCCATGAAAGGGGTGACACGTTGCAAAAGCGGTGAGACCAACATAAAGGCGGTGGCCCTGACACTTTGTCACCACGAATGTGACACCTTCAACACTTCACCAGAAACAATACATCAACAGTTCCACAAGGAAACAAAACTCCTCCATTTAGGGTTCGGAATTCATTCAAAATCCCATTAACGCATACATCAGCTATGCTACCTAGTTTGAAACAACATTTCGGACTTACCAAAATTGATGAAACAACCAATAGAGGTGATTTGGTCTAAATATTTACTATAGTTTACACTTATTATGAAATGCCAAACAAAACGTTAAACGCCACAAGGTCATTACGATGACCTTGAGAATCAAACTAAAAGTCATTATACATCAAACTCAACATTTCACAGTTTACCACACTGACAAAATTACATTTGTCTCGTGTTCAGAAAGAATATTTACCAAAGCCAAACTTTGACCTCAAAAGCTAAAACACCTAATTACACAAACTCCAAACGAAAGCCTCGACACCTGTACCGATCATAATACTAGACAAAAATGACCCTTCTACAATTGATGGAACTAACAAAATGTCCATTGGATATCAAAATATCTAGATGTTGACTGAAGTCAACTCTAGCACGCCTTAAGCCCCAAATGAAAACACTCAATACTCACCAGAACACCTTTGGGAAACATCTCACCCAACCCACCATCATAAAAAAGCTATACGGAAGCTATGAGATGGGAAAAATAGTAAAAGCGCACAAAATTGACCTCAAGGGTCATTACACTTGACGAATTTTGAAACAAACCTTTATAAATGTAATTAATAAAGGCAGAGTAAAATAAATAATTGACAAAGTTTATAAGACGACTTACATTTAATATTGTAAATGAATTGCTACAATTAAACATTCAAATAAATTATTAGAATGCAATCTTTAAGCTAGGTGAAAGAAGTCAGCATCCTTTTTTGTGTTGTCGTATTGTTATCTCTCTTGTTTTTTTTCTGTCACAGACAACAATCTTCTTATTTTATTTTTTTTATACTTGAGTGTTCTTTTGTTGAATGATTCATATTTAGATCTCCTTTGGTTGAAAGGTTTCGATCAAATTCAATTTCAACTAGTGAGATCCTGTTAGTACATACACTTTGGAATGCAAGAAAACATGACGAGATTAAAAGAATAAGTTTAACAATTTCTTTTATTTTTGAAATATCAAATAAACAAAAGTGAAGAAGAAGCAAACTATAGTTGAACACTAGTAGAAACTTGTTAAAAATATCGAATGTTCTAAAGTAAGATATACATAACGTTTATATGGATTTTATTATAGAGGTTATCGATCTGACACAATTTAATCTTCTCGATATTCCTTATGTGATACGATTTCCATTATCATATGTTGTCAAAAAGTATGAGCCATAATTGACAATATTGTCATTTAAAATATGATCAGAATTATTCGGAAGACTATGTTCACATGTAACTTGGTTGATATTGCATGATATATGTGAAGATAGTATTTTGTATCATAAAAATTATATTTTAAATGAAAATATTATCAATTATGTTCAAACCTTTTGACAAAATATTAAAATGATGGAAATTGACCTATTATGGAAGGAATAGCGAGAAGTATAACATTTTGTTCCATTGATGACCTCTATAAGGTAATTCATATAACCATATGTCTATCCTACTTTATAATATCACTAGGGAAACAACCCGTGCTTCGCGCGGGCCATTGTGTTCATCCATTTTTGAGTTGCGTAATATTAAATTGCATTTGTCATGTGAAGTGGCTTGAAAGTTTGATGTTAATCTCTCGGTAGTGTGAGGTTGTGTAGCATCATTGCACTTTTGCATGTTGTGTACAAAATCTATTCCATGTTTGTCCGTAATTCATTCCTTTATTAATACATTATGAGGTTTTAGTGGATTTGGTTGTTTTTTCTATAAGTCCTTATTGTATTGTCAGCGCCTCATTACGATTTATGTGGTCATTGCATTTTTAATTTATACTTTGTTTTTAACACATAATTGTTTTGCAGTATTATTTTTCAACTGGATGTGTCAAGTGTGGATGGGCTTTTAACGCATTTGAAATCATTTAAAATGAATTATTCTTACACATAACTGTAATGGGTCTGTACAAGAATTTGTATTCTATACCTCTATTAGACGTTTTGGTTCATTGTACGCCATAAATCTGTTTTACGGTACCATTGGATTTTGTAATAGTCAACATCTCTACAGAAAAAGTTATCAATCCGTGTCTATTGTGTAATACAATAGTGTGCAGGTATTTTTATTAATGGGCCTGAATGACCAGCCTTTTCGATGGACAATATGTTACCTAAATTATATAAATAGCCAATATTGCCTGCTATATAGTTCTTCAAATGCTTAATAACATAAATATTTTTTATCTTTATTAAAGTATCAAACAACCAAATAGTATCTTGGTACTATGCAATGCACCTTAATTGCAACATAGTTAGCACTTATAGAATTTTATTTGCAAGGATAGGATTGAACCAATGAGGTACAACATACCGTTAAACATCAATTTAAATAAAAGGTTGTTTCTTCATTTTATCAGTTATTGTATGCTTTATCTTTACCATATTTAAAGAATGTTCCATAAAAATGAGCTTCAACTATCAAGTAGCTCCGGTTGTTCTTCTATTTGTTGCGCCCACACAGAAGTCTATAATGTTGTATTTGCTCCTATGTGTAAATGTCCCCTTACTCCATACGTCTATGTACTAATTTGATAGTCACCTTGACACTTGACTAGAGATACTTCAGATGTATGTCCATGTGTCTAACATTCCATCTTTGTTTTACTTTCCTATGAACATTCATTTTGTGTTTAGTGACCATTTGTTATAGGAAATAAATTGCGTAAGCTACTGAACTCAAAGTTTTGTCTTAACTATTGTTTATGAATTATCTGGTTCTGCTATGCATCCAACTTGCTTCTCCATGACGATTCACCATTTGTATGGTTATTTATCTGTGCATGATTCATTAATAAAAGTTAGTTATGGCTGTAATTTTTGTTTTTTTTAAAAAAATCGCCCTATTGAATGGTAAATTGTTAAGAAATACCTCCTGTTTCCACTATATTGCACATACATTCTGAAAGATTTCTTTGTAAACAATATTCTGTACGTATTTCTGATCTCTTGTGTCCTCGTCCATATTGAGGATCGTCAATCCTGCTCTACTTGTTACACGTGGCACTGCGACATACAATTGTTCATGTGTGAACACTTGTTTTGGCAAAAACAATCCAACTCTTTGAAGAGTTTGACCCTGACTCTTATTGATTGTTATAACATAACATGGCGATAGAGGAAGTTGGCGCCTATTTACCCTGAAAAGACAGTTTAAATCGTTTGGCGACATGATAATTCTTGGTATTATGACTCGTGTGTCACGGTTCTTACCAGATATAATGTTCGCACTAACCGACAAAATTCCCAAATGTGTTACAACTAATCTTGTACGATTGCACAGTCCTTCCGTTTGATTTAGATTTCTAAGAAGCATAACTGGGCTTCCTACTTTCAAGTGTATTTCATGGTTTAGGATTCTTTGGAATCGTTAGTTGTTTAGGAATTTGGATGGGCATAATATATCCTTCTCATTTGTATTTACGCTTGCTTTGCACACATTGTCCCAGCTATAATAAGTCCTGCCTTTGCCTGGTATCATTTTCATTATGTTGTCTTTCAACTCATGCACCATTTAATTTTTTGTTGTGAGTATGTATCTTTCTTTCAAGTATGATGGGTCGTTATACCGCTGTAACGGTGACGGATACACTGCCTGGACAATGGATTCGATCTGATTCTGTGATGGTTCAATGTAAACATTAGGTCGGACATATATGAGATCTTTGTTGTTATCTACCAAAGGCGATCCATCTCAAATCTGCAATAGCCATTTATCAAAACTTGCAATTTCGCGTGCTTCAAAGGCATTTACTTTTCCACAGCTTAGTCGCATATTTTCCTTCAATTCATAAATAGACAAGTATGACCACAAGTGCGAGTAATTTACGATGCATCAACAATATCAGCTCTTGTTCCCATTGGAATAACCGGCAATGTTTGGCGGAATTAACCACCACATACAAAATTACGCCCCAAAAAGGTTTGTCTGCTATTTTCATACCGATATAGTAGAATATCCCTTAAAGTCTTGTTTAACGCTTCAAAACACAATTTGTTAGCGATTGGTGCTTCATTCCAAATAATCAAAGCTGTTTTTTTGAGAAGTTCTGCTAATTGACTGCCTTGTTTGATTTTACATGTCGACTCTGGAGTGAAACTTAAAGGTATATGAAACCATAAATCAGTTGTCCTACCATTTGGTAATATAAAAGCTGTTATACCTGAAGTAGCAACTGGGAACACTATTTTTTATTATGATCTGATCTTTGAAATTATTGTATTCCATAGAAACGCTTTAGCCGTACCACCATGTCCGTGTAGAAAAAATAATTTGCCTTCTTCATTATCAACTGATAATATTATTGCTGAATATGCCGATCTCTGGAAACCATTTAAAAGATTTAGAGATTTGGCATGTTGAAATCTTAGGTTATCTTTGTCATAGTCTAGCTCTTCATTGATTAGTCAATTACCTACATTCCACATTAATGATGAATCTGGAATAGGCATACCTTGTATATAATTCAAACTTCTACCCATCTTTAGAAATATGCTTTCAATCTCCAATAGTCTGTACGATTCAATTTGCTTTGCATTCAGTTGTGAATCAATCGATCGTAATCTCTTTCTTTACATTGATGTGATATCTTCTGATAATATACCATAGTTATTTTTCCATAGTTTCTGGGGATCTGATACCTGACAGTTCATAACTGCAGTTACAAATAGTTGTCTCAGCTCGTTTCCCGTAGCCCACCGCGCTGCATCAAACAAGCAGTCATTCAACTCTTTGTCGTCATCTAATAAGCCTAACATGTAGCAGGACTCTTTATATGTTTTATGATTAACTCCATTGATTCTTCTAATGCTTTAAAAGGAAGTGCACCCTTTAACAAAATTTAGCAACATCTGCATATAAAATCATTCGCCACTTGCCGGGTGAGCAAAGTATATTCTACCAACAGCGTGTCCCTTTTGCCTCTTGTTCCACTACTTGTCTCTTGCATTCCAGACCCAACGTGTTTGAAATTCTGATTATCAAAGCTCTCTGGCATCATGATATTTTTTGTTAGTCTCAAACCATTCTGTAAATTTGGTTTTCTCAATATCCGGTCTGCTATGTACACTTTCAACTCACCTTGATTCTTGAAATATTATGGTGTTATGTGCTTGTAAATGGAAAGGTAAATGCTCAACTGGTGGTTGTCTGTAATGTATATCAAATTTATAGATCCTCCAGCAAGCTTCGGTAGCCGATATGTATCTGTAATGTAGATACTTTTTGATCTCGTCACTTTCTGTTGTATTTCTGGACGATTCTATTATTGTTGTCGCTCTACCCGACCCTCTATGAACATACTTGAATAGGAACTTTATTTACCTTGAAAAATTAGAGACTTCAACATTTATATGTGCATCAAATTGGACAAGCAAGTCCCTGTTGTATGGAACAACATATTTGTTATCTAAACTAATATAACTTTTTTTTAACTTCAATACAATTATTGCGCCTCATGTAGATGCGGTGTCCATCATAATCAAAATTCGTTCGGTCATTGAATTTATTTGAGAAATGTTTTGTGCACTTTCCTTGTTTCATACATGGGCAACTGGGATTTAATTCTCCGCAAGGTCCGTATATCATATAGTTCTTGACTGTATTATACCCATATGGGTCATCTTGATAATCTGTTTTTTCAGGTGATATTACATTGTCAATTTGATCTTGTGTGGGGTTCTGTAAGGATTCATGAAGGAACAACAGTATATGTGCATGTGCAAGACTCTTTCTTAAACTAAATTATATATAGCTGCATATAAAATTGTACAAGAACTTGATTACTGGCTTTTACTTTCCCGAAAGGCTTATCCTTCTAAATATGTTGCATTAGTTCACACAATTTTATGTTGAAAACTCCGATATGATGTCCAAGCGGCTTGCATCGGCGTCTTTGTTAGTAAGGAGCAACATTGCATGTATTTCAGGCAACTTTGGGTTGCAAGTGAACGTCAGGAACAAATTTTGATATCCAGCCCACCTGCATGTGGCCATTGCATCTTGATAATTTTGTGTCCGGTAGCGAGGTCCCTGATAGAATATGTGCCTTCACTTAACAAACAATGGACAAAGTCCCTTACTACACTATTAAGTATAAAAAGAAAGTTAAATGCAGTTTCAACCAACACAACGATTTTACGTGGAAAACTCCTTGCTTAAGGGAGTAATACCACGACCTGTCTCACAGGATTTTCAATCGTTTTTACTAATCTTCAAAAGCAAAAGTAAAATACGATTACAACAAATGGGAGAAGAAGTTTTTTATCTCACGTTCAAGAAATAGTCTCTATTGCTTAACACATCTAAGTAGAAATGAATCTACCCACTAAGCTATCCCTCTTAGACAGCTTAGAATTTCAACACTACCCACTCATTCCTTTATATTTCAGGAATAGTTTACAATGTAAGAACAAGAGAATATATTCTTAAACAGCTACATTAAATGCTCCAGAGATTTCTGCTGTTCTTCGAATAATTCTGCCGTTTTCTTGGTAATAGCCTTTGCAAGAGTTCTTGAAAAGTTCTTTGTCAAGTTGCTAAAACTGCAAATGATGTTTAGGAAAGTGTCTTTTATATGGACAAATCACTTTCCTTAAACTCTTTGCTATTGGTTGGAGAAGTCACACTTTCTGACGCCGTTGGGAAGAGTGCACCTACTTTCTGTACCTTCTCCAGCAGGCAGTCAACCGGCTCGTCACATTGAGAGCGTGGTACCTTTTCAAGGTCCCTGAGTTTGTTTCATCTTCAACACTCAAGTAAGATACCTGGTTCCTTTACAAGGTCCCTAAGTTTGTCAAATCATCAAAACTGCAAATAACATTTTCCCCCTTTTTGATGATGACAAACAATATTCTCAGACACCACTCCAGCTTTGTTCCCCCTCACTATATCCCCCCTCACTTTGTTCCCCCTCACTGTATTCCCCCACACACATACTCATTTAGCTACTTACCAGTTCTACTTCCCCCTTTTGGCATCATATAAAAGATATGCAGTAAACCAATGATGTCAACAGTAATACTGAATAAGACCAAAGCTAGATAGCAATATATCAGTAAAAGAAAGGCATTAACAATAGATTATAACCATAACAATCGAGGAATAAGTTAACTAACATTCCACAATAACATTTAAAACATTAAAGTCAAACTGATAATCCAATAACACAAAGATAAGCCACAAAAAGAAAGACACAAGGGAGGTTTTTTAACAGGCTAGGAAGAAGGAGGTTGATGAGACAGGGACTGGATAATGAGAGTGAGTCGTGCATTGGCAGCATCATTATCTTTAATTGCCTTCTCCTGTAAGGCAGTGATCTTAGCCTTCAATTCTGCATTCTCTCTCTCCAGAGCTTGTACCACGGAAGTACCAGGTCCCTCAGTATGTGCAGTAAGTAGTTCTGCTTTGAGTATGGCAATTTCGGCCTCTTTACCACTCAAACGCACAGTGAGCTCCTCAACCTCATGCTTGACTTGATCCTGATCTTCGATGAGTTGAGCCATCTTGCTCTTGGGATTACCTCTCCCTTCAATACACTCACACTCGACCAGGGTACTTTCTGAAACAGTTTGTTTCACCGTCCCAACCTTGCCAACACTGAGAGGAATTTTAAAATGCTTGAATACTTCTGTGAGAAAATATCCGTATCCCATTCCATGAACCCCTTTCCTCTCGATGAAAGTTTTGTAGATGTGCTCAAGCATAAGACCTGGGAGATTCAGAGCTTCGAAGCTGCGCAACATCTCCATCAGACACAAGTCAGCAGTAGTTGCTAAGGTCCTCTTTTCAGTACGAGGAAGGAGAACTTTGTTGACAAATTTTAACACCAACTGGTACTTGCTCTTCATGACCTTCTTATAAATCCCAGCAACCTTGGTTGTGGGTATCTTAGAAACCAAGGACACAAACTCAGTAGAGCAAGTTTTTCCTGTCACATACCCGGTCCCCTCTCTAGGTACCCTGAGAATTTTGCTTAACAGACCCTCATCTAGATGTACAGCAATGTCATTGACCCTTTTGAGGATACTCCCATCTTCTTTAAATTGAATATTATAATAGAATTCGCGCAGTTCTTCTTCATAGAGGATAGGAGATTTTCTGTTGAACAAATGCAGCCATGATTGAATTTCTACCATATCATGAAGAGAGTCCATGCGGGGAAGATTTATTATTCCCATATCAAAGACTCTCCCAGCGAAGACGACTTGCTTTCTCAGGCTATCAACAACTTCCTGCATGTTGACACTCTCATCACTCCTGTTTTGGGCACCAGGTCCCTGTGATCTCTTCCTTTTTCCTGCAGATTTTTCTTTTTGGACTTTGATTTGTCAACCTTCTTCGTATCCTTTTCCTTTTTGTTTCCTGACCTTTTCTTTTTACTTTTCTTTTCAACTTCCTCAGCATGCAACTCAACAACATCAGACTCAGGCATTTTGAAGTTTGATACCTTAAAGGTTCTGGCACTTCTAATTGCAGCCGTAGAACGTGCACTGGCCTTTAAGGCATCGGCCATCAATTTTTGAGCAGCAGACCTAGTAGTAGGTCTTCTCCTAGGGGCCTCTTCCACAACCTTCTCTTTTCCCTTCCTAGACATTTCACCCTCTCTTCGCTCAACCTTCCATTTTAGGGGTTCCTCTTCACTTTCAGAGTCTGAAGAGGTGGAAGAAGTATACCTTCCAATGTCATGAGTTTTATCAAAAATGGGTTGAGTATCTCTTACCTCTTCCCTCTGTAAAGCTTCTGTTTGCTCAGCCCTCGCCTCTTCCCGCATCATAGCCAGACTTTCAATAACTAATTCTTCTCTTGCTGCCAAGATATTAGACTCAGACGCTTTATGCCTAGGCAGATCTCCTTCAAAAAGATTATCAGGCAGCATTTCTTGCCAAAGAACAGGTCCGGTAGGCAAGCTAGTGCTATTCAGATCTATAGAGTAGAACGGATTGTAAGGTGTATCTCTCTGAGAACTTGAAGGGGCACTGGATCTGGACCCCACAACAGAAGGATAGTAGAAAGCAATGGGCTCTATTTCACTAAGAGCATTGAGCATTTTTTTGGAGGTAGAAGAAGGAGAAGACATTTTTTACTAGAAGGAGAACAAAAAATGGCTTTTCGAACAGAAAAAGGAAGAAGAAGGAACAAAGTTTGTCTTTTAACTTTTACTTGATTCCCTCTTGAAGCAAAAAGAATGTTAAACGACGGATGAGAATTTCGAAAAGGAGTAATGAGGGTTTAAAAAGACGTGAAGAGGTGCCGGGTCCGTGATTAGACGTGTCGCTTGAGGGATAAGCGATGGGACTAACGGTCAGAATGACCGATGACTGACACGTGGCATTATCAACGGTCATAATTTTAGTTTAAAATTAATGTATAAATGCTAACCTGGAAAGGCACCAGGTACCATAACACAGTTTTATCCTCATTCCCTAGTTGTTCTAGTCATGTTCATTGTTAGTCCAGTCCTTCCTGAAAGTATACCTACAAAAGGTACAAAAATGATCTTTATCCAGATATTTAATTATTCACACAAAGGATACCTGCACTACAATTTTAGCCATCAAGGGAATTCAACTGATGGAAGCTAAGAACATCACTTAGAGATCATCATGCCGAACTTCAGCCAATTTCTCTCAAATTGATCTTTACTGAGAGCCTTCGTGAAGATGTCTGCAATTTGCTCCTCCGTTGGACAATATGTAAGCACAATATTCCCCTTCTCAACATTGTCTCTCAGAAAGTGATGTCCAACATCAATATGCTTTGTTCTCTTATGGTGGACTGGATTCTTTCCCATACTAACAGCACTAGTATTGTCACACATAAGAGGAATAGCTTTGATGTTTATCCCAAAATCTTCCAAGTGTTGCCTGATCCACAACAACTGTGAACAGCAGGCTGCAGCAGCTACATACTCAGCTTCAGCAGTTGAAAGAGCCACATAATTCTGTTTCTTGGTTCCCCTAGAAATGAGTGATGATCCAAGGAAATGAGCCATTCCAGAAGTACTCTTCCTGTCAACTTGATAACCAGCAAAGTCAGCAACTGCAAAACCAACTAGATCAAAAGTGTCACCTGCTGGATAGAAGAGAACCAGGTCCCCTGTTTTCTTCAAGTATCTAAGAATACGTTTTGCAGCCTTCAAGTGTGAATCACGAGGAAATGCTTGAAACTTGGCACACATTCCAACACTATAAACAATATCAGGTCTGCTAGCAGTCAAATATAGCAAGGATCCAATGATTCCCCTGTACATTGTTTGATTCACAAGAGGATCAGATTCCTCTACTACAAGCTTGAAATTTGTTCCCATAGGAGTATCAATAGGTTTAGAGTCAAACATATTGAATTTCTTCAGTAGCTCCTTAATGTACTTCTCCGGACAGATTGAAATACCATTTGATGA
Source organism: Solanum pennellii (assembly GCF_001406875.1). Lineage (NCBI taxonomy): Eukaryota > Viridiplantae > Streptophyta > Magnoliopsida > Solanales > Solanaceae > Solanum > Solanum pennellii. The sequence goes on along the minus strand of NC_028641.1, from coordinate 14,887,286 downwards.
TTGCTTGATTTGTAGACCAAGGAAAAATGTGAGTTCGCCCATCATGCTCATTTCAAATTCCTTTCCCATTAATGATGAGAATTCTTCACACAAATGTTCTGAGGTGGCTCCAACAATTATATCATCCACATAAATTTGAATAATAAGCAATTCTTGTTCTCTTTTTAATTAGAACAAAGTATTGTCTATTTTTCCTCTTTTGAAACCGTTCTTCAGTAGAAACTTTAACAACCTCTCATACCATGCTCTAGGAGCTTGCTTCAGACCATACAGAGACTTATTCAATTTGAACACATGATCTAGTAGCTCAGCATCGTCAAAACCAGGAGGTTGTTTGACAAATACTTCCTCTTTCAGATCTCCATTCAGAAATGCACTTTTGACATCCATTTGATACAGCTTGAATCCCATGAATGCAATAAAAGCTATTAGAATTCTAATAGCCTCCATCCTGGCAACAGGTGCAAAAGTCTCATCATAATCTATTCCTTCTTCTTGATTGTATCCTTGAACCACCAACCTGGATTTGTTTCTAGTGATCACTCCATTTTCATCTAGCTTGTTTCGGAATACTCATCTGGTTCCTATTACTGTTCTGCCTGCAGGTCGAGGAACCAGGTACCATACCTTGCTTCTTTCTAACTGATGAAGTTCTTCTTGCATAGAGTTGATCCAATCTGCATCACTTAATGCTTCTTTCACATTCTTGGGCTCAATAGATGATATGAATGCTGAAATTGCAACTAGATTTCTTGTTTTTATATCTAGTATGAATTCCACAGTTCAAAGGAGAGATAAGATTATCAAGAGGATGTGATGAACTATGTTTCCATCCTGGTCTTGGAGCAGACTGGTTGAGCTGATCAGCATGTTCTTCTTCATCAAGAGTGTCATCATTTTCTGGGGAGTTTGATGTACTCTGAGTGGAATTCAGAGTAGTACCAGGTACCTCATCACACTTTCCCACCTCATCAGCCTCTTCAGGTAGACTATGATTTTGATCATCAAAGTCATTTTTCAATTGTTGTTCTGCATCAGCTTCACTTCCTTCAATTTTCTGTGAATTAAACAGCTTGATCACATCATCTTCATCATTTGATCCATTATTTTTCAAGCTTCCATCTTCATCAAATACAACATGAATGCTTTCTTCAATGCATTGAGTTCGTTTGTTGAATATTCTGTAAGCCTTACTTGGTGAAGAATATCCAACAAATACTCCGTCATCACTCCTAGGATCAAATTTTCCCAAATCATCCTTTCCATTGTTCAACACAAAACATCTGCACCCAAATGCTCTAAGATAGCTCAGCATAGGCTTTCTGTTGTTGAGCAGCTCATAGGGGGTCTTATTCAAAACAGCTCTTATCAGACACCTGTTGGTAACATGACATGCTATGTTGACAGCTTCAGCCCAGAAATTCTGAGGAAGATTTGACTCAATAATCATAGTTCTGGCAATGTTCACCAAGGTTCTGTTTTTTCTTTCCACCACTCCATTTTGTTGAGGAGTTCTTTGAGCTGAAAAATAATGACTCGTACCATTTTCTATGCAGAATTGATCAAGTTTTGAGTTCTCAAACTCAGTTCCATTATCAGATTGAATGATACAAATCACTTGATTCAATTTAGTTTGAATCATTTTGAAAAACACCACCAATTCTTCAGTTGTTTCTGCCTTTGATTTTAAGAATCTTGTCCATGTATATCTTGAGTAATAATCAACTATCACCAGAATGTATTTCTTGTCATTTCTACTTTGAACCTTCAATGGTCCACATAAGTCCATGTGTAACAGGTCCAGTGTTCTTGATGAGGTTACTTGCTTTTTGGGCTTAAAGGATGATCTGATTTGTTTTCCTTTGACACAAGCTTCACATATTTTATTTTCAGCAAACTTCAGCTTTGGCAGACCTCAGACCAGGTCCTTAGAAATCAGTTTGTTCAATAAAGATGAGCTCACATGCCCTAGCCAACGATGTCAAAGATCAGCATTTACATTTTGAGCACTAAGAGATGTCAGATCATCTCCATGAGACGTTTCTAAGTTGGCCACATACATGTTTTTACTTCTGAAAGCAGTGAGAATTACCTTCTTTGTAGTTAGACTAACCACAGTGCACTTCTCAGAAGTAAACTTGACTTCATTTCCTTTGTCACAAATTTGAGACACGCTCAAAAGAATGTACTTCAATCCATCAACATGATACTTATTGTCAATTGAATCTTCAAGAGACCTTCCCACTTTACCAACACCCAAAATATACCCCTTTTTTCCATCACCAAAAGAGACACCTCCTCCCTGAAGTGTCTTGAGTGAGAGGAAATTTTTGATGTCACCAGTCATATGTTTAGAGCATCCACTTTCCATATACCAACATTGACTACTGCTCCTCTCACTCACCTACACCAAGAATTCCTTGTTTAGCTTGGGAACCCATTTCAATTTGAGTTCCCAGAAGGCGGACAGAGGAGTGATCAGATTGTATTTAGTCCAATAGGGCAGTTTTTGAAACTTTCTAACAAAGGACATCGGAGCAGTGACAGATTTTTTCTTTGAAAATCTATCAGTTGAAACAGACTTTGGAGGACCAGGTCTCTCTTTTGAAAAGTTTTGCCTTTCAGCATAATTAGAGAGTCTTTCATGGGAGTTTCTCCAACCAGCACTATTTTTTTTTCAATTTCGAGAATCAACCAACGGAAAAATCCGTAGCCCAGGTGACTCACAGCCTCCCTCTCGCCCTAATAAATGAAATGGGATGAATCAAATCAACCAAACACTCTCCCTTTAAGTGCCCATTTTTACCACAAGGAAGACAGAGCAGATTGTCAGACACAAATACATACTTACTGTGTGGATTAAAAGGAGGAGTGATATTCAAACTTCCTAGTCCTTTCTTATTGAAATTACTCTGGTTTGTTGCATTTGACAGCAACTTAGAGGATTTTGTCCACTTAAGAGATTTTTCAAGTTCTTCCTTAAGTTTGACAATATCCTTTTCTAATCTGTTGCTCTTCTCCAAGGAAAATTCCAGATTTTTCTCAGAGTTTTTCAAATTTTCTTCAATTTCAACTTGTAAACCATTTGACATTCCATTTAGCTTTTCACATTCTTCAGTTATCTGATTCAACTGGTTTTTAAGTTCAGTGTTATCAGACTCTAAAGACACCATTTTGACATTTTCTCCTCCAGTTTAACTTTGTTTTCAGTTAAGCTGTCAAGTTCAGCATTTATGATGTCTCTTTCAGAGGTTAAATCAATTACAGAATCAATCATATCTTTGGCCAATGTTCTCAATTTTTTAAGAGAATAATTATTCAGATCATTTTTCATATCAAGAAGAGTTACTGTCATCCTCTTCTTCATTTTCTGTGTGAGCCATGAAAGCAAACATTTCATTGAAAATGGTTTCCTCTTCATGAACAGCCACCATAGACACATCATTTGGTTCATCAGGATCTTCTGAATCAATTGAAGAGTCACCCATGCAGCAAGATCCTTTTTGACCACGTAGTCAGCAGCAGCCTTTCGATCATTCTTACCGAGTACCAGGTCCCTTCTCTTCTCTTTGTCACTTCTTGGTTTTTGATGTTCCTTATTTTCATTTTTGAGCAGAGGACACTCTCTGATAAAGTGTCCAGCTTTTCCACACGTGTAGCAGGTATCATTTTGAGTAGCATTTCGAGGACCATTTGTTCCTCTTTTAAAACCTTTGTTCTTTCTCACAATTTTTTGAAATCTATTGATGAGATATGCCATATCATCATCAATTTAATCTTCATCTGATTTGTACTTCAGCATCAATGACTTATCCTTTTTGACTTCCTTCTTTGATGAATCATGATTTTGATTCATCTCATCAGTCTTCAGATTACCAATGAGAGCATCCATTGTCAGAACCTTCAAATCTTTAGCTTCAGTGATGGCATCAACCTTGCTTTCCCAGGACTTTGGAGGAATTCAAAGCACTTCTCTGACTTGTTTGCTCATGCTGATAGGTTCACCAAGACTTCTCAGCTCATTAGTAATGGAGGATAATTTTGTGAACATCTCATGAATGGTTTCTCCTTCCTTCATTTTGAAGTTTTCATACCGTGAGGTAAGCATATCAATCTTAGATTCTTTGACTTGTTCAGTTCCTTCATGAGCTGTCTTTAAACAACCCCAAATTTCTTTAGCAGACTCACAAGCTGAGACACGATTGAACTCATCAGGTCCTATCCCACAGACAAGAAGAGTTTTTGCGTTGTAGCCCTTTTCTATCTTTTTTCTATCAGCTTCATCGTATTTCTGTCTAGGCTTTGGAACAAGACTGATTTTCTTTCCATCCTTTTCTTCTATAATTGCAATAAACGGTCCATCAAGTAAAATATCCCATAACTCGCTGTCTTCAGCCATGAGGAAATCATGCATTCTAACTTTCCACCAACTGTAGAAATGTCCATTGAAACGAGGAGGTCTTGTTGAAGACTGACCATCTTCTAGATTAAGTGGAGCAGTCATTCTAGAACAGATATCACTTCCTTGGGGTTAACCAAATAGAGAGTGCCTGCTCTGATACCACTTGATAGAATATGTGCCTTCACTTAACAGACAATGGACCAGGTCCCTTACTACACTAATAAGTATAAACAGAAAGTTAAATGCAGTTTTAACCAACACAACGATTTTACGTGGAAACCTCCTTTCTTAAGAGAGTAAAACCACGACCTGTCTCACAGGATTTTCAATCATTTTTACTAATCTTCAAAAGCAAAAGTAAAACACGATTACAACAAATGTGAGAAGAAGTTTTTAATCTCACGTTCAAGCAATAGTTTCTATTGCTTAACAAGCCTAAGTAGAAATGAATCTACCCACTAACCTATCCCTCTTAGACAGCTTAGAATTTCAACACTACCCACTCATTCCTTTATAGTTTCAGGAATAGTTTACAATGTAAGAACAAGAGATTATATTCTTAAACAGCTACACTAAATGCTCCAGAGATTTCTGCTGTTCTTCGAATAATTCTGTCGTTTTCTTGGTAATAGCCTTTGCAAGAGTTCTTGAAAAGTTCTTTGTCAAGTTGCAAAAACTGCAAACGATATTTTGGAAAGTGTCTTTTATATGGACAAGTCACTTTCCTTAAACTCTTTGCCATTGGATGGAGAAGTCCCACTTTCTGACGTCGTTGGGAAGAGTGCACCTACTTTCTGTACCTTCTCTAGCTGGCAGTCAACCGGCTCGTCACATTGAGAGCCTGGTACCTTTACAAGGTCCCTGAGTTTGTTTCATCTTCAACACTCAAATAAGATACCCGGTACCTTTACAAGGTCCGTAAGTTTGTCAAATCATCAAAACTGCAAATAACAGTCCCTCATGTGGGACAAAGGTAGTATAATAGTTTTTTCCCACCATTGAGAAATTTGAATCTCTACGCACAACTGTATCCATCGATCCTCCAAAAAGATCAGCCCTGAGTTATGTTTGATTATTGCGGATGTACCTAAATTTTTATTTTTCAATTTCCATGTATCCATCGACAATGTACTGTTGCAACAGCCTCCCACCTTGTAGTAGAGTGTGGTCCTTATTAAGGCATTGTATGCGGTACCCATAAAATTGTCTCATGGTCAGGTTTTCACGCGTGAATGCTTTTTGAATTTGTGAAAACAAACGAATTCCAAGCCAATATCTATCATTGCCACATGTATGTATTAATGGGTAAGTCATCGACATGAAACTTGGGTGTAAATCTTTGATCCTTTGCAGCCATTCACACGGTGTTCCACAATTACGTCTCGCTGGTAGTTTGCATATGTTAGTTCTCCAATGATTAGTCCAGCGACTTCTGAAGCAGTTGGTAAGTTGTATTATCGAAATCTTTGGTCTTTTCATTTAAGAGGCACATACGAAACTTTGTTTGTGGTTCTTCTCTATATCTATCCCTTGTCATACGAAATGATTTTACCAAAACATTATGCTCATCGAGCATTTCGGATATACCCTTTACGATTTCAGTTTCATCTTCTTCATGCCTCATATTTTTTCATTCTATTCTCTATCTCATTATCCGTGTCATGTATATAGAGCTGCGCAAGTTGTGGCGTCTTGCCAATATCTTGTAATAGTGAGTCAATGTGATGGTAATTTTGACCACTTATTAGAAATACATAAGGACCCTTTAAACGATTTATTGATCTATCAACTCGGCCTCCCTTAGACGTTAACACAAACATGGAGTTATATACCCTAATATTTTTCCTATATTTAATACCCAATTTTCCAGATTCTTGGCCTAAGAGGTATTTGAGGTAGGCAGGTGGTTCACTCAGTAACGGTAGTTGTACACGTCCTTCCATACAGAAAATAGAAAATTTTTTGTGTTTTGGTTGTTTGCTTTTGTCGGTTCGTTCTTCATACCATACAATGTCGCTGCAATATTGGCATGTGTATGTGGGAGGACCCAAATTCCATGTTGTCTTTTATTCCACTGTGACATAAGTTTGGAGATAAGTATTGGATACACAAATATTAAAGTTGTTTACCAAATAAATGGTTAATTGTATGAGTATGTATGTATGTTGTTGTAGTATTATGTGATGTACCTGCATTCCGGCTACTGGTTTGTCTGGTATTACTTCTATGTCTATGCATTGGAACTGAGATGTCTTCGCATTCCTCCATAACTAAATCATGTGATTGGTTTGATTTTCCTACTGTGAAAATGTGTTTTCAATGTTGTTAACAAGTATCATCCATATGATATGTTGTGTGTAAGTCCATAGTGTTTCAAATTTTTTATGCATCCACCACATTATATATATATTTCATGCGTGCTTGTAACGAGGTGCCCGGTTAATAACGTAACTTTAATCAATTGGAGAACCTAGTAGTGGCTACTGTGTCATAGACCGTGATTATTTTCGATTTTATTGTTACTCTGTTTTTTAGCCGATATTAAGATTCACAACCTCTTTATGTAGTGATTAGTTTAAGTAGTTAAAGATGTTATTTGGTTGTCTCGTAGATATATGGGTGAAGAACAACTTACCTTCTATTTGTCGATGCATTTCTCAGGTATTAATATATGTTTGGTTCACCATTGTGTCAAGTTTATTATGTATTGCAGAACACGATGTGTCTGCTTCAACGGATGTGCTTTGTATTGCTTGTGGACTAATGTTAGTTTGCGCTTCAATCGCGCGTACTTCCGTCGACACTTTTTGATGGTGGATATTTCGCGTTTGTCCTTCGAGTGCATCTGACTGATCACTTGTAACTCTTAATACTCTGCTTCAACATCATGTCTTGGTTTTCTAGTATCGGCAGAAGTTGTTGCAGTTGCTTAATATGGGTCAGTAGAAGTTGTTGCAGTTGCCTAATATCGGTCGGTATATTTGCAGGGTCATTAAATGCCCTTACAATGTCTGACATGAAATTCATTTTTCCTACCAGAATAAGTTGTTTAGGATGTTTTTGCTAGTATGATTACCAACCAATGTCTGTTGTATTGAATTATGTTTGGGCTACAACATTATTAGTAGAAGACAATGCATTTGTTTGATTATCGTAAAAAGAATAGTGGATTTCGATGATATGTTTTTGTAGTCGCTACAATCGAGTGTGTTGTAATTGTAATTGAGGATGTACTGTGTAACTATTTAATGTGATCCTTTAAAAAGGTGAAAAGGTGGGTACAAACAAATTGAAAGGACCCAACGTTGGTGTTTTTTGTTGTTATTATTATTTTGAGTTTAATTATGCCCATATAGGTGTAGTATTTTTCACCTATAATATTTTTAAATTAGGTGTGACATATTTCATAAAGTATCATTTAAATAATATTTTTGTGTGCTCGGCTTTATTTCTGTCGTACATTTGGTGTCTATTTACTATTTCTTATTCCTCTTATACCACTGCAAGTGAATGTATTGGGGTTCATTTGGTACTTTTTTCCTTTGTAAGGTTTTGTATTAGTTTCAATCAAGTTACATCCGGTGAATGTGGTCGATAAACAATATATGTGGAAGACTATTTTTATAGAGACCATAGTTGTTGGTTTTTATACAGGCGTTTGCATGTTCTATTAGTGAGGGAGAGGTGGGATAGTTTCAATTTTTATCAATATACATCGTATCAAAAGTAAACAATTCCTTATTTTCATCAATGAAATACTAGCAGCCTAGCAATAGACGGTGTAGCCATTTGTATTTATTGTGGATTGTATCCCTCTGTTAAGCGGCATTGTCCGCTTGAAAGTTAGTGAGGTGTTTTGTCGATGACTTCATTACTATTCGGAGTGACATTTTCAAAAATTAATAATATCATAACTGTGCAAAAGGTAGATATATGTTTAAAATAAATTTATTTATAATCTCGTCCACCATTAATGTGCAGGTTTTGTATGCGCACATAATGACGATAGTGACTAACTACAATGAGTGTCTATGTTCATGTATATTTTATACACGGATGTTCCTCTAGTATACTTATAACTTCATTGTGTTTATAGTTGTCAAGCATAAGATTTGTACTTGGATTATCAATACTGAATGATTTGTTGGTAAATAATAGATTTTGTGTACATTGTAGAGTCCACCACATTCTATTTGCTCGCATACAATAAAGTTGTTTACAACCGTTCGTCCAACATGAAGTTTTGTTTCAGTTGCTGCACCTTGAACAATCTTTACTCCTGAACGTAGTAGATTTTTCAATAGTGATCAATTTTTTTCGAGATAATTTAAATAGGATATATGGTATAGTACATATTATTTGATTTGTGCGCATACGATAAAGTTGCTCATAAAGGTCCACATGTATTTTATTGTTATTGCTGAACATTGTACATTAATTAAGCATATAATGATAGTATGATAAACGGATATACACTTCTTTTCAATTCAGTTGCATTAAGTAGTGGGGTGGTTTTATCCAAGTTTCATTAACATAATACTCTATGAATAAAAACAATTACAACATTTAACGTAAAATAATCTATATATGGATTTGTAATTGTGAAATACATATATGATCGAATTAGACACTGCTTGCCGAATAGTAATAATTGCAAGGTCCATATTATATAACTGGAATTCGAAGCCTTTATGTTGGAATTTTAGTTATTGTCTTCATCAATTTTTCCGTCGTCATCAGTATCTACGAGGAACTTACTTCTTCTTTTTTCAGCTTTCTCGCATAAGCTCTTATATTTGCTACTGGATGTGCTTTCACCCACATCAACATTTTCTATATAGTTGTTAGTGTGTGAAGGTCCTGCATTCTAGACATGGGATTATGAGGGATCTTCCATTTTTCTATTTGTCCTGTAGAGTAAAATGTATAGCAAAAGTTAAATTTGGTGTAAGTTCAATAGGGTGGTTATACGTATAAATGAAATATGTACTATAATGTAAATAGTTGTTGGACATGTCACCTTCTTAGATTTGTTACTGCGATATTACAATTCCAATTGTTCATCCGGTTGGTATACTTTGCGCGAAACTGTATAATTTTTCCGCCCCTCTTTCAGATTGTAGTTGCTCAATTTAAGTTTGAATAAAAACTCTTTACCGCACAGGGACTTTATTTGTGAAGGTAGATCCATATCATTTTTGGAGAATCGATTAAGCAACTTGAATACAGAAGTATCAAGAAAATTTTCTGCCTCACCATTAAACAGGACCAAAGTTGTTTGCCCACCATCGTTTTTTACCTTAATATGTATCTTGTACCTATGTTTTCCATTTAAATTAGTGTTTGTTTAAAAATAAGGATGATGTACATTATTGAATGTATCCTTACCTAACCAACGGAAAGTCACACTTTCTTTCGCACTTGAGGCATGTGTACACACCGTCTGTAGGTTCAATTTATTCGTTGCATAAGTTGCAGGATATGTAATACCAATCAAAGTAGGTATCTATTTCAGTGATCTGAGCACGTAGTGTAACCATGCATTCCTTGCATATGTACAATGAAGTCATTTGAATTTGAAATAAAGGCGTTGTGATTTTTTGGAGTGTTGATCGGGTAGTAAGATAGATTAAGTCACTAACCTCTATGTTCCAACTCCAATCCGAATCCAGTAACTCTGTGACTGTCATCCTATTGGCAAACATGGCTTCCTCCAAAGGTATGTCACCTGCATTGGCACTGTCGATGGTTTGTATGTGAACGACTTTAGTTTCAAACTTTTGGATTGGTGAGGTGATGTTGTCCATTGGTAGGTTAACATATGTTTTTCTTATGGCGGTTGTGGAAAATTTTTATTCACCTATGATGAAGCAAAATTACATTAAGGGGCACAAATTAATTTAAATTGTAACATATGAACTAACTGAGATGGTGTTTAGTAGTTGTACCTCTGAATTCCTTTAGAGTAGTTGTCGTTACAATGACAATGTATCGATTGGATTCTGGGTTGAATAAGTAGGGTTAAAATCCTTTGGAAAAATCCTCCCACAATATAATTCTTACCTTGACAGACCTATCCTCCCTAAATAACCAATATAATAAATTAGTGAATAAAACATCGATCATGATAAATTGGAACAGTAGTAAGGTGGTATGTATACAGGTCATTGATAAGCGGGAAATTTTGTATGCTGACTTTGGGGTAAACAAATATAAGTGAATATTAAATAAGATTAGTGTATTATGAATCAGTAAGAATATATATGTCTCTCTTCTTCCACTTCGCACCAACACTCTCTATAGCACCTATTCCACATATGCATCCGACCACATCTACAAGTTCAAGATAGAGGTTATTTATAACATAACATTTAGAAGGTGTGATTCATAAATTATTGGAATTACTGTACCTTATAGGATGGTCTTGTTATTGACCCTCGAGGGAATCATGTTTTGTTAAATAAACTGGAAGCCATTTATCGGAATGGGAATCAAATCATCCAGTATTTTTTGAATGGCAGTTATCCGCAAGAATGTTATTTTTAAATTGGACCGTAATGGTCTATACTCTGCAAAAACTTCTGATACTTTGAAGTTTCGGATAGTGATCACAGAGCCTTCGCTCAAATTATGTTGAAACCTATTGACTTGATTTTTCTAGATTATAGCGTGAATCAAAGTTCCCTATTAAATCTCGTTTTGTAGTTGACTATAAAAGCCAAACCAACAGTGTATTATATATTTCTAAAGAATTGAACATTACCTTTTCATAAATAAGTACCATATCCAGGCTTATCATCTCGTTGTCTCGCCTGTAGTTTTTAAATTCCCACATCATGCAAACTCGCACCCTAACCAACAAGTTATCCCTGGTAGTATCCAATTCTGAGAGAAGTGAATATGCCATCTGTTGTAACAATTTGTAGATTGTAGAAGAATAATTGTTAGTTTAGTTGCGAAGGCAGAGAAAAGTGATTATTATTGGGTGTGTGGAGGGTGGAAGCCATTATATAGACCAGTTCGCCAATGTGAAAGGTGTTTGAACCCGTTCAGAAGAGACGTACTGTTTTGGCCACTAAGTGCTTTTTGGAACATACCATTGCGCCAATGTGAAAGGTGTTTGAACCAGTTCAGAATAGACGTATGTTTTGGTTGCAAGTGTAATTTGGAACCGACGTAATGGTTGGCAAAATATGTGTCTACTATTTCATTCCCCAGCAGCGAGACTTGTAGTATATATTTGTTGTGGCGATGATCTATGATGGGCTATTTGAACGTATTTTGTGTGTGGCTCATTGGAATCTAAGACTACAGTATTTGATTCCTATTAGGACTATGATGAACATTGAATTATATCATTTTTTACTATGAGTAGTTATGACCATAGGTAGCAGTGAGACTTGTAGTATATATTTGTTGCGGCGATGATCTATGATGGGCTATTTGAACGTAGTTTGTGGGTGGATGATTGGAATCAAAGACTAGAATATTCTAATTATATCATTTTTTTTACTATGTCTAGTTATGACAATAGGTAGTCCTCATATCTAAAGTGATGCCTGTCTTCTTGTAAATGTGTTAATTTAGTGCTAAAATATAATCACCATCTATTTTTTGTAAAATGATTAATTTTCAATAATTAAATAAAGGACTTGGATATTATTACCAACTTTCACACTATTTAACACAATTTAGGTCTAATTATAAGAATTTGAATATATGAAATTATTTGTTTAATATTCCACATTTGTCCATATAATTTATTCCTTATAACTTGGATTCCCCGTAATGATTTGTATGCACTAAATGTTGTTCTTAGTATTTGTAATTTTAATATGTACAACATTAATTCGACAGTAATGGTTTATGGTGTTACTTAGCATATTTAATTAAGTGTGTGGTTGGTAAGGGGCTAATGGATGTTTAGACGACTATTTCGATTAATAAATTGAAGAATCTCTAAAATGTTGTAGACTACTTTAATTCAATGAGAAGAAGGTAATCATATATGTAATAGGGGAGTTTTAGGCTTAATTTTTGTCATAAGCATATTATATCATTTCGAATTAAAGCCTTTAATAGGTTGGGATGTGTATTTCCAAGTTTAGTTATAGTGCAAGCATTGAGGAAAGCAATGGAGAGACAGGGAGTGACGATAAATTGGTCATCACATATGAATTTAGGGGTATTTGATGGAGTTGTGCCCCAAACTCATGTTAATGTTATTCTAATGTGTTTAATTAGTTGGCGGGTTGATGGAGCAAAGATAGAGGAAAATGTTGATTGTATTGGTAGGAATTGAGAAATTACTTGAGATATGTTTGTCGATGATCCTATGGATGTAGCTGTTGTGATAGAGGTGAGCAACATGCTTTGTTGAGCTCTCACTCCTGATATCTTTGTAAGTGATGTCTAATATATTATTTAATTTGTAGAATAGTGCAGCAGTTAAAGTTATAGCCTTTGCTGCCGCATTACTAGTTGCAGTAAATGCAACGGAAATTCCATTTTACGACCACATTGGTTCCATTATAGTGGTCAAGGTTTACCCATTGTTGCCGCCTCACTGGTTGCTGTAAATGCAACGGGAAATCCAATTTACAACAACATTGGTTCCATTATAGTGGGACACCTTCTAGGAATGCTGTGTGATGTTAAATGTTCAACTTGTTCAGAAATTTAGGAATTACAATGTGTATGTATGTTCAATATGTGTCAGACTAATTCAAACTGATGATATTCCACATGAATTAAATGATGAGTTCTTATAATAGTATGTGTTCATAAGTTCATGAAACTGCAAAAATAGTATTGTACATTAAGTTTCGTACAGAAACCAGAAGTTTGTAATGTCATTTGAGATATCATGGGCCAGTGTGTTTTGCGCAATTAATGTTAATGAAGCGACAAAAGATGTACTGAAGCGCTGAGGTGTAGATAGCATGGGTAATGGCAATGATGTCGATTTTTAGTGCTTAACTCATGCCATAAAAGGGGCAGAAGGAACACAATACAATTAGAACAGGAGGCATTTATTATAAAATAACTAAATTTGCAACAATAATGTCAATAGTAATACAAGGTAACTGGAAATACAAAGATGGAAAAGGGAAGGTGTAAACATGAGTTACGAATGTATAAGAACATAATCTAGTGGCTCCATTTGTCAATTGCCTGTTGGTATTTACATGCTTTTGGTATGACTTAACACCGTCAGATGGGCATGTTGGCGTCGCAGGTAGTTAATTCATAGTTTAGAGGGCTGATTGTATGCCCATTGAGCGGGTGCCTATGGTAGTTCAATTTCTTAAGAAAGGGAAAGCAAAATCTTATCTTAGGCAAACAATAATGAAGTACAAGTTATAATGTGCAAAGTACCTGGAAATACTTAGATTAGCGTGTTAGCTCCGCAAGTAGTTGATTCATAGTTTAGAGGGCTGGCTGTATGCCATTGAGCGGGTGCCTGTGGTTGTTCAATTTTTGAAGAAAGGGAAAAGCAAATTGTTATATCGGGCAAACAATAGTGAAGTAGAAGTTATAATGTGCAATGTACCTGAAAATACAGTATGATGGTTTAGGTTGGAAGGGGTGGATGCGGATTTGACGACCACATTGGTTCCATTATAGTGGGCAAGGTAAAGCCATTGTTGCCGCCTCACTGGTTGCTGTAAATGAAATGGGAAATCCAATTTACAACAACATTGGTTCCATTATAGTGGGAAACCTTCTAAAATTGGTGTTTTATGTTAAATGTTCAAGTTGTTCAGAAATTTAGGAATCACAATGTGTATGTATGTTCAATATGTGTCACCATAATTCAAATTGACGATATTCCACATGAATTAAATGATGAATTCTTATAATATTATGTGTTCATAAGTTCATGAAACTGCAAAAATAGAATTGTACATTATGTTTCGTACAGAACACAGAAGTTTGTAATGTCATTTGAGATATCATGGGCCAGTGTGTTTTGCACAATTAATGTTAATGAAGCGACAAAAGATGTACTGAAGCGCTGAGGTGTAGATAGCATGGGTAATGGCAATGATGTCCATTGTTAGTGCTAAACTCATGCCGTTAAAGGGGCAGAAGGAACACAATACAATTAGAACAGGAGGCATTTATTATAAAATAACTAAATTTGCAACAATAATGTCAATAGTAATACAAGGTAACTGGAAATACAAGGATGGAAAAGGGAAGGTGTAAACATGAGTTACGAATGTATTAGAACATAATCCAGTGGCTCAATTTGTCAATTGCCTGTTGGTATTTACATGCTTTTGGTATGACTTGACACCCTCAGATGGGCATGTTGGCGTCGCTGGTAGTTAATTCATAGTTTAGCGGGCTGATTGTATGCCCATTGAGCGGGTGCCTGTGGTAGTTTAATTTCTGAAGAAAGGGAAAAGCGAAATCTTATCTTAGGCTAACAATAATGAAGTACAAGTTATAATGTGCAAAGTACCTGGAAATGCTTAGATTGGCGTGTTAGCTCCGCAAGTAGTTGATTCATAGTTTAGAAGGCTGGCTGTATGCCATTGAGCTGGTGCCTGTGGTTGTTCAATTTTTGACGAAAGCGAAAAGCAAATTGTTATCTCGGGTAAACAATAATAAAGTAGAAGTTATAGTGTGCAATGTACCTGGAAATACAGTATGATGGTTTAGGTTGGAAGGGGTGGATGCGGATTTGAGACCACATTGGTTCCATTATAGTGGGCAAGGTATAGCCATTGTTGCCGCCTCACTGGTTGCTGTAAATGAAACGGGAAATCCAATTTACAACAACATTGGTTCCATTATAGTGGGAAACCTTCTAGGAATGGTGTGTTATGTTAAATGTTCAACTTGTTCAGAAATTGAGGGATCACAATGTTTATGTATGTTCAATATGTGTCAACATAATTCAAATTGATGATACTCCACATGTATTTAGTGATGAGTTCTTAAGTGTTTCGGAGAACACGGGATAGGAATATGTTATAATAGTATGTGTTCATAAGTTTATGAAACAACGAAAATAATATTGTACATTAAGTTTCATACAGAACGCAGAAGTTTGTAATGTCATTTGAGATATCTTGGGCCAGTGTGTTTCACGCATTTAATGTTAATGAAGGGACAAAAGATGTACTGAAGTGTTGAGGTGTAGATAGCATGGGTAATGTCAATGATGTCGATTGTTTGTGCAAAACTCATGCCATTAAAGGGGTAGAAGTAACGTAATACAATTAGAATAGGAGGCATTTATCATAAAATAACTAAATTTGCAACAATAATGTCAATAGAAACAAGAGGTAACTGGAAATACCAGGATGGTAAAGGGAAGGTGTAAACATGAGTTACGAATGTATCAAAACAGAAGCCAGTGGTTCCATTTGTCAATTGCCAGTTGGAATTTACATGCTTTTGGAGTGAGTTAACACTGTTAGATGGGCGTGTTGGCGTTGCAGGTAGTTTATTTATAGTTTAGAGGGATGATTGTATGCCCGTTGAGGGGGTGCCTGTGGTAGTTCAATTTCTAAAGAAAGGGAAAAGCAAAATGTTATCTTAGGTAAACAATAATGAAGTAGAAGTGATAATGTGCAAAGTACCTGGAAATACTTAGATGGGCGTGTTGGCGCCGCAGGTAGTTGATTCATAGTTCAAAGGGCTAGTTGTATGCCATTGAGCGGGTGCCTGTGGTTATCCAATTTTTGAAGAAAGGGAAAAGCAAATTGTTATCTCGGGCAAACAATAATGAAGTAGAAGTTATGATGTGCAAAAAACCTGGAAATACAGTATGATGGTTTAGGTTGGAAGGGGTGGAAGCGGGTATTTCTTCATTCGATATAGTTCTGTGTGGTTTTACATTGTTGCAAGCAATGAATGAATTAACGGGTGAGGGAGCGTATAAATGGTGAAAGATTTAAATATATAAATGCATATTAACAAATTATTACCTGAATTAAGCGGGGATCGGTTTACATTTTGCAGTGGCAACAACTGGAGGGATTTGGTGTGTGTCGGTAGTAGGAGTCTTGGTAGTAAGTATGAATAGTAAAGCATTAGCTTAATATAATAGAAATTGAGTGTGTGAACCGCAAAAAGAGGCCCCGTTTTTACAATATGAAGGGTGGCTATAGATTGTAGCATTCAAACAAGGGAAAGGGTGTGAGAGCAACACAATGAAAAAATGTTGAAAGGAGTGAGTAAATCTCAGAATGTATGGTGAGAGGGGATCACCTGGTTTGAGAGATGATTTGTTCAAGTAGTGGCGTATCAAAGTAGGAGAAAGGTCTTTTTCATCCAAAGTAGGATTCCTGGCGATAAAGAGGAATAAAATAAGATATACATTGTATAAAGGTATAAGCAATTGTGTTTGCACAGTAACAGTCTCTCATATTCAAATACCACATGTAATAAGTTGTTGCAAAGGAAGTAGATATGAAGTTGATAGAAGACATTATGTAATCAGGGTGTACATTACCATTCTGGCCACAGTAAATTCAAAGTGATTTTTTTAAAAAAGGCCTGGGGTATTTATGTATTGGCAGTAAAGATGGGCTAGAATACGTGTCGGGGCATCAAAAGTGAGATCACTATTAATTATGGACTTACGATATGAATTGTATTGAAGATGTATGGAAATCTGATTTTGTATTAACAGTAAAGACATTGGGTTATATGAATTGTGCATAAGACATATGGAAATCCGCGTGTGCATTAACATTAACAACATAGGATAATCCCAAGGTAAAGTTTTGAAAGGGGATTGGTGATTTACATAGTAATAACATGGGTGCATACAAATTAAATGGAATATGTAAGTTAGTGAATTAAAAGAGAATTTAGTATAAATAATGCCTGCAAATAATTATCATTGAATCATGATAAATAATAAAAGTTATGCCTGTGTGTGCGAAAGCTTGGAGATTAGAACAATGGAGAATATACAGAAGTGATTGGAAAATTATTATGTTAAGAGAAGCAAACCTGGCTGGAACGGCGAAAATTGTGCGATGTTGCAAGTGCTCTTCAATGTTTGTGAAGGCAGTGGAGGTGAAACCTATTGTTTGAAAGAATTCACAAAGAGAATGGTTGGTAGTGCGGAGTATGGAATGGTTATAGCATGTGGGGGAGGAAGGTTTTATGTAGGAGTTATTTAAAACGATGAAGGGGTGGCAGGGAAAAGATACAGTGGATGGGTAGGCAACGTTTGAATATAAGGAAAGGGGTATTTGTGAAATTTAAAAAAATAAAAGTGTGCTAGGTTGTGGTGTTGCCACGTCATCGGGTTGAGGTGTTCTTTATATATATATATGATATATTTTCAATAAATTTCTAGTATAGTTTGATAATAGTTTGCTTCCCTTGTTTACTTTTGGTTAGTATGCATTTTACAAATAAAATAAATTATTAATATTATTTTGATTATCTCGTCATGTTTCCTTCCACTTTACTCTACAGTGTATTAAAAAGCTCTCACTAGTTGATGATGAATTTAATTGGAATCTATAAACTAAATAAGATTCAAAAATGATTCTTTTTGTAAGAAAATTAATCTAGTATCAAAACAAGCAAAAAGAATGTTGATCGTAATAGAAAAAGAAGATGAAATAATAACGAAACAAATAAAAGGATGTTGTGACTTCTTCCACTTAGCTTCAAGATTGCATTTTAATCATTTCTCGGAATGTTCAATTGTATCAGTTCACTAAAAAATTTTACAGTTAAGTCACCTTATTAACTTTAGTCAATTACTTCTTTGGTTCGTCTTTATTAACTACCCTTTATAAAGGTTTATTTCAAAATTCACCAAGGCCAATATGATCTATCAAAGTGTGTTTCCCATCCTTACCAATATGAGATTTATCTAGCCTAGCAATTTTATGTATTGGCCTCTATTAATTCATGTGTTATATAAGTTAGAGTCACCTTCTAGGTGGTATTGTACTTAATGTCAACTTCGGTAGTATCTTTTCCCATGGTACCTAATCCGAAGAGAATAAAAATATACAACAAATATAAATCATTTGCAATAATAATGTACAATAAATATAAAAGTACTCAAACCTTATTAAATTTGGTAGAGATAATTTAGATTTTCCTCAACACTAACAAGTTGTTTTAATTATTCACTTCGTAGTCAATGTTGAAGACACACTAAAACATGCACCAAATTTAGAAACAATGTACTCCTAAATGAATCAAGAAGAAATCCTCCCTTACAAAACGCAGATTCAGATGGGACACTTGAAACTGGAACACACTTGGATCCCAACTTTGGATTCTCAAAAAGAAAAATCTACAAGAAAAAAAGGAAAGACAAACTAGAATAATAAGCCGAGATTTTCACCATACATATCAACATAAACTAAGGTTTCCCGACTAAAACTATAGTTACCAAACCAATAATGTCTAAGTCATAACTAACAATAAAAAAGCCTTAACTTATCCTAATTCGAAACTAAACATTCAATACTTCTCAAAATACAATTAATCTGAATGAGCCAAGTCGAGGTCGAAACACACATGAACTACAACTGAGATGTTATTTTCCTTTCAATGGGCCTTCGAACGATATAAAGCTATCAATAATGCC
This sequence comes from Solanum pennellii, assembly GCF_001406875.1. Taxonomy (NCBI): domain Eukaryota; kingdom Viridiplantae; phylum Streptophyta; class Magnoliopsida; order Solanales; family Solanaceae; genus Solanum; species Solanum pennellii. The sequence goes on along the minus strand of NC_028641.1, from coordinate 14,868,297 downwards.
ATGGAAACACAAAAACAAACAAAAAAAAAAAACCTAAATCAATAAAGGAAACCAGAGGTACCATCATGAGGTCCCAAAATTCTCAAGGAAGTTGTGCCCTAAAAATGGGCACAATCCGAGCTACCATCGAGCCCAAATAGTATCACCATTAGATTATCTCAAAGGAATCAACAATGGAGAATTAAGGAAGAACTTATGGAGATAAACAATGAAAACGCAACATTAATTGCTCCCGGATTGTGCCCGTGTAACTCCCAGATCAACTCCACCAAGAAACATTCAAATCCTTCAAATCAATGTCTCTTATTCTCCCATACACCAAGTTAGAAATAATATATGCAGGCTGAAAAAAAGATCTTCCAAACACCAAGTACCAATTAATTGGCCTTCGCGAACGTGGAGATCGATCAAGTAGCTTAGGTCTGCAGAGATGACCCTCCGCAAACCGGAACGAGACTTGGGAACATAGAGTCTAGGCCAATCAATTATTCGTGAATGCAGCCAATGTAGAGAGAATATGAAGGGGGTTACCTTTCGCGAATGCGGAGAGATCCACACGAATGAAGAGGCCCAGACACTTGGTCTCCATGAAAACGACACTTGCAACACTACATTTGTAGTTCTACAAGGATGCTAAACTCCTCCATCCGGGGCTTGGAATTCATTCTTAATTCGTTAATGCAAACTAACTATGCTACCTAGTGGGCAGAAACAACATTCCAAATGCAAAAAAAATCAAAGAAACATCCAACAAAGGTCATTTTGTCAATTTATTTATTACCAAAGACTACGTTTATACAGAAAATCCTAATAAAACTCTAAGCGCCACAAGGTCATCACGATCACATCAAAAACTAAATCAAAGATCGTTCTAGGCCAAACTCGGCATTTCGGAGCTATTCGCGCTGACATAATTCTATTCAAGTGTGTTTATCAAGAAAGTTGACCAAGGTCAAACTTTGGGCAAAACTCAAAAGCTAAAATGCCTAATTAAAAAAATTTCAAATAAAAGCCTCTACACCCAAACCGATCAACAAACTAGAGAAAATTACCTTTCCAGAGCTAATAGAACTGACATAAATTCAACTCGAAATCAAAATATCATAATGTTGACTGAAGTCAGCTCTTTGAAATATTAAGCCTCCTAAATGGAAAAACTAATCAAAACTCACTTGACCACCTTGGGAAAATTTCACCCAACACAAAAGCCATGAGAAGAAGCAAAACAATAAAATCACACAAAAATGAACTCGAGGGTCATTACAATTTACGAATTTTGTGAGAAACCTTTTCAAAGGTAATTAACAAAGGCGAACCAAAGAAGTAATTGAAGAAGTTTATAATACAAGTTAACTTTAAAACTGTAAATGAACCTATACAATTCAACATTCAGATAAATGATTAAAGTGCAAACTTGAAAATAGGTTAAAGAAGATGCAACACCCTTTTGTTTTTGTCACTATTGTTTACTCTCCTTTTTTTTCCTCAAAGCTAACATTCTTTTTATTTGTTTTGATTCACGAGTGTTCTTTTGCGAATAGTTCATATTTAGAACTTCTATAGTTGAAAGATTTCAATCAAATTCAACTTCAACTAGTGAGAGCCTATTAGAACACTTTGGAATGCAAGAAAAGATGATGAGATTTAAAAAATAAGTTTAACAATTTCTTTTATTTTTCAAGTATCAAATAACCAAAAGTTAAGAAGATGCAAACTATTGTTGAACAATACTAGAAACTCGTTAAAAATATATGATGTACTAAAGTAAGATAGACACAATGTTATATGAATTGTCTTATAGAGGTTATGGATGGAACAATATTTATTCTTCTCAATATTCCTTACATGATACAATAATTTCTATCATTGTAATATCTTGTCAAAAACATTGAGGCATAATTGACAATATGGTCATTTAAAATATGATCCAAATTATCTGGAAAACTATGTTCACAAGTAACTTGGTTGATATTGTGTGATATATGTGAAGATAGGTTTTCGAATAATACAAATAATATTTACATAGAAATATAGTCAGTTATGGTTCAAATCTTTTGAAAAGATATGAAAATGACGGAAATATCAAATCGTGCATGGAATAGCGATGTAACACCCCGTAAACAAAACAGACCAAAAATTAGTTTTTCATAAAAAATCTACAGGTGCTACCAACAGTGGCATCGACGGACTGTAGCCTGAACCACGGTCCGTCCTGCACAACTGTCGATGGGATCATAAACTCCCAAAAATTTCAGCCTAGAAAAATTGGTTAAGTCTTGGACGACGGATGGACTTACGGTTCGTAGGTCAAACGACGGTACATAGTCTGTGCCCGTCGATCAACACTCCCTTAAACCACTCTATGACAAGAGCTATGGATGACCAACATGGTTCGTAAATGGACCTACAGTCCGTAGGTCTGACTGTAGGTGGAAAATTTGCAGCCAGTTAAAGGGAAATGCAGTTGGGTCATATTACAATGATCATAACTCTTAGCACAAAATGAATTAGGTCTCCCATGACCTACCCAAAGATAAATAATTGAATTATCTTTCCATATCCACCAACCTTGCTAAAATCAGACCTCCATGTTAAACGTTATACCCATTTTAGAGAAGGCCTATCGAATAGGCCCTTACGACGGAATCAACGATAGGGCGTTGGGCGCACGACTGACTGTCAGTCCTGGCCGTCGTGAGGCCCGACAGCAACCTTCCCAGGGGTCTTATTGATCTTTCCCACTCCGTTTAAACCCTATGTTACGTCGTTTTGACCCTAAATCATCATATTTTAGTCAGTTTAAGCCTAGAAACATCATTAAAACATATCCAAGTGAATCATTAAATCAAAACTTAGAAAATTATAAGCAAGAGAGGAGAAGAAAGCTCATCAATTCCATCCCCGAAACTTAAATATTTTTCCGTGGATTTCATCACCAGGTATGTGGGATTTCTTTAGTGGGTTCCTTTCACCCATTGGGTTCTTAGTTTCAATCAGTTCTTGATTCTCTTATTGTAAATAAACCTAGGGTTTCTAGAAGTTTGATATAACTTCATGAATTTATTAAATATATGTTCCAAATCAGATTATCATGTTATTACTGAGATTATCTCATGAATTTAAGAACCCTAGCTTTGTATTTCTTTAATTCTTGAATTACACATGTTAGGTCATATATTTAAGACACTTCAGATATACATGCCTCAATTATAAATGCATAATTACCAGATTAATTGTTGCATTCTCAGTTTGCTTGTTCAGTCGAGCTATCCAGTATTTACAGAAATTCAGATATAATCAGTTAATTTATAGAATTCATTGGGAGTAGCATAATACCGAGTTGGACTAGAGTTTAACGTACCCAATAGTCCCAGAACTACTAGCCAGGTAGGTTGTAAGTCCCATCTGTGGGCAATCAGTTTAGTAATCACGCTAGCATGCCTTTATACCGTTGGCAGGGTATATTGGGTCCTCTCGATGGATGCATACATCGGACTCCACATTTAGCTCATGTGGTTTTATTATCGGTTATTAGTAGCATCCACAATTTAGACTCTCTGCATTGACCATTTATCAGTATATTTGGTATTCAGTTTCAGCATGTTATAGATCGATTTTCTTGATCTCCAGTTCAGCATATTTAGTGGTGAGTCCTCATTCTCCGAGGACAACTGTCATGAGTTTCATTTCAGTCTTTAGTCATTTAGTTTTAGTTTTTGCTAGATTTAGCTGGGGCTTGTCCCAATATTTCTAGTCTAGTTTAGAGTCTATTTTCAGGCATAGTTAGATTCTGCTTAGTATTGTGTTAATAGTTCTTTTGTATTAAACTCATTGTTTTCAAATATCTCAGTTATAGAATATGGGTATTCCCCAACTTTTCATTTTAAGTATGATTTAGATTCCGCAACAGTTTATTATCTTTAGTATGCTCATCATCATGGCCAGCAGGGTTAGATTGGGATCACTTGTGGTCCTAGGTACCCTGTCCGTATCTCGGGAGTAGCTTGAGGCGTGACAAAACTTGGTATCAGAGCACTAGGTTTAAGTGTCCTAGGATGTTTGAAAAGCCGCACTAAGTAGAGTCATTTTCATGGGTGTGAAGTGAACCACATCTAATGAGAGGGAGACTATGAAGTATTTTAGGAAAAACTTCACTTTTTTGTTACTCTTATCGTGCGTAAGGTATGATCAAATTCTATTCTAACCTTACGTTATGCGCTTAAGATCATTCCTTCTTGTAGAGCTTAGGCATGGAATGCTAATGCACTCAATGCTAACGCAGTTCCTTTAGTACTAGATAAGAAAGTTAAAATGCAGAGTTTCAGAATGCCAATTTAGCTTTTGGCTCAGAGTATGACCAACCAGAATAATCAGTAGGTTCTAGTTCCTACTAAAAGAAATGACCGATTAGTGGCAGCCAGAGTTTGTGATTTTGTTAGGATGAATCCGCCTAAGTTTTTAGGATCGCAAGTTGGTAAGGACCCAAAGAAGTTCATTGATGAGGTCAAGAAAGTATTTGATGTGATGTCAGTAACTGGTAGTAATAGTTGAGATTGGCATCTTACAAACTCAAGCATGTGACTCACATATGGTTCACTCAATGGAAAGATAACAAACATGACTTGGTATTTTGTAACTCTGTATAGAAGTCTAAATCAGTATTAGTCCAGAAACTCTCTCGGAACCCTTCTAAGTCTCTATTGTAGCCGGTGACCCAGTTATAGCTAGACGGTTATACAAAAATTGCCCTGTCATAGTCTCTTAGAAAGTCACCTCAGCAGATCTAGTAGAGTTAGAAATGGTAGACTTTGATGTCATTCTAGGCATGGATTGGTTACATTCATGTTATGCCTTAGTTAATTTCAGAATTAGAATTGTTCGGTTTTAGTTTCCAGACGAACCAATCTTAAAATGGAAGGGTAGTAGCTCAGCGCCTACGGGTCGATTTATTTCTTACCTTAAGGCCAGAAAGATGATATCTAAGGGTTATGTTTATCATCTAGTTCGGGTTAAGGATTCTAGCCTTGAAATCCCAACTCTTGATTCATTTCCAGTAGCCTGTGAATTTCCAGAAGTGTTTCAAGAAGATCTTCCCAATGTCCCTCCAGAAAGAGAAATCGACTTTTGAATTGATCTCCTTCCAGATATCCAGCCTATTTCTATTCCTCCTTACAGTATGACTCAAGCAGAGCTTATAAAATTGAAAGAGCAATTGAAAAACCTTGTAGATAAGGGTTTCATTAGAATTAGTATTTCACCATGGGGTGCACCAATATTGTTTGTAAAGAAGAAAGATGGTTCTCTCAGAATGTGCATTGACTATAGACAGTTGAACAAGGTCACAATAAAGAATAATTATCCCTTCCCCAGGATTGATGACTTGTTTGACCAACGTTAGGGTGCTAGTCATTTCTCAAAGATAAACCTCAGATCGGGATATCATCAGCTCAGAGTCAGAGATAGTGACATTCTGAAAACAACCTTCAAAACTCGGTATGGTCATTATGAATTTGTAGTTATGTCGTTTGAACTAACCAATACTCCTGCAGCTTTCATGGATTTGATGAACATAGTGTTCAAATAGTACTTAGACTTGTTCGTTATCGTCTTCATTGATGATATCCTTATTTACTCTAGGAGTGAGGAAGAACATGCATGTCATTTGAGAGTTGTTCTGCATACTCTCAAAGATCGCCAGTTATTCCCTATGTTTAGTAAATGAGGATTTTGGTTGCAATCCATTGCTTTCCTTGGTCACATTGTATCGAGAAAAGGGATCCGCGTAGATTCACAAAAGATAGAAGCAGTGAAACAATGGCCCATACCTACCTCTGCTACAGATATCAGAAGTTTCTTAGGTCTAGCAGATTATTACAGAAGATTCATGGAAGGATTTTTATCGATAGCCTCAGCATTGACTAGGTTGACTCAAAGATGGTCAAGTTCCAATGGTCAGATGATTGTGAGAAAAGCTTTGCAAAATTGAAAACTAGATTGACTAAAGCTCCTGTCTTGACTCTACCAGAGGGTTCAAATGGTTATGTTATCTATTGCGATGCATCCAGAGTTGTCCTAGGATGTGTGTTGATGCAAAGAGATAAGGTTATATCTTATGCCTCTAGAAATCTTAAGGTGCATGAGAAGAACTATCCAACTCATGACCTTGAGCTTGCAGCAGTGGTGTTTGCACTCAAGATATGGAGACACTACTTGTATGGTGTTCATGTAGATGTTTTCACCGATCATAAAAGCCTTCAATATGTGTTCACCCAGAAAGAGTTGAATCTTCTCCAGAGGAGATGGCTTGAGTTCCTTAAGGATTATGATATGAGTATGCATTATCATCCTGGAAAGGCGAATGTAGTGGCCGATGCTCTTAGTAGATTATCTATTGGTAGTGTAGCCCATGTTGAGGAAAAAAGAAAGGAGCTACTGAAGGATGTTCACAGGCTTGCTCGCTTGGTAGTTTGCCTTATGAGCATATAAGATAGCGGTGTAACAGTTCAGAATGGGGCAGAATCGTCTTTGGTTGTGGAGGTTTAGGAAAAGCAAGCGAGTGATCCGATCTTGCTAGAACTAAAGGGTCAGTCAACATCAAGAGTGGAGGTTTTCTCCCATGGGAGAGATGGTGTACTTCGCTACCAAGGTAGATTGTGTGTTCCTGATGTGGGAGAGTTGAGGCAACATATTCTTGCATAAGCTCATAACTATAGGTATTCTATTCATCCAGGTGCCACTAAAATGTACCGCATTTGCGGGAAGTCTATTGGTGGAATGGCATGAAGAGGGATATAGAACTTAGTGAGTAAGTGCCCGAAATGTCAGCAAGTAAAGGTAGAACATCAGAAACCAGGAGGTATGACTCAAGAGAACGGTATTCCTTCTTGGAAGTGGGATATGATCAATATGGATTTCATCCCAGAGTTACCTCGTATTCGCAGACAGCATGACTCAATTTGGATGATAGTTGATAGGATGACTAAGTCTTCTCGATTTTTGGTGGTCAGGACTAATTATTCGGCAAAGGACTATGCCAAGCTTTAACTTACTGAAATTGTGAGGTTGCATGGGGTTCCTTTGTCTATCATCTCAGATAGAGGTCCTCCGTTTACCTTTCATTTCTGGATGTCATTTCAAAAAGGTCTTGGTACTCAAGTTAACCTTAGTACAACATTTCATCCACAGACGGATGGGCAGGCAGAGCGTACCATTTAGACCTTAGAGGATATGTTGAGAGCTTGTTTGATCGATTTCAAAGGTAGTTGGGATGATCACCTTCATGTTATTGAGTTTGCCTACAATAATAGCTACCATTCCAGCATTCAAATGGCCCCTTATGAGGCTTTATATAGGCGTAGATGTAGATCTCTTGTTGGTTGGTATTAAGTAAGTGAAGCAACTTTGATAGGGCAAGATTTAGTCCTTTATGCTATGGATAAAGTGCAACTCATTAGAGATAGACTTAAGACAGCGCAAAGTCGTTTGAAATCTTATGCAGATGTAAGGAGAAGGGAACTAGAGTTCAAAGTTGATGATTGGGTTTTTCTTAAAGTCTCACCTATGAAAGGGGTGATGAGATTTGGAAAGAAATGGAAGTTCAGTCCTAGATATGTAGGCCCTTACAAGATCTTGAAAAGGATTGGAAAGGTGGTATATGAGTTAGAGTTGCCAGCAAAATTAGCAGCAGTGCATCCGGTCTTCCACATCTCACTCTTGAAGAAGTGCGTGGGTGACCCAGCCTCTGTAGTGCCATTAGAGAGTGTGGCGGTGCAAGATAGTATTTCTTATGAGGATGTACCAGTTGAGATTCTTGATCGTCAGGTTAGAAGATTGAGAAACAAAGAAGTCGCTTCAGTCAAGGTTTTGTGGAGGAGTCAGTCCGTAGAGGAAGCTACTTGGGAAGCATAAGCAACCATGAAAGCAAAGTATCCTTACCTTTTTCCTTCTGATTCCACTCTAGCTTGAGATAATAGTTCCTCATACGTTTTACAGTCATTCATGAGTAAATTCAATTTTTGAATCATGTTCCCTAAGTTTGTACTTTCATTTTTAGCGTAATTGCATGTACTCAGAACTCAATTCAGTCAGAACTCAGTACTCAGTGTTTATTAGTGGGGTTTTCATCTCTCTCCCTCTATTTCATCTAGTTTAGTATTCATTCGAGTACGAATGTTCCCAAGGGGGAGATAATATTACACCCCGTAGAAAAACAGACAAAAAACTATTTTTTCAGAAAAATCTGCAGGTGCTACCAACGGAGGCATCCACAGACCGTAGCCTGAACCACAATCCGTCCTGCACAACCGTCGATGGGATCAGAAACTCCCAAAAATATCAGCCTAGAAATATTGGTTAAGTCTTGGACGACAGACGGACTTACGATCCGTAGGTCAAACGACGGCCCGTAGTTTGTGAGCGTCGATCAAGACTCCCTTCAACCACTCTCTGACAAGAGCTATGGATGACCAACATGGTTCGTAGGTGTACCTACGGTCCGTAGGTGGAAAATTTGCATCCAGTTAAAGGGAAATGCAGTTGGGTCAATTTAAAATCATCATAACTCTTAGCACAAAATGAATTAGGTCTCCCATGACCTACCCACAGATAGATAATTGAATTATCTTTCCATGTACACCAACCTTTCTAAAATAAGACCTTCGAGTAAACAGTTATGCCCATTTTAGTAAAGGCCTGTTGAACAGGCCCTCACGACGGACCCAACGACGGGGCGTCGGGTGCACGACGGAACGTCAGTCCTGGCCGTCGTGAGGCCCGATAACAACCTTCCTAGGGGTCTTTTGACCTTTCCCACTCCGTTTAAACCCTAAGTTACGTGGTTTTGACCCTAAATAATCAAATTTTAGTCAGTTTAAGCCTAGAAAAATAATTAAAACATATCCAAATCAAATCATTAAATCAAAACTTAGAAATTAGAAGCAAGAGAGGAGAAGAAAGCTCAAGAACCCTAGTTCAAGAACGCCACAAGCTCCATCAGTTCCAGCCCCGAAACTTAATTGAATTTCCTATTTTAATTCAATATTTTTTGTATATTATATGAGATTAGTGTACTGGTAAATAAAGATCTAAAGTTTATTTTCTATAAATATTATTCACTTACTATTTCCTTTTTAAAATAGATATTGTAAGTACATATGGATTATAAAGCACCCAAATAATTATTTTTTAATAGTTAACCGACCTTTAATATTATTGATTCATTATAAAATTTATGATTAATTGAAGTAAATTAGTGTTCATGAGTAATTTGTATATTAATATTTTTTTTCAATGTATGTGTTTATAAGTAATCAAAATTGATGAGATTAAAGTACGTTTTAAAAACGAATTCTACATAACATAAAAAATAAAAAGTTTAATTATGATTGAATATTTTGAGTATGAAAATTTATTCTTAATAAATTAATAATAAAAAATATAATCATTATTTCAATTAAATGAGTTTAATGAATTAATTAGTCTATTATTAAAAAAAAAGACTTTAATGACATGTCATGCCAACTAGGAGAGAGTGATGCTTTTGAATGTCAAGTATGTTTCGAGGAAATAGTTGAGTGATAATTTTGTCGTAAATTAAACATAAATAAAGCAATTCCCTTAACTTGGGTGACCATTTAAGGAATAGACTCCCAAGAGTTTCGAAAAACTACATTCTTAATTTTTAAGCTGAGGTGATTGTTTCATAGTATAATTATTTGGAAATGAATTTTTAAGATATAACTCGTTATCTCTTCTTAGAAGGGTTAGTAATCAAAGTTTACTGAGCGTAAGAGATAATTTATGCATAACTAATACAAATATAAACATTACATGCAATACTAATACACTCTATTGGGTATTATTTTTATAAACTCTATTAAACGACCCCTAAGTGATAATCATATTCACTCTATACTTGTTGCACCTTTTTGTGTGTAAGGATTAAGCCAGGTAGAAGACATGGCGATAAAAATAAATATAACGCGAACAAAGACATTAAATCTAACCTAAACTAAAAGTCAAAATTTTTTTTGGATAGCAATTTGAATGACTATCACGCCCCGAGCCTACACCCTGGACGTGGCCGACACTCAATATCGTTGGTGACCTCGAGCGGACCCTTGGACTGACTTATTTAACTGAGCAAAGACTTAACTCAATGAAATTGTCTCCTTAAATAATTAAAGTAAATAAGTTTTCCAAAATGACACTTAACTCTCTAACAAAATATCAATAACACAAAGATGAGAGACTTAATACTACTAGTCTATGAAGACTCTATAATGCTAAAAGGGAAGTTGGGACACACCCCACAACATCCTATAACAAGAAAGACTGAAAAACAAATAAATGTGCCCTCCGAAATGCAAGAAGGCTCACCACTGACTCCGAGTGCTCAGCTAGATCAACGAGGCGCTAGATGATGCTGATCCTAGTTACCTGCGTCTACATCACGATATGATGCAGGCCAACTGACATTAGTACATTTAATGTACGAGTATGCGGGTTGGAATGCTAACAACAACTTAAGCTTAAAAAAAAGTAAGAGGGAACACTTACCTTGGCTCTACTAAACTCATGAATAACTTGACTTAATCTTAAGAAATAAGAAACATGAAATATATAAAAGTGTGTAAACACAATGAAAACACTTAGTTCGTTAAGAAAAATGCAATAACAAATTCAACTTTTCTTATATATAAAATAATATAGTTTATGTGGGAGATTCTCTAACCGACAACCACCACTATGAGCCTAAGTGGTGATACAGTGTGGCCCACGCTGCCAGAACTGTCCTATACTTTGTGTAACATAGAACTTCTTAACTTAGTGGATCCACTAGCTTAACTTACATGATCATCTAAAAAGTATGACCCCTGAATACCCATGATGACTCCAAGATTTTCATGGAGACTTGAGTTCATATGAACTCTCATCCCCACATCGAAGGTCAATACTACTCCAAAAATATACATTAGCTCATGCTTTTAAAGCTACTTCTTTCTTAAGTTTGAGATAATTCCTCAATGCTTAGCCCAATGGCTCCTTTGAAATCAGTGTTCCCTTTTCTTTCCCAAATGTGAAAAAACATATAACTTATTCGGGAATACTTAGTTCCCAAATAAATTTTTGAGAAGTGAACTCAAATATTTACTCTTTGCTTAAATTGATACATTAGCATTAAAACGAAGTTAAATCATTTCTTAAGATTCTTGATACTTTAGGAAACTTTGTTTTGACTTACTTCTTAACTTGTAGACTTAACTCTTAACTTATTTGACTTTAATATTAACTTTCCTTGAATTGGATTATGAATTCAAAGTTCATAATCACATGTTTATGGATGATTTCATGATGTTTAAATGTACCTTAGAGCATTTGAATCAACTAAGACGCATGGGTACAACACTTACGAACTAGTACGAAAGAGTAGGAGAATGAATGGGGTGAACTGGCGGCCTTGGAACTCTCAGAGGCGTGAGGTTCCAGGACCCAAACTTCCGAGGCCAAGTTGGGGCGCTCAGCTGGCACAGCGCCTCAGGTCCCTACGGACGGATATAGTCCTGTGGGTCTATGGGAGGTGCGATGCTCGAAGGCCCTATAGATAGGCGTGCTCAACCTTTCTCCTCTGATTTGTATCTCGATACCCTCTTCACTTCCATGATGCTTTACCCAAACACTTAGGATCATTATTACCTTGAATACCGAATAGATTTGACTCAAAAAACAACCTAGAAACACAAATCAAATCAACATTAGTCATGCAACAACTCAACCAACAAATATTCAACAATTTTCTTTAAGAACTTCACTTTTTATCATTCAACCAACTCAAAATCGATGAATTTAAAAAATTTGGTGTGTGGGTAAGCTAACCCAACACTAAAAGCTCTCACATACCTTGATATGGATCACCCCGAATGAATTCCTCCCGCAAATCTTGATGTTCTTGGCGAATTCTTGACTTTTTTCCCTTTCCTTCTTCTTTTCTCACTTCTTCAAGCCCGAAGCGTGATTTTGACTTTCCAAAACTGAACTCAATTTATTTTTTACCCTAATAAATTACTAAAATGAAATAGGAAATTAATTGTTGAAAAGACTAGATTGCCCTTACTTAAGTCAAGATTAAGATTTTCCTTAGTTTAACAGTCCAACTTCCGATAGGCATATATCCCGCATACTCTATCGAAAAGGGGAAAACTTGGCGGAGTTGTAAATATCTCTCCACGGGGTTTCCAACCATTTCAAGAACTACCTCAAACTCATACTGAGCTAGAAGTTATGACCATTTGAAAAAAATAAACACTCACTTTCTTAACATAGGCAATTTTCTAAAATTTTCCTTTTCTTTCCAAAAATGATTATTTTTAGTATCTTAGTTTATTCTTAGCTATCTCAAATTTAAGAGATGTTACAATATCTCCCTCCTTGGGAACATTCGTCCTTGAATGAGATTTCTTTCACTAAGCTAAGGATAGTAACATCAAGTTTAACACTCAAAAACAAAAGCAAGGAACCACATGCTTACTCATAGTTTAAAAAGTACAAAGAATAGAATAAGTACATTGATCTTCATTCTCTGCGGATTCAAAGAGATGTGTATATATCCTCTTCATATTCCCAAGTCGCTTCTTCAACAAATTGGTTCCTCCAAAGGATCCTGACTGATGCAACCTCCTTTGTTTTTAACTTGCGAACTTGGAGATCTAAAATCTGAACCAGAATCTCTTTATATGATAAGATATCCTTAATCCCCACATTTTCAGTTGGTACGATCAATGAAGGATCACCCATGCTTTAACATAGAGATGTGAAACACCGGATGAACTGCTGCCAACTTTTGTGGTAGCTCTAGCCTATAAGCTACATTGCAAATCCTTTTGGATATGCGATAAGGTCCAATATGCCGGGGACTAATTTTCCACTTTTTATCAAACCTCATAACATCCTTCATTGGTAAAACCTTCAAGTATACTCAATCATCCACTTTGAACACTAACGGCCTCCTCCTAACATTTGTGTAAGATTTTTGAGGACTCTATACCATTTTGAATCTCTCGTTAATCACCTTCACCTTATCCATGGCTTGGTGAACTAGATATTGTCCTATAAACACTGTTTCACAAACTTCGAACCACCCAATAGGAGATCTACATAATCTCCCATAAAGAACTTTATATATAAGAAGCCATTTGGATGCTCGAATGATAACTGTTGTTGTAAGCGAACTCAGTGAGAGGTAGGTGATCATCCCAATTCCTCTTGAAATAAATCACACCATCCCTCAAAATATTTTCTAAGGTCTGGATAGTACGTTCCACTTTCCCATCCGTCTGAGGATGACAAACAAAGCTTAAGTTCACGTTTGAACCTAAACCTTTTTTTAATAATTTCGAGAACTGTGGAGTAAATTGTGCACCTCTATATGAAATGATCAAAACTAGGAATCCATGAAGTCTCACCACTTCCTAAATATATAACTTTGCATAATCCTCTACCGAATGAGTGGTCTTTACCGGCAAAAAGTGGGCTGATTTTGTCATTCAATCGACAATCACTCAAATATAATTATGCTGCCAGCGAGACCTTGGAAATCCCGTGATGAATTCTTGAAAGTTCTATATTCTGAGTCAACCCTGTATGCCTTTGGTATTCTACTTTCACTTGTTGGCCATTTGGAAACTTGGCAACAAATTCACCAATGCTCTTCTTCATAGATTCCCACCAGTATACCTCTATCAAATCATGGTACATCTTTGTGGAACCCAGATGAATGGAATACTTGGAGATATCAGTTTCCTCCAGGATCCTCTTTTGGAGTCCATCCACCCTAGGTACACATAATCTATCTTGATACTTTAGCACACCATCTCCCCCTTGTTCAAAAGCTAATACTCTTTGATTATGAACATTTGCCTTCACATCAACTCAAATTTGGGTCTTGATCTTGTTTTTGTTTCACCACTGACACTAGTGATGATTCAACCCCGTTGGTCACCACTATTCCTCCGTCTGTGGAATCCATAAGTCTGACTCGCAAGCGCGCAAGTTTGTGCACATATTTGGCTAACTCCCTCTTTTATTCCTCAACAGGGGATGTACTTACCATAGATAAACTGCTTAAAGAATCAACAACCGCATTAGTCTTACCTGGGTGGTAAAGAATACTCATGTTATAATCCTTGAGCAATTCTAACCACCTTCTTTCTCTGAGATTAATCTCTCTTTGAGTAAACACATATTGTAAGTTCTTGTGTTCAGTGAATATATCGACATGAACAACAAACAAGTACTGCCTCCAAATATTCAAAACAAAAACTACCACATCCAATTCTATGTCATGGGTTATTCAATTTTTCTCATGAACTTCTAATTGTTTGGATGCATAATTTACAACCTTGTCATTCTTCATTAACACACAGCTCAATCCAACTCTAGATGCATCATAGTACACCACAAAACTTTGAGTTCCTTATGGTAAGGTCAGGATTGGGGCATTAGTCTTTTTCAACTTCTGAAAGCTTTTATCACAAGCTTCAAACCATTGAACTTAATTTTTTTTCTGAGTCAACTAGGTCAAAAGAGACGAGATAGAAGAAAAACCATCAACAAACCTTCTAAAGTATCCAGCCAAACCTAAGAAATTTCTTATATCAGTTGAAGACGTGGGTCTAGTCCAACTCTGAACTGCTTCTATCTTATGGGTATCAACATTAATCCCATCATCCGAAACTATGGCCCAAAAATGCCACAGACTTAAGGCAAAACTCACACTTTGAGAACTCATCATATAACTCCTTGTGTTTCAAAGTCTGAAAGACTATTCTGAGATGACTAGAATGATATTCTTCATTCCTTGAATAGATTAGTATGCCATCAATGATGACGATAACAAACATATCTAAATAAGGCTTGAAGACTCTACTAACAAGATCCATGAATGCAGCTTATGCATAAGTTAAACCAAATGACATGAACAAAAACTTATAATGTCCATATTTGGTTCTAAAAGTTGTCTTTTGAATGTCACATTCCCTAACTTTCAACAGATGGTAGCCAGATTTAAGGTCTATTTTCAAAAAAACATGTAGCCCCCTAAAGTTCATCAAATATATCATCTATCCTTGGGAAAAGATATTTATTCTTGATGGTAACCTTATTCAGTTGACGGTTATCTATACACATCCTAAGGGAACCATCTTTCTTTCTCATAAACAACACCAAAGTGCCACAAGGTAAGACACTTGGTCGAATGGAACCGTTATCTAACAGATCTTTCAAATATTCTTCAAACTCTTCTAACTCTGTTGGTGTCATTCTATACAGAGGAATAGAGATAAGACGAGTATCTGGAATAATGTCTCTACCAAAGTCTATTTCTCTCTTAAAAGGATCTCTTGGTAGGTTATCAAGAAAGACTTATGGAAATCCTTTTACTGTAAAAACTTACTGAAGGGAAGATACCTCAGCACTCGAGTCAATAACTCAGACTAACTGATAAATACAACCCTTTGAAACTAACTTCCTCGCCTTAAGGTAAAAAATGAAATGACCCTTAGGCACTGGTGAACAACTACTCAAATTTATAACTAGTTCAATAGGAATCTAAAGGTTCACAACTTGAGTTCTATAATCTATGGATGCATACCAGGATAAACCAATTCATACCTGAAATGACATCAAAATCTGCCATGTATAACTCTTCAAGATCACCTATGGTGTTTTTGTGATTGATGGAAACATGACAATCACGATAGACTCTTTTTTCTAGAATACACTTCCCAACTGGTGTAGAAACACAGAAGGGTTCACAAAGTTTCTAAGGAAGATTTTCAAACTTATTTGCAAAATTAGGAGTTACAAAATACAAAATTTATCCTGGGTCTAGCAAAGCATAAACATCAAAATTAAATACTTTGATCATACAAGTGACAACAAACTCTCTTACTCTTGGGGGCTAATGATTGGATAAAGGCGGTTTGTCCCTCCGCCAGTACTTGAAGTAGCTGCTCTACGTGCTGCCCTTTCTACTGGAGCACCTTATAAAGATTGGGCTCTGTTACCTACATTTCCACTACCCTGCATGCTCTTAGGTCACTCCCTCATGAAGTGACCCTCTTTCCTACACTTAAAACAACCTGTCTGGCCATAACACATTTACCTTGGTGGGTTCTACCAGACTTAGCACTTGCAGGAGCCCAACTACCTCCCTTTACCATACTTCCTTGAGACTGTGCTGATCTACCTCTGAAGTTCTACAAATTCTTGTCATGATTCTCACCTTTGTCTCTAGGGGCAAGTGCATTCGAAGATGATGTGCATGCCCCTTTATTTTATGAAATTGTGGCCGATTGATACCACTCTTCTACTACCCAGACTCATACCAAGTCTTAGCTTTCTTTCTTTTATACTCTTTTCTGTCCCTCAGCTTCTCCTTTTTGACCTGCTGCATATAAATCATCAACCTGGACATGTTCAAATTTCCTATTAGCATCGCAGCCTTGCCCTCATTGCCTGATGCACGACCCAAGCCAGTGACAAATAAACTTATTCTTGTCCTCATGTCCTTAACCATTTCAGGGTCATAATTGGACAATTGGGTGAACTTAAAACTATACCCATGCACACTTAAAGAGTAACCTTTTAGTGTAAGAAACTTTTGTACAATAGCCTATTCCATTTCTCAGGGAAACAAACGCCCAAAAAAAATTCTTGAAAACAAGCCCAACTCGGATGTGGTGCATCCTCATCTCTACCCTCCTTTAATTGATCATACTAGGTTCTAGCAACATTTTTCAATTATTGTGTTTATAGCGACATCGAGTACCTTCTTATGTTCCTCAATGAAATTCTACAGATCCTTGGTAGTTCTCGAATCGATGAAACTGGAGTATTCATACTAAAGAATTCACGATTCCTCGAAGTGTCAGTCAGTCTCTTCTTGCCGAGATGCCCTTTGTTATCCATCTTTATTTGTTACCAGTTGTCTTAACATCTCGATAGCCTCACAAAACTCCGCGTTGGTAAATTCTCCTTGAGGTTTCACTTCAGGTTCATTGGGAAACTCCAGTTCCTCTACATTTATCCTAGCTGGACGACCTATTGTTGTTCTTCGTGATGGCATGGTTATCTAAAAGACGCGCAAGAATAAATTAGAGATAAACTCTAACGCACGATAAATAATATGAAATAACTGAGAAAATCCTAAATGTTGTAGCCTTCTATTTACAATTGTGGCGCGCTTAACACTAATAACTAGGACTCTACAAACATGTCTTCAAAGACTCCCTAGGACTCTTGAACTCTATGCTCAGATACAAAGTTTTTCATGTCCTGATCTTACACACTGGACATGGCTGCCACTCAATGGCCATTTCCAACCTTGATCGGGCCCTTGACCTGGTCAACTTAACAAAACAAAAGACTTAAATCAATGAAATAGTCTTATTCAATAACTTAAAGTAAATAAGTTGGCTAATATGACACTTAAATCTCATAAAAAAATATCAGTAATACAAAGATGAGACACTCAATACTAACTTTTTGACTGTATATGAAGCCTCTATAATACAAAAAGGGATGTTGGGAAAGAACCCACATAAAAAGAAAGACTGAAAAACAAATAAATGTGCCCTCATGAATGCAAAGAGGCTCACCACTGAATTTGATTGCTCAGCTGGATCAACGAGGTGCTGGATGATGCTGATCCTAGTTACCTATGCCTGTATCATGACACAATGCAGAGCAAGTGTAATTAGTACATCTAATGTATGAGTATGCGAGTTGAATGCTAAAGAAAACTTAAGCTTGAAAAAGATTAAGAGGGAACACTTACCTTGGCTCTGCTCAAATCATGAATAACTTGACTTAATATAAAGAAATAAGACAGATGCAATATATAAAATCGTGTAAAAATTATTAAAACAGTTAGTTCGTTAAAGAAAATGCAATAACCAACTCAACTTTTCTTATATAGGAAATAATATAGTTTCCATGGGAGATTTTATAATCGACAACTACCACTATGAGCCTAATTGGTGATGCAACATCTTGGCTACGGTACTAGAACTGTCCTATACTTTGTCGTAGCATAGAACTGCATAACTTATTGGATCCACTAGCTTA
Organism: Solanum pennellii; assembly: GCF_001406875.1. Lineage (NCBI taxonomy): Eukaryota > Viridiplantae > Streptophyta > Magnoliopsida > Solanales > Solanaceae > Solanum > Solanum pennellii. Next base: position 14,850,174 of record NC_028641.1, on the reverse strand, counting down.
CCTTACGTGATTGTCTAAAAAGCATGACCTGTTAATACCCATGATGTCTACATGGTCTTCATGGAGTCTTGAGTTAATATGAACTGTCATCCCTACATCAGTGCTCAATATACTCCCAATATACACTTTATCTCATGCTATTAAAGCAACTTTTTTCTTTATTTTGAGATAATTACTCAATGCTTAGCCCAAAGGCTCCTTTGGAATTGGTCTTTCCTTTTCTTTCTCAAATGTGAAAACATATATAAATTATTTGGGAATACTTAATTCCCTAATAACATTATGAGAAGTGAACTCAAATCTTTACTCTTTGCTTAATTGAAACTTGAGCCTTACAACAAAGTTAAAACGTTAATTAAAGAGTCTTGAAACTTTAGGAAACTTAGCTTGACTTACTTCTTAACTTCTAGACTTAAGCATTATCTTATTTGACTTTAATCTTAACTTTCATTGAATTAGATTGTGGACTGAAGATTCATGATCTCATGTTTATGGATGATTTCATGATGTTTATATATACCTTAGAGTGTTGAAAACAACTAAGAAACACGGATTCATCATTTAGGATCTTAATCCTAGTTATTTTCAACACTGTAAGGTACATATAAACATCATGAAATCATCCATAAACATGAGATCATGATCCTTGAATCCATAATTCAATGCAAGGAAAGTTAAGATTAAAGTCAAAGAAGTTAAGACCTAAGTCTAGAAGTTAAGAAGCGAGTCAGAGTAAAGTTATAAGTTTTCTAACGTCTTTCACAAATATTTTCACTTTATTTTAAAGACATAAAGTTCAAGTTAAGTCAAGAACAAGATTTGAGTTCATTTCTCAAAAGCTATAAGGGAACTAAGTATTCCCTAAGAGTAAAGTTTTGAGTTATGTAAAAAGCAAGAGTTGAGTTCATTTTCCAAAATCTATAAAGGAACTAAGTATTCCGTATGAGTCAAGTTTCAAGTTAAGTAAAGAGCAAGAGTTGAGTTCATTTCTCAAAAAGATATAAGTGAACTAAGTATTCCTAGAGGTTTACAAATGCTTTACATTTGAGTAAAAAGGGGAACTAGAAGTTCCAAAAGACTTTTGAACAAAAGGAGAATATTGATTCAAAGAGGAGCTTCTTAAAGCTAAAGGGTTCAACAAATTATCTCAACCCAAAGACAAGTAAGTTTTACTAAAAGTATGAGCCAAGTATGTTTTGGGAGTAGTATTGAGCACAGATGTGGGGATGAGAGTTCATATTAACTCAGTCTCCATGTAAACCATGCATCCACCATCGGAATTGATGGATCATACTTTTTAGATTATCACGTAAGGAGATCTAGTGGATCCACTAAGTTGAGTAAGGTCTTATACCGATGGCAAGGTGTAGGATGGTCCTCTTGCAACGTGAGGTAAGACGTTATACTACTTTTATATATAAGTAAAGTTTTTTTTGTCATCATATTTCTTTAACGAACTGAGTAGTAGCACTTTTTTACAAATACATATATATATATATACATACATACATACATATATATATATA